>NC_136270.1:72843123-73395623 GCF_964187855.1 Myxine glutinosa
TCTCCCCTCTCTTCTCTCTCCTCTCTCCTCTCCTCTCTCCTCTCTTCTCTCTTCTCTCCCCTCTCTTCTCTCTTCTGTCTCCTCTCTCCACCCTCTCCTCCTCTCCCCTCTCTTCTCTCCGCTCTCTCCTCTCCTCCCTCCCCTCTCTCCACCCTCTCCTCCTCTCCCCTCTCTTCTCTCCCCTCTCTTCTCTCTTCTCTCTCCTCTCTTCTCTCTTCTCTCCCCTCTCTTCTCTCCCCTCTCTTCTCTCTCAGCCTCTCTCACTCCCTCTCTCCTCTCCCCTCTCTTCTCTCCCCTCTCTTCTCTCTCCTCTCTCCTCTCCCCTCTCCCCTCTCTTCTCTCTTCTCTCTCCCCTCCCCTCTCCCCTCTCTTCTCTCTCCTCTCTCCTCTCTTCTCTCTTCTCTCTTCTCTACCCTCTCTTCTCTCTCAGCCTCTCTCACTCCCTCTCTCCTCTCCCCTCTCCCCTCTCCCCTCTCTTCTCTCTTCTCTCTTCTCTCTCCTCTCTCCTCTCTTCTGTCTTCTCTCTTCTCTCCTTTCTCATCTCTCATCTCTCCTCTCTTCTCTCTTCTCTCTCTCCTGGCTTCACAAAGGTGGGGGGGGGGGGGGGGGGGGTTACTGTCCATCACCTCGCTTTTCCACAAGGCTAGATTTTCCATAAAAATGAAATAAACATGTGGTAGCCATTGTAACTCTATCGTTTCTGTCTCTCGTGCTTGGAGAGATCACTCTCAGGATTGATGGATTCAGTTTGGCTGAGACTTTTCAGATATGATTCAGATATGATTCATCCCTCTGTTCATTGGTTAATCCAATGCTGCTATGCAAATGAGGCATCATGGCGCCTTTCATCACATTTAGTGTGAAAATAAATAAATAATACGAGCTGCCCTGTGAAATCTCCATTTGACACTGAACCTGTTTTGCTGATGAAGTCGAAAGACGTAAACACCTGGCTCCGAATGAAGGTTAAAATGCGGCTTGCGCACACTCACCGGGTTTGTTATCTTTGGTAATACTCGGTGTCGCTTACAAATGTACACAGTTTACTCTGCTAGTAACATTTTTGTTTTCATAAGAAGAGAGGGCAACATCAGGTGACACTGTTTGGAGAAATAATGTTCTCCGTCCCATACAAGCTGTACCGTCATGGAAAGGCTGAACGCAAAACTTCCTGGAGGTATGTTATCCGATAACCAGTCATTGAATGGCCCCCGGATCACCTGACTTGTCCACATTGGACCTTTTTCTCATGGGTCGACATGAACGCCAGTTTTCCACAACAGGCCTCAAAACCTTGGAAGATTTGAAGGAGGAAGTTTGGGAAGCTGTTCGAGATGTTTCACAATGAACCCGACAGAACCGAGGAGCAAACTTTGGGCATGCGAATTGGTCGAGGCATTCAGCCAAGGTCTTCCTGACTCATAATCATAGGGACAAAACAGAAAAAACATGTACCGTAAGCATTTAAAAGCGTGCAACTCTTCATGGGACGCGATGTGTGGCGCAATCTCCCGTCCGAGAACCAAAATGGTTGTTCGTTTTCAACTCTTTGTTCACAATTTGATTCCCGCACATGTTTTTAAAATGAGTGCTTTGTGAATGCTTCAACATATAACATGCCACATATAACATGCCACACATAACATGCCACATATAACATGCCACAGATAACATGCCACATATAACATGCCACATATAACATGCCACATGTAACATGCCACACATAACATGCCACATATAACATGTCACATATAACATGCCACATATAACATGCCACATATAACATGCCACATATAACATGCCACATATAACGTGCCACATATAACATGCCACATATAACATGTCACATATAACGTGCCACATATACCATGCCACATATAACATGCCACATATAACATGCCACATATAACGTGCCACATATAACGTGCCACATATAACATGCCACATATAACGTGCCACATATACCATGCCACATATAACATGCCACATATAACGTGCCACATATAACGTGCCACATATAACGTGCCACATATAACATGCCACATATAACATGCCACATATAACATGCCACATATAACGTGCCACATATAACGTGCCACATATAACATACGACATATAACGTGCCACATATAACATGCGACATATAACGTGCCACATATAACATGCCACATATAACGTGCCACATATAACGTGCCACATATAACGTGCCACATATAACGTGCCACATATAACATGCCACATATAACGTGCCACATATAACATGCCACATATAACATGCGACATATAACGTGCCACATATAACGTGCCACATATAACATGCCACATATAACATGCCACATATACCGTGCCACATATAACGTGCCACATATAACATGCCACATATAACATGCCACATATAACGTGCCACATATAACATGCCACATATAACATGCCACATATAACGTGCCACATATAACATGCCACATATAACATGCGACATATAACATGCCACATATAACATGCCACATATAACATGCCACATATAACATGCCACATATAGCATGCCACATATAGCATGCCACATATAACATGCCACATATAACATGTCACATATAACGTGCCACATATAACGTGCCACATATAACATGCCACATATAGCATGCCACATATAGCGTGCCACATATAACGTGCCACATATAACATGTCACATATAACGTGCCACATATAACGTGCCACATATAACATGCCACATATAACATGCCACATATAACATGCCACATATAACATGCCACATATAACATGCCACATATAACATGCCACATATAACGTGCCACATATAACATGCCACATATAACATGCCACATATAACATGTCACATATAACGTGCCACATATAACGTGCCACATATAACATGTCACATATAACGTGCCACATATAACATGCCACATATAACGTGCCACATATAACATGCCACATATAACATGCCACATATAACGTGCCACATATAACATGCCACATATAACATGCCACATTTAACGTGCCACATATAACATGCCACATATAACGTGCCACATATAACATGCCACATATAACATGCGACATATAACGTGCCACATATAACGTGCCACATATAACATGCCACATATAACATGCCACATATAACGTGCCACATATAACATGCCACATATAACGTGCCACATATAACATGCCACATATAACATGCCACATATAACGTGCCACATATAACATGCCACATATAACGTGCCACATATAACATGCCACATATAACATGCGACATATAACGTGCCACATATAACATGCCACATATAGCATGCCACATATAACGTGCCACATATAACATGTCACATATAACATGCCACATATAACATGCCACATATAACATGCCACATATAACATGCCACATATAACGTGCCACATATAACGTGCCACATATAACATGCCACATATAACGTGCCACATATAACGTGCCACATATACCATGCCACATATAACATGCCACATATAACATGCCACATATAACATGCGACATATAACGTGCCACATATAACGTGCCACATATACCATGCCACATATAACATGCCACATATAACATGCCACATATAACATGCGACATATAACGTGCCACATATAACATGCCACATATAACGTGCCACATATAACGTGCCACATATAACGTGCCACATATAACGTGCCACATATAACATGCCACATATACCGTGCCACATATAACATGCCACATATAACGTGCCACATATAACGTGCCACATATAACATGCCACATATAACATGCCACATATAACGTGCCACATATAACGTGCCACATATAACGTGCCACATATAACATGCCACATATAACATGCGACATATACCGTGCCACATATAACGTGCCACATATAACATGCCACATATAACATGCCACATATACCGTGCCACATATAACATGACACATATAACATGCCACATATAACATGCCACATATAACATGCCACATATACCATGCCACATATAACATGCCACATATAACATGCCACATATAACATGCCACATATAACATGCCACATATAACGTGCCACATATAACGTGCCACATATAACGTGCCACATATAACGTGCCACATATAACATGCCACATATAACATGCCACATATAACGTGCCACATATAACATGCCACATATAACATGCCACATATAACGTGCCACATATAACGTGCCACATATAACGTGCCACATATAACATGCCACATATAACATGCGACATATACCGTGCCACATATAACGTGCCACATATAACATGCCACATATAACATGCCACATATACCGTGCCACATATAACATGACACATATAACATGCCACATATAACATGCCACATATAACATGCCACATATACCATGCCACATATAACATGCCACATATAACATGCCACATATAACATGCCACATATAACATGCCACATATAACGTGCCACATATAACATGCCACATATAACATGCCAAATATAACATGCCACATATAACATGCCACATATAACATGCCACATATAACATGCGACATATAACATGCCAAATATAACATGCCACATATAACATGCCACATATAACATGCGACATATAACGTGCCACATATACCATGCCACATATAACATGCCACATATACCATGCCACATATAACATGCCACATATAACGTGCCACATATAACATGCCACATATAACATGCGACATATAACGTGCCACATATAACATGCCACATATAACGTGCCACATATAACGTGCCACATATAACGTGCCACATATAACATGCCACATATAACATGCCACATATAACGTGCCACAAATAACGTGCCACATATAACATGCCACATATAACGTGCCACATATAACATGCCACATATAGCATGCCACATATAACATGCCACATATAACATGTCACATATAACATGCCACATATAACATGCCACATATAACGTGCCACATATAACGTGCCACATATAACATGCCACATATAACGTGCCACATATAACATGCCACATATAACGTGCGACATATAACGTGCGACATATAACGTGCCACATATAACATGCCACATATAACATGCGACATATAACGTGCCACATATAACATGCCACATATAACATGCCACATATAACGTGCCACATATAACATGCCACATATAACGTGTCACATATAACATGCCACATATAACGTGCCACATATAACATGCGACATATAACGTGCCACATATAACATGCCACATATAACGTGCCACATATAACGTGCCACATATAACATGCGACATATAACGTGCCACATATAACATGCCACATATAACATGCCACATATAACATGCCACATATAACATGCGACATATAACGTGCCACATATAACATGCCACATATAACATGCCACATATAACGTGCCACATCTACCATGCCACATATAACATGTCACATATAACGTGCCACATATAACATGCCACATATAACGTGCCACATATAACATGCCACATATACCATGCCACATATAACATGCCACATATAACGTGCCACATATAACATGCCACATATAACGTGCCACATATAACGTGCCACATATAACGTGCCACATATAACGTGCCACATATAACGTGCCACATATAACATGCCACATATAACGTGCCACATATAACGTGCCACATATAACATGCCACATATAACGTGCCACATATAACATGCCACATATAGCATGCCACATATAGCATGCCACATATAACGTGCCACATATAACGTGCCACATATAACATGCCACATATAACATGCCACATATAACGTGCCACATATAACATGCCACATATAACATGCCACATATAACGTGCCACATATAACATGCCACATATAACGTGCCACATATAACATGCCACATATAACATGCCACATATAACGTGCCACATATAACGTGCCACATATAACGTGCCACATATAACGTGCCACATATAACATGCCACATATAACATGCCACATATAACGTGCCACATATAACATGCCACATATACCATGCCACATATAACGTGCCACATATAACATGCCACATATAACATGCCACATATAACATGCCACATATAACATGCCACATATAACATGCCACATATACCGTGCCACATATAACATGCCACATATAACATGCCACATATAACATGCCACATATAACATGCCACATATAACATGCCACATATAACATGCCACATATAACGTGCCACATATAACATGCCACATATAACATGCCACATATAACGTGCCACATATAACATGCCACATATAACATGCCACATATAACGTGGCACATATAACATGGCACATATAACGTGCCACATATAACGTGCCACATATAACATGCCACATATAACGTGCCACATATACCGTGCCACATATAACATGCCACATATAACATGCCACATATAACATGCCACATATAACATGCCACATATAACATGCCACATATAACATGCCACATATAACATGCCACATATAACATGCCACATATAACATGCCACATATAACATGCCACATATAACATGCCACATATAACATGCCACATATAACATGCCACATATAACATGCCACATATAACATGCCACATATAACATGCCACATATAACATGCCACATATAACATGCCACATATAACATGGCACATATAACGTGCCACATATAACATGCCACATATAACATGCCACATATAACATGCCACATATAACGTGCCACATACAACGTGCCACATATAACATGCCACATATAACGTGCCACATATAACATGCCACATATAACATGCCACATATAACATGCCACATATAACATGCCACATATAACATGCCACATATAACATGCCACATATAACATGCCACATATAACATGCCACATATAACATGCCACATATAACATGCCACATATAACATGGCACATATAACGTGCCACATATAACATGCCACATATAACATGCCACATATAACATGCCACATATAACGTGCCACATACAACGTGCCACATATAACGTGCCACATATAACATGCCACATATAACATGGCACATATAACGTGCCACATATAACGTGCCACATATAACATGCCACATATAACGTGCCACATATAACGTGCCACATATAACGTGCCACATATAACGTGCCACATATAACGTGCCACATATAACGTGCCACATATAACGTGCCACATATAACGTGCCACATATAACGTGCCACATATAACGTGCCACATATAACATGCCACATATAACATGCCACATATAACATGCCACATATAACATGCCACATATAACATGCCACATATAACATGCCACATATAACATGCCACATATACCATGCCACATATAACATGCCACATATAACATGCCACATATAACATGCGACATATAACATGCCACATATAACATGCCACATATACCATGCCACATATAACATGCGACATCATGGATTCCAATGTCCATTTTAACCAACAGCTCCTTTAAAATTAACGACTCGATGGATCCTCTGCGATGATCCCTAACCCCATATAACAATGCTTCGTTTGTTGTGAAGGGTTGTTCCTGATCTTGGGCATGCTGCTCTACCCAGCGGGCTGGGGTTCCGAGCGTGTGGAGAACATCTGTGGCCGAACATCCGGTCCTTACCAAGTCGGGGCCTGCAGCCTGGGCTGGCCCTTCTACGTGGCCATTGGCGGCATCGTCGGCACCTTTGCCTGCGCGCTGCTGTCCACGCAGGCCGAGCAGGCGACTTCGGGCGACGACGTACAAGATGAGATAGACAAAGGAAATGTTCTGATTTGCTTGCTCTGATGGTCCAGACGGTAACGGAAGCGGCCGTGGTGCGGAAGAGCGGGCGGAGGCCTATCGATGTCGAAGAGTGTCCTGTGCGGAGCGTCATGGCCACTCACGTGGCCACTTTTGGGGACTTGCCTGGACAAATCCTGTGGTTTCAAGTGCTATCCGGCACATCCTTTGCCACCTTGGCCTAAAGGGGCCTATAGCAAAATCCTAGTATCATTATTACTATAATCGTGCAATAAATGTGAATGTTTGCTATTTAAAATAAATAACAGCAGAACATTTGGTTTTTCGGAAAGGGTGCAGGGCTTTGTCAATGCTGTTGTTCAATACTTTGATACTTTGATGTGTTTTGATTACACAAAGGGGGCACGAACAGCGTAATCATAACGGTACAGCTAGGTTTGTTTTGGTTACTCACACGGCGTTATAACAATCAGTCTTTACCTGCGTAGCTTCAGTAATCGTTCACCTGAGATCCAATGGAAATCCCTGAAAGTTTCAATGTTGTTATTTTGCAAAAATAATGAAACTGTGTCTTTGTCTGACAGTTTAGTTTGTACAAGTGACGAGGATGCAATTGTGCTTAAGTTCAGCCTGGGTAAATGTAAGAAGCATTTTGAATAATACATTCACATTGATGTTTGTGCTTGTACTTCCGCAAATGGTCTGGCTGCCAAAAACCTCAGGATAGTGCAGGTGTGGTTGGTTGGGAAAAGGATTGTTTTTTGGAGTTATGTTTCTTTTCATGTCCAAAAAGATCAAAAAAATGAGCATCTCTGACATGATTGTGCAGGTGTAGCGCACTTATTTATACCTTTGATCGGTCTAGTCTGGATTCAATTCCCATCTGACTATGAACGTTTGAATTGGTGCTCCGCAGGCGGAATTTTGCATTCACACAGGTAGACAAATTCACACAGGAAGACAAAGGAAGTATGGCGACAATTCGGAAAGCCAATGCCTCCAGTGCTGGCAGACGATTCGTCCGGCTAGCGATGGACGGTGCACTTGTTGATGAATGTGACACACCAGGATGACAGTTTATAGCTGTTTCCGGATTCGGACCCAGGTATGTGCATACTCCGATGCCATACTGCCAGGCTGAACACGACACTTGTTAACCCTCAAATAACTGCTTTGTGTGGTTTGTAATCGATTCCTTAACTGCAGGTGACATGGGTTGGGGTTGGGAGTGGGCCGAGGCGTGTTAACAATGTCCTGATGAGAGCAGCCAGGGCCTTGTGTTTGTAATGAGCAGCTGCAAGTTTATGAGTTTTGGTTTGAAATATTTTTGTCTACAAAATGGACGTACGTACATGCTCACGGAAGAGCAAGCGGTTCCTTTTCTTACCGAAAGGCAACCGATGGTTAAATCCTCTCTTTGTGATTTATTCTGGAAATGATGTCGGTTTCCTTATCCTACCTAAAGTAATGCGCAACTTCTGTTGTTGCTGTAAATGTTTTTTTATTATTATAATTTTTTTTAATATTTTTGCAAATCAATCACTTTTCTACATCATCATATGACCTTCCTGGATATGTATGATATGGTATATGCAAATTTTCATTGTATACGCAAGACGATTTTAATAATTGTGGACATTATTGCGCAAATAGTTGCGTTTCAGTTAAATGAGGAAAGCGAGTTCTCTAGAATTTGGTGAAAGTTGGAATATAATGGATATTATACATGGATTTGTTTCAGCGATGGGTTTGGTGCTGAGCATATTGGTCGAGAAAACCACCTGCCGTGCAGGTGTGATCCATTGACGATTCACAAGCTTCGCTAGCTATCCCATCACAGGTGGGGTAAAGTGGGGTGCAGGGGAACAGGCCATTGCTTGCCTGTGCAGAAGACAAATAAAAATTTCTCATTTTCGGCACAAGTCTGACCATTTTGTGAACATTTTTCTGATGAGGTATTGGTTTGGTACATGTCTGGCTGACCCTGCTGTGCAGGTGTGATTCATTAATGGATTCACATGCTTCGCTAGCTATCCCATTACAAAGAGGGAAAGGAGCCATTGCTTGCCTGTGCGAAAGCCAAATGCCAATTCCTCATGGCAGGCATACGTCTGGCCATTTTATACTTTTCATGGTGTCTATGGGGCCGACTGTGGATTTTTGTTTGGCCCATATCTAGAATACGCTGAAATATACCTTTTGTGTAGATCCACTGTTATACACTGTAGTCAGTGTAGTGTATTAAAGTTGAAGCTTGCTTGCCTTTAGAATACCATAGTATTTTCTGCAGTAGCTGCCGCCGTCATTTGCCAACCTGTGGTATTTGTGTGGAACTTTTGGTAATTGACAATTTTTGCATAAATACGTTGCAGTTGTTTGCTGGCCAGGTAAGTGTCAGCGTGAATGAATAATCTAAAAATCCTTTTACTCAATGACTTGCCAAGGCTGTCTTATTTCTGGTACTTCAGCCAATAAATTGTGTTGAATCGTCTCATCAAACTTGCATGTCGAGTTTTATATATTTATTTTGTTTGTGGTCAAGTCCTTGGGTTTAATGGTCAATTCAGTATTTTTTATTTGGTTCTGAGTCCTTTTCAACGGTAACTTCTACTTTGGCTTTGAAATGGCAAGGAAATTAGGCTTCAGTGATTCCCAACCCCGAACCCTTCCTTTCCCACCCCCTCACCCCCCCCCCCCCCCCACAACCACCTCCCCAATTAGCCAATGAGTGGCTCTTTATTATTAGTAAAATATTAAAATATAAATTGTCGTTTACTGTTTGCATCGTCATTTCCCTCAATTCACTACTTTTGAACAATGCTCATCACATAGGCCATGCTCAACTGTTATGGGGTCACGTGTTCTCTTTGTTTATCCACCATAGAAGTAGGGGCTGTGTATCTGCTGGGCTCATGCCTAATAATCCTTTATGTAATCCGAGGCTGAACCTGGTGGCGCAATGCACGGGAGGGAAAAGGCGGGAAAACGTCTCATTAAAAAAAAAAACATGGTTTATTAAAAGATATACGAGGATAAGGGCAGACAAGATGCTATCAATAAAATGGAACAAACCAGACAAACGAGTCGGTAGATATGCACACTTATGTACAATGAAAAGAAATAACCCACTATGGTGTCAAATATCAATACAGGGACTCGCACAACAATGGGGAATAAGCGAGGGCTTCAGCAGGGCACGAGCTTGTTTTTGGGTCCAGTAAGACCCGTCCAGGCTGATGCGGCTGGCGATGAAGAGAGGTATAGGAATGATGCTTCTCCAAAGGTCTATCTCTAATGCCAATGACCACACTGGGTCTCCAACTCCACAGCTGCCACGCGCAGAGTGGCTCCGGCCCTCGTAAACTTTGTGACTGCCTTCATACACAACTGTGGGTGTGCCATCTTCAACTCAGCAGCAGAGAGGTCCAATCATGTGTTGCTAGAGATGGAACAGTGTGTGAGTGTCTTCAGTAAAACAATATTCCCAAAACAATAATTCCCTTCCTTGTTTCCCCACCTCCCAGCATCACAACAGTTTTCACAGCTGTACACCCCACTGGAGTGGCTCACCTATATATAGCACTCCTTGGCCACATTGGCCTACATGCTCACCAGGGGTCCTCCGCCCCATGGCTGACCAATCCAATGCTCCTCCCGGCAGGTTCACCGCTCCCAATCGCACGCTGGGTCCACCACTCCGTCGCACGCTGGTCCAATGGGGGTGAGGCATTGTGAGGGGCCGCAGTCCTCGCTCTCTCCAAGAGCTTCATCATCTGTGGGCACACAACACTTCCCCTCCACAATCCTCAATATCACCCACAAAGTGTTTTGTGCTCCCACATGCAGAAACCCATCTATCTATCAATATAATATTCTCCATCGGTAATTCTGTCTGTCTGTCTGTCTGTCTGTGAGTCTGTCCGTGGGTGTGGCTCTCCAGTTTAGGGAGTAGCTCCACCCATTCTGGAAGAGGCTTCAAAAACAAATATCCACCATTTTGTTTCCTCGCATAGCTTTGAGGCCTCTTTTGTTAGGCCCGCGGTGGCTTGCTCTCTATCACAGTTTTATTTCAACTCTAATTCGATATCTCATTTCATTTTTCACAGTCGCTAACATGGTTTTAGACTCGGTTGCAAAAAAGGGATTAAATTCGATAAAAGTTACCATTTATAGAACAAAATGCATTTTCAAAGGCCTGTCACATAAAGGCCATTCATTGAGTCTCCCTCACGGCTTTACCTCGACTCTAATTCACCATCACAGTCGCTGGGATGGTTCAAGTCTCAGTTCAAGCTACAGTTGAGAAAATCGGCGACATGTATTCCAACAGCCGTTTTGAATGTGTGGACTGTTGTGTGGGCACGGGGAAGGAGAGAGGGAATGAAAGAGGGGCATGAGAGAAGGGAAGGAGAGAGGGGAAGGAGAGGAGGGAACGTATCCCAGGACTTCGTTATTTATATTATTACTTAGTAAAAGTACAGCAACTGAATACTGAAGTTCGGGATCAAACTGTAGTCTAATTATATATTTACATATTCCTGGGATGTATATATAATACAGAATTTGTTTAAAGCGAATCCACTCTTTTCCACCCATGGAATTAAACAATACAGTACTTCAAAAATCTACATAATAATGTAAACTAACTATGGAATACAATATTTATTAATAACGTTTGGTTTTAATCTAATACTAGCCGAAACCCGTGGAACATCCACGGAAGGGAGGATGTGATGTATGGATAGAGTGTACCATAATGGATGGCATAGGGGAGCGCTCATGGGATCTTCTTCTTCCGTTAAGCTCCAATTTTTTCTCTTTAAGTTAAGTCCAATCAGTCCTCTCTGCTCGAAGTGCTCAGGCCATGCCTTCCCGCTCTCATACTTTTATTGCCGTTCGGTGTAGAAAGGGATTGACATATCGTTCGTCTGTTTCAGCTCGTTATCTTTAAGCTTCCTTACGTCTCGCCACCTGCTAAACCTCTCTGAGTTACGAGGATTTATGCAACGCACCCCGAGTATCGCAACGTCACTCCATTTAACTTTATTAAAATGACGATAAAGACGTTTCCTTATATATCCTAATTTAAAATGTTCAAGGGAATAAAAAGACCATTTGGTTCACACCACCCATGTTCACACCACTCGACTGTCCAATCAGCGGACGGCTCGCTTCGCCTTCGCCCAGCAGACGCCAATACGATGGCATCGTAAGATGGCGTCGTATCGGCAGTTAATCGGATGCTTTTGGGCCCCAATGTCGGCTAATTCAGATTTTTCGAGTATGGCTGTACATGATAAACAAAGAGCGCGGTTCGTAGATCGTAAATCCATTAGTGCCGTGGGCATCGGGTCACTGGGTGCAGCGTAAAAGGGATAACAAAGTCGAGTCCTTACGGTATTATTATATAGACTAGCCGAAACCCGTGGAACATCCACGGAAGGGAGGATGTGGTGTATGGATAGAGTGTACCATTATGGATGGCATAGGGGATTTGCTTGTCCGAGTAAGAGTTAGGAAGAAAGATGAGAATGAAGAGTGCGTATATGAACAACGTATTTATTGCAATCTACTTAAATGACAACGCTACAATATACTTTTGAAAATATCACGTACCGTCTCGAAGTCAATGCCATCCTTTTATCTTTTCGTATACAACTCTGATTTCTACCTTATCGTGAACAGGGTAAAGCCTACTTTGATAATCATGAACGGTGGCAGATGCAGGAGTTGGTGAAACGAAAGGGGGGGGGGGGGCTGATCATGACCTACCCTATGCCAATATGACTCAGCCAGCTGATTCAGAGACAACGCAGGAATTAGTCAGGTTCACTATGTTAACAAATATAATTTCGTTCAAAATTTTGGTAGATTAGCAAAACTATACATTTTTGGAATATTCAGAGCATGAGGAATCCAAAAATTAATGTTTACATTTGCGTAAACACCTTTGCGAAAATGACACTCAGGACAGTGATGAAGATAGTCAGGTTCACTATGTTAACAAATAGAATTTCTTTCAAAATTTGGGGATTAGCAAACCTGTACATTTTTGGAATATTCAGAGCATGGAGAATCTGAAAATAAATGTTGGCATTTGCACAGACACCTGCATGGCCGCCATTTTGGATTTTGAAAATGGCCATCATAAAATACATATTTTGCGCGATCTCGGCTTCTAGTCAACCTAGAGACTTAATTAAATATGCTAATCCTATGTTTTCTGGGTCAAGGAATCCAATAAAGGCCTCAAAATAATGCTCAGGATTATAGAAAAGCAACAAACAAAGGTAATTAAAAACCATTGTCTTGAAGGAGCTGCGCTCCAACGCGAGTCGAAAGAATTGACGCGACCAAAGACGGAATTCGTCCGAGTTGCTTTATTGAAACAAAACAGCTCAGGTATTCTCACAAGCCCGTTTATCGGGCAGCAATATATATACACATTTATGTCGGGAAGTTTGCCCGGCAAAAGCTATACCGGGCATGCCCGGGTGTCAAGGGCGAGCCTTGGAAAGGCGAGTCTGGACCTGCCCAGGCGTGTTTGGCTGCGGCCTGGCAAGTCGAGGCTGGGCGTGCCCGGGCGCTCTGGGCGAGCCCTGGAAAGGCGATAGCGGGCATGCCCGGACGCTCTGGGTGAGCCCTGGAAAGGCGATAGCGGGCATGCCCGGACGCTCTGGGCGAGCCCTGAAAAGGCGATAGCGGGCATGCCCGGACGCTCTGGGTGAGCCCTGGAAAGGCGAGAGCGGGCATGCCCGGGAAAGACGAGACCGGGCGTGCCCGGGAGGTTCGGGCGTGCCTGGGAACAGTGAGTCCGGGCATGCCCGGGAGAGGCGCGTCTGGCCGTGTTCTGGCCGGTGCAAGGCGATTGTGTGCATCCAGCGGTAACCGCTACACACGCCCCTCCAGAATCGACCTGCACCGGCAGGGTCAATTTAAGGGGGGTCCGGATGACCCGGCCGAAGCGACCCCTGAAGGGTCGTGGGGAGGGGTCCGACGTGGTGGTGGGTGGTCGAGCGGGGGGAACTGTGGACGGGGGGCGGCCTCGCCGCGGAGGAAGGGCCAACCGTGGTGGTCGGTCGACGTCCATGTGCGCCGGTTTGAGGCAGTCCACAGAAATCCGGTCCGGCCGGCCGCCGAAGTCGACGATGAAAGACTTGTCGCCCCGTCACAGGACCCGGAAGGGCCCGTCGTACGGCGGCCGGAGTGGCCCCCGGTGCGCGTCATGACGCACAAAGACGTACTCCGCTGTGCGAAGCGCCGGGGGGACGTAGGACTGGGGGCCACCGTGGCGGGACGTCGGCATGGGGGCAAATCGTCGGGCGGCCTCCTGGAGGTCCGAGCGCTGGCGAGCGGCGGACCAGGGACTGGTAGCGTCGGGCACGAATTCGCCAGGGACGCGGAGCGGCTGGCCGTAGACGAGCTCGGCGGCGGACGCCTGGAGGTCTTCCTTGGGGGCCGTGCGAAGGCCCAAAAGGACCCACGGCAACCGGTTGGCCCAACCGTCGTCCTGAAGGCCGGCCATGAGTGCGGCCTTCATGGAGCGGTGAAACCGCTCGCACAACCCGTTGGCTTGGGGGTGGTAGGCCGTGGTGCGTGCAGCGTGACCCCCAACGAACGGGCGACCGCGCCCCAAAGCTCAGACGTGAACTGTGGGCCGCGGTCGGACGAGATGTCCGCTGGTGCGCCGAAGCGCGCGACCCAGGTGGCGATGAACGCCTGCGCCACGTCGGCGGTGGTGGTGGAGGCGAGGGGCACAGCCTCCGGCCACCTGGTGGTCCTGTCCACCATGGTGAGCAGGTGGGTGAACGCCCGCGAGGGGGGCAGGGGACCCACCAGGTCCAGGTGGACGTGGTCGAAACGCCGTTCAGGCACGGCGAAAGGTGCCAGCGGGGCCTGGGTGTGGCGGTGGACCTTGACCCGCTGGCAGGCCGTGCAGGCATTGGCCCAGTCGCGGATGTTTCGTCGAAGGCCGTGCCAGACGAAACGCGCCGACACCAGCTTCTGAGAAGCTTTCCGGCCCGGGTGAGAAAGGCCGTGGATGGAGGCGAAGATGCGGCGCTGCCAGGATACGGGCACGATGGGGCGAGGCTGGCCCTGGGAGACGTCGCAGAGCAGGACGGTGCCCACGAAGGGAATGTCGGCCAGGCGGAGGCCCGTGTCCGCCGCACGGAGTGCCTGCACCGAGGCGTCGGTGGTCTGGTCGGCCGCCATGAGCGCGAAGTCCACGCCGAGGTGGACCGCGTTCGCGCTGGCCCGAGAAAGACAGTCGGCCACGGCGTTGTCTTTGCCGGCGACGTGCCGGATGTCCGTGGTGAACTCCGACACGGCGGAGAGGTGGCGCTGCTGGCGGGCCGACCACGGCTCCGTGACCTTAGCCATTGCGTAGACCAACGGCTTGTGGTCGACGAAAGCCGTGAACGGGCGGCCCTCCAGGAGGTGTCGGAAATGGAGAACGGCCAGGAATAGCCCGAGCAGCTCGCGGTCGAACGTGCTGTAATTTAACTCGTTCGGCCTGAGTTGCCGGCTGAAAAAAGCGAGTGGCTGCCAAACCCCGTCCACCCATTGCTCATGGACGGCGCCCACCGCGTAGTTGGAGGCGTCCGTAGTGAGGGCAATGGGCGCGTTGAGCACCGGGTGAGCCAGCAGCGTTGCGTCGGCGAGGGCCCGTTTGGCGCTGGCGAAGGCCGCGTCCATGGCCGCGGACCAAACAATGTCATGCTTGGCCGGCTTGCCCCGGAGGGCCTCGTAAAGGGGCCGCATGAGCTGAGCAGCGCGGGGCACGAATCGGTGATAAAAATTCACCATGCCGAGGAACTCTTGGAGGGCCTTGATGGAACGGGGACGCGGGAACGTGGTGATGGCCTCGACCTTGGTCGGCAGCGGCACGGCCCCGGTCTTGGTGATGCGGTGGCCCAAAAAGTCAACGGTCGTCACGCCGAAGTGGCATTTGACCGGGTTGACAATTAAGCCGTGCTCGCTGAGGCGACCGAACAATGTTCGGAGGTGGAGGAGGTGCTTGGCGCGGGATGTGCTGGCGACGAGGATATCGTCCAGATAGACGAAAAGAAACGGCAGGTCGCGCAGCACGCCGTCCATCAAGCGCTGGAACGCCTGGGCCGCGTTCTTGAGGCCAAACGGCATCCGCAAAAATTCGAACAGGCCGAACGGCGTGATGACGGCCGTCTTCGGGACGTCGGCCGCCCGGACAGGTACCTGGTGGTAGCCCCGTATCAGGTCAATTTTCGAAAAGATGACCCGTCCCGCCAAACGGGCGGAAAAGTCCTGAATATGCAGGATCGGGTACCTGTCGGGGGTGGTAGCGTCGTTGAGACGGCGGTAGTCACCACACGGGCGCCATCCACCCCCCGGCTTTGGCACGATGTGCAGTGGCGAGGCCCACGCGCTATCGGAGCGCCGCACGATGCCGAGGTGCTCCAACGCGTCGAACTCGGCCTTCGCCACGGCGAGCTTGGCCGGGTCGAGGCGGCGGGCCCTGGCGTAGACCGGCGGGCCCGTAGTGGGTATGTGGTGTTCGATCCCGTGCCGCACCGCGACGGCCGAAAACGTCGGCCGCGTGAGGGCCGGGAATTCTGCAAGCAGGCGAGCGAACTCGTTCGCTGCCGGGAGGGCGCACGCCAGTTCGGTCGGCGCGGAGCTGCTCATCGTGCACGCCAGGGAGCTGAAGGTCTCGGCGTTGACAAGGCGACGACGTTTGACGTCGACCAGCAGCCCGTGCGCGCAGAGGAAGTCGGCGCCCAGCAAAGCCATGGGGACGCAGGCGGTCACAAAAGTCCATTGAAAACGCTGGCTGCCGAAGCAGAGGGTGACGACGCGTGGGCCAAAAGTGCGTATGGCCGAGCCATTAGCAGCGACCAAAGAGGGGCCGCAAACGGCGTCCCGCCTGTCCTGGTCGGAGGCGGGTATGACGCTCAGTTGGGCGCCGGTGTCACACAGGAAACGCCACCCAGACGCTTTGTCCCGAATAAACAGCAAGTTGCCCGAGTGGCCGGCGCTCATGGCTGGGAATGAACGCCGGCCCGGCCGTTTCCCGACCTGCCGAAAGTGCACGGGGGCCGGCACGTCCGAGCCTTGTTTCCGAACCTAGCGTGGTAATAACACCACGCACGGTCAGGTGGAGGCCCCGGCCGTCGTGTCGGAAGCGGGCGGTGCGGCGTGGCGGCCGCCAGTTGCACCGGCAGTTCGGCCTCCAACCGCGCAGGGCGCTCGGGCGTCGTGGGCGTCGCCTCGGACGGCGGCGGGCTCCAGGTAACCGCGCCGATGTGCTGGCCCGCCGAGGAGATCTTATCGGCTTCCCTGGCGAGGGCGCGGGAATCCGTGATCAACGTGCCAGCCAGGGCGAGGCGTACTGGGTGAGGCAGCTGGCGAAGGAACAGCTCGCGGAACAGAAAATCCGGAGAGTGCTCACCGAACAACGAGAGCATATAGTCCATGCGCTCTGACGGGCGCATGTCGCCGAGCTCGGGCAGAGCGAGCAGGCGCCGTGCGCGTGCTGCCGGTGAGAGGGCGAAAGCGTCGAGGAGGAGTGTCTTCAGCGCGTCGTATTTGTCAGCAGCCGGCGGGTGCTCGAGGAGGCTCAAGGCGCGGGCCGCGGTGGCGGAACCGAGCGCCGCCACAACATGGTGGAAGCGGGTGTCGTCCGCGGTGATGCCTCGCAGGGCGAACTGAGAGTCCGCCTGAGCGAACCAAACAGCCGCGTGAGCCTCCCAGAAGGTAGGCAGTTTAAGCGTCACTGCCGTATCCATGTCGGTAGGTCACCAGTGAAGGAGCTGCGCTCCAACACGAGTCGAAAGAATTGACGCGACCAAAGACGGAATTCATCCGAGTTGCTTTATTGAAACAAAACAGCTCAGGTATTCTCACAAGCCCGTTTATCGGGCAGCAATATATATACACATTTATGTCGGGAAGTTTGCCCGGCAAAAGCTATACCGGGCATGCCCGGGTGTCAAGGGCGAGCCTTGGAAAGGCGAGTCTGGACCTGCCCGGGCGTGTTTGGCTGCGGCCTGGCAAGTCGAGGCTGGGCGTGCCCGGGCGCTCTGGGCGAGCCCTGGAAAGGCGATAGCGGGCATGCCCAGACGCTCTGGGCGAGCCCTGGAAAGGCGATAGCGGGCATGCCCGGTCGCTCTGGGCGAGCCCTGAAAAGGCGATAGCGGGCATGCCCGGACGCTCTGGGTGAGCCCTGGAAAGGCGAGAGCGGGCATGCCCGGGAAAGACGAGACCGGGCGTGCCCGGGAGGTTCGGGCGTGCCCGGGAACAGTGAGTCCGGGCATGCCCGGGAGAGGCGCGTCTGGCCGTGTTCTGGCCGGTGCAAGGCGATTGTGTGCATCTAGCGGTAACCGCTACAGTCTTTATATTTGTGATATAACTGTATTACATAATACATGATATTGCAAGTCCTTTGAAGTTATAGGTTGTTATAGGAAGTTATAGGTAGTATCAGATTGAACTATAAGTCCTATACACAGAATCTACGAGGTCTATACCGTTCAGGAATATGCTTTTACAGATCTTCATCACTGTCCTGAGTGTCATTTTCGCAAAGGTGTCTACGCAAATGTAAACATTAATTTTTGGATTCCTCATGCTCTGAATATTCCAAAAATGTATAGTTTTGCTAAGCTACCAAAATTTTGAACGAAAAAACATAGTGAACCTGACTAAATTGCAAAGTTACCATCATATTGAGTCAACTTACACACCGGCTAGCACGTAGCAGCCAGTCTTTGAAGAACAATAAACTGCTCTATTCACGGTGCTTAAGGTAATCCTTCAAATCATTTAAAAACAACCCAACGTTGACGAAGCATGGCATAAGAGGCCCGTTCAAAAAGTTCACGGAACGACGTACTCTCAAAGGTCTGAGGCCAAAATGTTTGTTTTTTTCCCCCCTTACACAACGGAAACAACAACTGGATAGGTAGGGCCGAGGCCTACGCTTACGTTTCGTCACTCGGCGAAGTACACTTTGTTTTAAGCTTTCAGAAGCTGAAGCCTTGGTATTTATTGCTTTATATGATACTGATGGGCTGCTGATCGGTTTCACTTCGTTGTAATCACAGTATATGGAAGAAATTATGGTAAACCCACCTGATGAGGTTCGCGTACAGCGCGATTGACGACACCGGCACAAATGGCGGAATGCATGCTCAGGATTGTCCACTCAGTAGATGGCTTGCTGTCGCCTTAGACTGTCCAATCAGCGGACGGCTTGCTGCGCCTTCACCCAGCAGACGCCAATACGATGGAGTCATAAGATGGCGTCGTATCGGCCGTTAATCGGATGTTTTTGGGCCCCAACATCGGCTAATTCAGATTTTTCGAGTATGGCTGTACGTGATAAACAAAGAGCGTGGTTCGTAGATCGTAAATCCATTAGTGCCGTGGGCATCGGGTCACTGGGTGCGGCGTAAAAGGGATAACAAAGTCGAGTCCTTACGGTATTATTATATCGATTACTTTGTAAAGCGAAAGGTTTTCGATACATTCTAGTTTAAAAATGAAGAAAAGTCACGGGCTCCATAGGCCTCTGATGTGCATTTTGAGACTGAATCAACACATCTTCGATCATAAATTACTTTTGAAGAAACAAAGGTACATTTTGATTGCAACTCAAGCAAAGGAAACCAGACAATGCCTGTTTCATTCGGAGCGATTATACATCATCCATAGAATATAGGAATAGCTATAGGAAATAAAATCGTGAAATCTTTTATAAAAAATTATTTTGTTTTCGCACGAGTTTTCAAGGCTGAATCGTGTTCACATCCAGGATTAATAAAGAAACTCCATTTCACGTGTGCATGGACATGCAATTCACAGATGTGAAATCAATAAATAAACACAGACTGGCCATAATCTAGTCCAGTAATTATGATTACTAGTGAGATACCTGAGCTAGCACGGGTGGGAGGCCAGAAGCAAACAGGCAATGCAGATACGGCGAATGCTAAAGCATGAAACCAATAAATTCCACATTCCTGTGGCACCTTCAGTCGTGTCAGACATGGACAGCAAGTTCGTAAAGGACTTCCATGAAAAACGTACCCGTTCGCAAACAAACGGGTACGTTCACGTATAGAAACATCGATCGTGGGACCGTGGCGAATCTGCATATGGCGATCCGCGTTCACGTTTAGAAAGTAGAAACCATCACGGCATGTCGTCATTTACTTGAACTCGATATCTCTTTTTTCATTCCAAACAACATAACTCCAATCATAAATTAATCACAAAATAAACTTTTAACAACATTGTTAATGTTTCCTTCATTGTAAAAACGACCAAGTCAACAGTTAAAAGGGTTTTGAGACGATAGGTGTTACGACCTTGGCAAGATCGATGGAGACAGAGATCTGTTAGCGTATACACCGCCCAAATAGCTATGTGGAATTCTCTCATGTAGAGATTAAACTCACGTCATTTGAACTTTGGCCGAGGTCATTATTTACTCTTAATGATGTTTATATACGAATCAAAAAGAAGATAATTGGTTTTGGGTCGTCCTTTCCGCATATCTCGAGGGATTGTGAGTTGGAGAGACGGCCGTGATGGCGGGGAGGGGATTGGCATTCTCTCAAGCAGGGATTCAACCCATGTCCTCATAAAAGGTCTTTATCCGAGGTCACCAAGTCTGATCGGTGCTGCTGTGCAGCAATCGGTACAGCCATTTGTGCGGCACCCGGGAAAATAACGGCATGCGGGAGTCCAAACCTGAAAATGCTGGAGGCCAAAGCTGAAATTCGAAAAACAATATACCCTATTTTACTCCAGGAGATACCAGGAATACCCACCCAAAATATCGTTGCGATCGGTTCAGACGTTTCTGCGGTACCTTCGAACAGACGGACAGACAGACGGACAGACATTTGGTGAATTATAGTAAGATAATCGCTGCGGAAGTGGCCGCTGCCATTCGTCGTGATCCCGTGCTATCACGTGTTGGGACGTTGTTTTGTAAGGTACGTGGTGCGAGTTGCTCTCAACGTCAGAATATGATACATATGCGTCAGTTCATCCGAGCTGTCTTTAGCTCAATGCTACGTAATGTGGGGCATGTGGGTGGCCATTCCTGCTTCTTTATGTCAACGCTTCCTCAATGAGTTGCATGAGGGTCATTTGCAACTGCCATTTTCAAAATGAATAAAAGAATGAGGGACCAGAATGAGACACCAATAAACGCTGTGATCCTCTCCCCCTCCCCCTTGTGTGACCCCGCCCCCCTGTGTGTGACCCAGCCCCCCTCCCACCCCCATGTGTGTGTGACCCACCCCCCCACCTCCCGTGTGTGACCCACCCCACCCGTGTGTGACCCCCCCGTGTGTGACTCACCCCCGTGTGTGAATAACCCCCCCCCCCCCCCGTGTGTGTGACCCACCCCCCCCCGTTTGTGACCCACCCCCTGTGTGTGACCCCCCCCCGTGTGTGTGACCCCCCCCCGTGTGTGACCCCCCGTGTGTGACCCTACCCCCGTGTGTCTCACCCCTCCCAACCCCCGTGTGTCTCACCCCCCCCCCCCCCCCGTGTGTGACCTCCCCCCCCCATGCGTGCCCCCCCAGCATGTGACCCACCACCCCATGTGTGACCCACCCCCCACCCACCGTGTGTGAACCACCCCCTCATGTGTGACCCCCCCATGTGTGACCCCCCCTCATGTCTGACCCAACCCACCACGTGTGACCCTCTCCCACGTGTGTGACCCACCCCCACCCCCACCCCCCCCGTGTGTGACCACCCTTCCCCCACGTGTCACCCCCCTCCCGCCCACATGTCACCCCCTCCCCTCCGCATGTGACCCTCTCCACATGTGACCTCCCCCCCCCCCCCCCGTGTGTGACCCACCACCAAGCGTGTGACCCACTCTCCCATGCGTGACCCTCTTCCCCCATGTGTGACCCACTCCCCCGTGTGTGACCCAGTGGATCTGATAAATTGCCAGTTACCATTTTGTAAAATGAATGTGCAGCATTGAAATGAAGATGTTCAAATGTCACACACGTCCATGCCCATGGGATTCCCACTGGTGACCCCACTTGTGTTGGTATAATTACTTATTAAATGTATTATTAATTCTATTATTAATTTAATTATTAATTAAATGTAATCGAAAGGCAGAGGAGCAGTGCACTTTCAAATGAGATAGGGTCCATGAATATATTATGTACGCAAGTATGACGACACGTATTTTAAATGACTCCTCTACCAAAATGCTTGATATTGTTACGGAATCGGACGACGGCACTCCCCTTACCGAGGGGGGGTTTAATCCCCTAGTCTTTTACACTGGCCGTCTCCCTTCCTGAAGCTACCCCGCCCCCCCCGTGGGGTGGGATTGGCCAAGGTGATTGGTCAAGGGATTCCCATACACCTCCGCCAATCCCTCCACAAGGCAGGTGGGTAACTCCGCTCGAATCCCGGACAAGATGGTAATTGCCGAGCGGTTTAGCAATCCAGAATCCGAGCCGTTAGCAATGACTAACCCGATTGCGAAGCGGTTGGCCAAAAATCGTGCCACAGGTACTCAATTAAGAAATCACGAAAGCGATCGGATGTGAATGAAAACCAAAGTAAAGGGAGAACAGGTATTTATTAATTATTTACACAAACAAAAATCAAACAGAAGAAAAGACATGTAATTTACAGGGAAAGAAGACACAGTGCAATTCTTAAAAACAAGCTTAACTTATACCCACAGGACAGAACAAACAGACTCACACGAATGAGGAATTGCAGGTTGGATTCGCTGGAGGGAGAGATGGGTCCGTGCAGAATGGCAGGGCTGGAGGTGAGCGGCCGCCGACTCGCCGCACTCTGGTTCACACGGCGGCGTTGCTTCGCGGCAGCGCGTCAAAGCTGCGCGCGCGCAGGGGCTGGTTGAAGCAGCGTCGTCTCTCTCTCGTACCTCACTCCACAGAACTTGTCCAGAGCACCTCCCTCAAAAACTCTGCCTCATGCGCTCTCAATGCATGCTCCCTCACTCATCTCTCATCTGGCCCCCTCGCTCATCTGGCGGTGGAGGCTTCCCGTGACGGGTTATATAGCCACGCCCTACCAAGCCATGCCCACCGATTCCTGGTTGGTCGTAAGGGCTTCTTGGCTCCACCTCTTGATGGCGATGGGCGGGCCACGCCCTTCTTCTCTGAGTTGGAGCACATGGGCAATGGCGGCGAATGCTGTTGGAGATGTAGGCGAATGCAGTTGGTAATGGAGGCAAACGCTATGGAAAAGGGGCTCTATCTTATTTGATTTGGTGCAACGTAAGATCGACTATTGAACACATGGCCTTAACTGAAACACAGAATAACGATATAACTATTGAGAGATCCTATGATTTGCAACGTGGTGCGGTGGACTAACTAGGGGACGACCCTTGACCTTTACACAAATGGAGGTATTTACAAAGAATCATTACATTATTTACAAGGGGGTATATTTACAATAAATTACACAAAGTGCACGGTTTCCCAAATCCGTTACAATATATATCCCCCCTACTCCTATCTTCCAGTTTTTCCCCACACTCCCTGACCGTCCTTTCTCTCGCCATTCATCCCCCTTCTACCTCAACTTTTCTCCTTAAATTCTCAATTTACGTCCGCCCCACCACAATCCTTCCGTGCGTATGTAATAAATAGATAGCCTCCCCTGCCATCCCAAACATGAATCTCAAGTCCATCCAAAGCATGCCGAATAATCTTCAAAGGTTAATTACAAACATTATTCGGTTAATTACAAACATAATTCGGTTAATTACAAACATTCCTATGTTATGTTTAATTACAAACATCAATGGGTTAAAAAAAAATTTTTTTTTTTTTTGTATACTGAATCGAGGCTCGTGAAAGAGCTAACATTTATTTCACAAACAAATCAACCAAACAAAATATACAAAAAGAGGGAGCGGAAGACAAGATGGGGAGAGAAGGGGAAGCACACAACCACAACATTTGAGAGCAGGGAGAAGTTTGGGAGGGAGAGGGCTTGGGGGCAGGAGGCGTGGGAAGGGGAGGGGGGGGGGGGAAATGTTACAAACATTATTAGGTTAATGGGAAGGGGAGAGGGGGGGGGAATAATTACAAACATTATTAGGTTAATTAAAAACATTAATGGGTTATGGTTAATTACACATTAATGGCTAAACGACAAACATTATTAGGTTATGTTTAATTCCAAACATTAATAGGTTATGGTTAATGAAAAGCATTATTAGGTTATGGTTAATGACAAGCATTAATAAGTTATGGTTAGTGACAAACATTGTTAGGTTATGGTTAATGACAAACATTAATAGGTTATGGTTAATGACAAACATTATTAGGTTGTGGTTAATGACAAACATTAATAGGTTATGGGAAGGGGAGGAGGGGGTGGGGGGGGGAATAATTACAAACATTATTAGGTAAATGAAAAACATTAATGGGTTATGGTTAATTACACATTAATGGCTAAACAACATTATTAGGTTATGTTTAATTCCAAACATTAATAGGTTATGGTTAATGAAAAGCATTATTAGGTTATGATTAATGACAAGCATTAATAAGTTATGGTTAGTGACAAACATTGTTAGGTTATGGTTAATGACAAACATTAATAGGTTATGGTTAATGACAAACATTATTAGGTTGTGGTTAATGACAAACATTAATAGGTTATGGTTAATGACAAATATTATTACGTTGTGGTTAATGACAAACAATAATCGGTTATGGTTAATGACAAACATTAATAGGTTATGGTTAATGACAAACATTATTAGGTTGTGGTTAATGAAAAACATTATTAGGTTATGGTTAATGACAAACATTAATAGGTTATGGTTAATGACAAACATTATTAGGTTGTGGTTAATGACAAACATTAATAGGTTATGGTTAATGACAAACATTATTACGTTGTGGTTAATGACAAACAATAATAGGTTATGGTTAATGACAAACATTAATCGGTTATGGTTAATGACAAACATTATTAGGTTGTGGTTAATGACAAACATTAATAGGTTGTGGTTAATGACAAACATTAATAGGTTATGGTTAATGACAAACATTCTTACGTTGTGGTTAATGACAAACATTAATAGGTTATGGTTAATGACAAACATTATTAGGTTGTGGTTAATGACAAACATTAATAGGTTATGGTTAATGACAAACATTATTAGGTTATGGTTAATGACAAACATTAATAGGTTATGGTTAATGACAAACATTATTAGGTTATCTTTAATTACAGACATTATTAAGTTAATTACAAACATTATTAGGTTATGGTTAATGACAAACATTATTAGGTTATGGTTAATTACAAACATTATTAAGTTAATTACAAACATTATTAGGTTATGGTTAATGACAAACATTATTAGGTTATGGTTAATTACAAACATTATTAAGTTAATTACAAACATTATTAGGTTATGGTTAATGACAAACATTAAGGGGTTAACGACAAACAGGCAGTCCTTTGGAAGAAGAGGATCATAGGAGCTTTGGAGCGCCCCCTGCCGCCCCCGTTCACCGTGATCCGTTAGTGATGCGAACCTCGTTCGATCCGAATCGTCTCCTCGTCCATCTGGCTCCAGGGACCACGGTTCGTTCTCATCGCAATGGTCATTGTAAACAATAGCAGGGGTCCGGGCTGTTGTAAGTGCGTAATGTGATGGATTCATTGACAGGCTGTGATTTTGATGGATGCACGAGGATTGTGATGAGAATGATGAGGTGTATGGGCGACAAGGTTGATTGGTGATTAATTGTGACGGTGACGTCATTGTACAGGGATGACAGCAGGATTTTACAACGAGTGAATAGAAATTGCGTTTTTGAAAAGCGATGGAGTATGACCAATGTGATTATGGGACGGGTCGTTATGGGTATTTATAGTTTGTGACGTCATGGGACTCGAGGAATTAACTGTTTCTGTGATTGGGAGGTCATAGTTATACTATAGATAATAGTGATTGAGGTAAGGATGAGGCATAACCCGAGAAGAGCTGACAAATGGGGTGCATGGTTTATTTTAACCAACATGAGTTTGGTGAATCATTGCTCTGGTTAATAATTAGGTTTTCAAACACAGTAAAATATTATGACATTTGCTAAGCCTGTTAAGAGTTTCCTGTCCAACATCTAACATCTGCTTTTTCTCCATTCAACCCACGTCTGAGTAGGGAATAGACGTCTGGCTACATATATATGTTTCCCCAAAGCTGCCATATTTAACCCCCACCCATCCCTCCCCCATCCTTTTATCACCCCTCTGCTCTCATAATGTCTCCTAATCCATCCTTTCCCCCATTTACCCCCACCTCGAGATTACATAATGCCTCCAAACATCCTTTGTGTCGATAAGAGGATAATCGAGGCATCGTGGGCATCCTCCTGATGATTCCTTGGGATTTCATTGTCAGTCTGGTTGCTTTTCCACCTCCTTCATAGATCACTTTTTCATGAGAATGAATGACCACTCCATGGGTTTTGCAGCATACGTGGCCCATTAGAGGAGCACTCGTAGGTCGTGTCTGGATCAGTAAATCCTTGGATTCGGGGCCATTGATCCGACCTCCATTCCCTCTGGGTTGTGTCCCATGGAAGGCTAAATGTTTAAACGGGTTATCTCAAGCTTTTCATATAAACTAGGGCTTTCTCCGCCAGAAATGCGTCTTATCAACTGAAAGCTGATAAGTGTTTGCTAATCTCCGTGGGAAGCTTTAGCCCTTTACTTTGCTCTCATGAAGGGTTAAAGTCGGTAGAATTGGTTATCTTGTCCACCGACACAAAAACCGACAAGAACCTTCACTAACACTGGAGTTCCACTGTGCCATCTAGTTCAATGCCGAACTGTGTTACATTTGAACTTTCCATGAAAAAAATGTTGCTTCCTCCTCATCTCCCCTATAGCTCCCTCCCCAAATGACAAGAGAGGCGATTGTAACCGGGCTGTGTGTCTATGCCAATTTGAGTCTGCACACAGATCTACTTTAACATAGATCATTCACTCTCAGATTGAATGTACAGTAATCTATATACCGCACCTGGTAACACTCTGCAGTTGAAAGCTCTTCTTCTTTTTTTTATTTATCATTGACTAGAACCTGTTCCCAGTTTGTTTGTTTATTATTTTTTTTTGTATACAGAGTCGAGGCTCGTGAAAGAGCTAACATTTATCAAAGAAACAAATCAAACAAACAAGCAAACAAAGTATATAAAAAGGGGAGCGGTCGACAAGATGGGGAGAGAAGGGGAGGAAGCACACAAACACAACCTTTGAGAGCAGGGACATCGGGAGATGTTTTTGGAGGGAGAGGGCCTGGGGGGGGGGGGGGCAGGATAGGTATAAAACGCAAGGACACCAAGGACTTCCAGGAAAGAAGTCAAAAGCCACATCAAAAAAGTGGATTTCGGGTGAAATTAGCGGGGATAGAAAAGATCAAGGTTTTGGATTGGGGAAGATAAGAGATGGTGGTGAACAGCCGTTTTAAAGACCTGGAGGGAGGAGTGGGATTGAAGAGAGTGAGGGAGTTTGTTCCAGAGGCGGGAGAAAAGAGGAATGAAGGAGTGAAGGTGAGCAGAGAGTCTTGATTTTGGCAGTTTAACCATAAGAGGGTTGCAGGCAGATCTTGTGCGACCTGCAGGAATATTTGGGGGACAGAGCCCAGAGAGAGCTGGGGGAGCAAGGCCGGGAGGAGTCGGTAGAAGACGGAAAGACCACCAACCTGCCTGCGGTGAGTGAGTGAAAGGGCCTCGGAGATAGCGTCATCGCGGGAGATTCCAATGATTCTGAACGCTTTGGTTTCAACAGCGTGAAGACGAGCTAGGTGTGAGGCAGGAGCACCAGCCCAGAGGGGAGAGCAGTACTCCATTGAGCTGCGGATGAAAGCCTTGTATGTGGTGAGGAGCTCAGGTGTGCCAAGGAAGGACTTCGCACGACGGAGGAGGCCCAGTCGGCGACTGGCTTTGGAGGCCAGATTTGGAAATGTGGTTTTCCCAGGAAAGATCATGGCAGATAGTGAGACCCAAAAGCTTGAGTGACAGAACTTCTTGCAGAGGATTATTCAGAAAGTAGATGGGAGGGTTGTCCAGTCGGTCTTTTCGGAGAGACATCGTAAGAGTGTGAGATTTGTCAGGATTGTGATGTGATGTGACAGTGATGGGAAGAGTGAGCCATGGTTGAACAAGAATAACCACAAGCTTGGTTATTCAATTCAATTCAAATTCAATAACCAAGGCAATAATAACCACAGAAGTTGACAGTGAGGCATTTGTCTGGAGAAATTCAATCATACTGTAGTGCTCAACTTCCCCAAAGGAGGCGTTTTCAAACCAACCTCAACTTCCCCAAAGGAGGCGCTGTTCAAACCAACCTCAACCTCCACAAAGGAAGCGCTATTCAAACCAACCTCAACTTCCCAAAGGAGGCGCTATTCAAACCAACCTCAACAGCAAGTAAGTAGAAAAGTAGAACCACCTTTAGAGGCCATTTTCCCCGCAGAGCAGGGGTTGGCCTTTTTGGGCAGCTTGGTCCCCTTTTTGAAGCAATGTTTTATGGCCAGATGCCCTTCCTGCCGCCAAACCTGTTAGTCACCTCTTGTGACACACAGGGAATGGCCAGTGAACTGGTACTCAATTTGCCGACCTCAGAAGGATGACAGGCTGAGTCAACCCCCCTGGCGTTAATTCAACAATCGACCGGGATTCGAATCCAGGATCCTAGGATCTCCAAGTCGGCACCCTAACGCTAAGCCAACACCAGGCTACTCAACAGCAAGTAAGTATACCCCATAATCGTTCCCGGGGGTTTCCTGGGGGCCAAAGAAGCTCCTAACCCCGCTAAAACCTGGCAGGTACAACCTTTTACCGATTTGCCAAATTTGGTCCAAATCCATCCAGGGGTGCAGGAGTGTGTAGGTAACAGATAGACAGGCAGGTATAGAAGATGATAAGAAACAAAGTTGTATAATTTAACCATAATATGTGAAGAAGGCACAAAATCTGTAGATTACAAATGAACAATCAATTGTTCACAGCATTTATCTCAGGCCTTGCAGCGCACCTTCAACCATGAGCTCGATTAGTGCAGCTGGGCACATTATTTACCAGGAAGGGTACCCGTCCCAGGTGACGAGAAAAGCTAGCATAGGATCCTTTTCCCCTCTCTACCCCCTCCCACACTATCTTCATGCTCTCTCTCTCCCCCACTCCCCTGTCTCTCCCCCACCCCCCTGTCTCTCCCCCACTCCCTCAAATACTCTCTCCCCCACTCCCCTGTCTCTCCCCCACTCCCCTGTCTCTCCCCCACTCCCTCAACTACTCCCTCCCATCTCTCCCCCACTCCCATCTCTCCCCCACTCCCCACTCCCTCCCCCAATCCCTTCTCCCTCCCCTGCCCCTCCACCCACTCACCTATCTCCCCTCTTCCCAACTCATCTACACGTGCATTCGAATGGAATACGTAACCATGCCAATGGTTTTTTTTTTCAATCAAGTAAATCGATGATGTATTTTCCAATGGTAGATAGGTATAGGGCAGTGGTTGGAGTTCAAAACTGCAAACAGACGTTTTTAGGAGCGAAATATGTTGCCAGTGAAAGAAGAAGATGTCATAGCGTGCGGAAATACATGGAAACACTCCGCTGGGACCCGTATTAATAACAATTGCTACATGGACGGAGATCTTACACACTTGTGGCGCTACTTTAATAATAAACAATTAATATTAATAAAGACATACATACATAATAAAAGAATACTGGATTTTTTCATGCATCATCAAGGCTCGTGGAAGAGCACGAACACAGAACAGACAATGACATTCATAGGAGCAAAAAAACTTGGCACATAAAGTAGAATCTGAATCAAAAAAGATCGCTACTGGTGTCCCCGGTTGGTAATAAAATAAAACGAAAATATGGTGTAAAATAAAATAAAATAATCAAATATATCAGGTTTTAATAAGCCTGTACGATACAATCATGACGGGCGCACAAAACTCAGCAAAACACATAGGATTACACACACAAAATTATGGATTACGTCTGATTAATTATTTGCAATAAGGGAATGGGAAATGGGAATGTGTCGAGATGGGATTCTAAACATGAACGGATAAAAACGTTAGGTGATATTTATTTGGTGTGCTTCAGGAATAAATGTGAAATGCACCACCCTATGGTGTATAAGCACAGCCTCAATTGCTTCAGAAATAATTTTAAAAAATAACGTAGGTGATGTATAAGCACAGCCTCATTAAAAATTAAAATGCGGGAGCCAAAAAATGCCAAAACATTGCCATTGCATATTGTTACGTGCTCCTCCCCAAACCCCGGTCATGTTGTACCTCCGAGCCCCGAGAGGAGTCACGGCAGAAAGATATGTTATTCTGTTATTCTGTGTGTCAAAGATCAATGGTGAAACCACACCAATTGTTACCAACAAACAAGTATTGTATTAAGGTCACACAAGAATAACAGTACAATAACAATATTAATCAATTGTACAACCAATATATCATTCCTATGATGGTACCATCAGTTTCGTACAACATAACTCACTGTGCTCCAAGTGAGCGAAAATAACATTCCCAATGTCTCTGTCCCAGCTTCAAACCAAAGTCGATCCACGCTCCAGTGATCGTCAGAACGATGTTGTATCGAAACCAGAATCCCGCTCGGTTGACAGTCACACTGCCAAAGATGGGCAAAGGTGTCCTCAAGAGGCGACTGGGAAATCACACCTTCGGGTATGGATGTTCAACGGCTCCCCACACGGCGGACCGCAAATTCCCACTCGAAATCCACGTTACACATGCAAACCAAGCTAACGGCTGGATGCGTTGAAATGGCTGGAGCGAGGCGAAAAACCTGGAGTGATGCGAAATCCGGCGCGAGGCAAAATGGCCAACGGTCCGTTCTCGAGAAGTAACGGCACTCCAATGATTCTCTTCGGAATCAACCACAAAACCTGTCACGCAGGTTTAACTGTCACAGCGATAACAACTCTGTCGCAGGAATCCCTTTCCCAGGAAACCCCAAAGTTCGCTAGTGACCCCCGTTCGCCAGCGTTTGCTCAAAACCTCCAAGCAGCTCGGCTCCTTCTCCGACCTCACTTGCCCCGCCTCTTTTTTCTCTTCTTCTTCCTCTTCTTCTTCGTCTTCTTCTTTGTCCGGTTCCCGATCCGGTTTCCGGTTTCTTTTAAAACTCTAACTTTTTTACCTTTTGAAAACAGTTATCTCTCTATTTCACCTAAACGATAACAATAATAGTACATGCAACCAAAAATGTTTACAGTGGATGAGAACCACAATAATGGAAGTGACAAATCCGTAACAATATGTGCATATATAATACATCGTGATTATATAGCTTGGATTGATTAAAATTCCAGTGGGCCATAAAAGAATTATCATATACACCAAAAAGGCTTGAAGCCTGAGGCCTACACCAACTGTGTGCCTCAGAACGCTTGTGACGCCGATGGGCTGCAACCCTTTCGACATTTGATGATGGTTTTAATGGTCGCTGTTGGTCATTTTCACACTGATGAGAAAAGTTATAGGGAACTCATGGCGATTGTGAATATAACCCTTCTGTTTCGAGCAGTTTTACCTCACGTCCCACGTATTATTTATTTCACCGTATTATTTAATTATGTATCAGGATTTAAAAAATTGTTGATTCTGAATTATTTTCCGATTTCACTCTATATTTCAACACAATTATTTAGGCACAAATTATTTAATGAAATTTAGGATTTCATATTTCAACACAATAAATATTCTTAATATTTATTTAAAATATTGAATGAGATTTTGAATATCAGCTTTTAATTAGCCTATACGATAATCCTGCCAGGAGCCAATCACAGTGCACCTAGCCTCACACAGCCAATCAGTGTAACAGGGAGCGGACGAACGGCCAGCTATCCTGGTCATATATATATATATATATATATATATATATATATATATATATATATATACACACACAGTATATAATTATGTCACGCTACCACATTCTTGTACCAGATGCTCAAATTATGGATTTAGAGTTCTACCTGCAGTATTAAAGTACCAACCCTGTACCTCCATAAAATAGCAGGGTTGGTCAAATTGGGCAATTACAAATGCATGAAAACAAAAATTTTAATATTCATGTGTTCCCCAAAATGTCAAGATTTTCAACTTTTCAAGCCAGGAAATCGAGAAAATTTCGCAAAAAATACCAACCAGTAATTTACAATCAGAATCAATTTCTAGGGTTCTAAAGGTTTTTTTCAAGCATGATGTTGGACAAGTAAAGTAAATAAAAGTACCATAAGAGTTATTGGCCGAGTGCCAAATTTTTTTGGCACCTTGCCAATATTCTGTATTTTTCACTTTTTCCTAGCAAATAAGTTGTGACCAGCACTGATTTTAATTGGAATTTATGGGAAACAAACACGCTCATGTTTCTTCTACTACTGCTGTATTTATTATGACTGATAATGTCAACGTCAGTATGCCCAACATAATCTGCATTGAATCTTCAAGCATAATCTGCATTGAATCTTCAAGCATAATCTGCATTGAATCTTCAAGCATAATCTGCATTGCAACTGTGCACAAATACTGTAAATCCTCGCCCCCCCCATCTGTACGCTAGCCCAAGCTGTCATGCCAAAATATCAAGGCAAAATGACGAGTAGGCCTACATGTATAGAATTTTCACACACATGTTTGGTGAAGCACCATTTACAAGAAGTATGTACACAAGGCTTGACTTATCCATGAAGGACAATAAATGCATGTGGCATCATACTACTTACACTTGAAAACCCCACGGGATATTAAGTTGGCAGCCAGAAGTGTGATTCAAAGGTCAAGTCATTATCTTGTGAGCCTAATTCACAAAGTACATACAAGTACAGCATTGTTCAGTAAACGATATTCTTTGTCCAGTATATGAATAAAATATCATGCACACTGGATGCACAGCACTGAGCAGCATGTACAGGTCTTATCAATTGCACAAACTATGATGACTGTCTCAATCATTATCAGTCACGTATCAGTATTATTCATTATCAGTACCATTAATCATTATCTAAACAAACACGTGTAGCCACGAGCGCGCCACCAGGCGACTGTTGCCGCGGAATCGCGGAAAATGACCGTCGAGTCCGAAGCAAAATTCAGGCTTCAACGGTCATAACAGGTAATGCCACTGTCATAGAACGAAAGATCGTATATTTTTCCATCAATGGGTGAAATATAAGACGAAACTGTGTCCAATAAAGGTATATTTCCGGAGGTTTATTGCTGATAAACGATCAATCCGGAAGCGAAAACGGTGAAACACGCGGTGCCGCCTTTCAACGGCGTTTATACGCAGTAGATGTTTAGCGCATCTGGTACAATAATCTGGAAGCGTGACATATATATATATATATATATATATATATATATATATATATATATATATATATATATATATATATATATATATATAATATATATTATATATATATATATCTATATATATATATATATATATATATATATATATATATAATTATATATAATTATATATATATATATATATATATGTATATATATATATATATATATATATATATATATATATATATATATATATATATATATTGTAACGGTTTTGAGAAGTGTAACGGTTTTTGAGAAGTGTAACGGTTTTTGAGAAGTGTAACAATTTTGGAGGAAGTGTAACGAATGTGAAAAGTATGGTTTTGTTATGTGTAACGCCCTCGTAATGTAAATAATGGTCGCAGCCGTCCTCCTAGTTAATTCCATGAAACTTACACGCAGGCCACGATATATCTTTTTAAATAGTGTATTTCCTTATTCTATGTAGGCTAAATATGTGTTTCCCACTAGATTGACTTTGCATTGTATCAAACAAAACTAGAATCCGGGCACTCGGTAGAGCGCATACCTTCGCCGCAGCTACTGTTCTGTACTTGGCATGGGAGTGTATGCGATGTGAAACTTTATGTGAAATGCGATCGATTTTTAAAAATCAGAATTTGAGCAAATCTGTTTCATTCGTCTGTTAATATGCCTCCCCGATTGACAAATCTGCAATTTGAATTTCATTTGAGGTTGAAATGATTGCGGGAGATCGCGTTATAGTGATGACGTCTTGGATGGACATCCTCTTCTTCAGTCGCTCATAACTTTGAGTGAAATACGATCGAGTTAAAAATAGTCAGAATTTGAGCAAATCTGTTTCATTCGTTTGTTAATATGCCTCATCTATTGTCAAATCTGCAATTATAATTTTTTTTGAGGTTGAAATGATCGCGGGAGATCGCGTTATAGTGATGACGTCCTGGATGGACATCTTCTTCTTCAGTCGCTCATAACTTTGAGTGAAATACGATCGAGTTAAAAATAGTCAGAATTTGAGCAAATCTGTTTCCCAAAATCTAATCAAATGTGTCCCGTATAATAACCAATCATCCCACCAAATTTCATGCAATTCGGTTGAATACTTTTTGAGTTATGCGATTAACATACACACACACAGACATACAAATAAATACACAGCGATCAAAACATAACCTTCCGCTTTTGCGAAGGTAATAAGCGTAGGCCCTTGCAATTTCCCCAAACATCTCCGCTCTCCAAAGTTCCTTTCAAAAGGGGGGCGAGTGGTGTTCAATCCCGCAAGCCGCCATTGCCCATGTGCTAATCTCGGAGAAGAAAGGCGTGTCTCCACCTCGTCATAGAGGGGAGGAGTGAGCCAGCCCTAACAGCCAATCAGCACCGCGGTTAGCGACCCGGTAGGCGTGCCCTCGCAGCCGGCGGCTTGATTCCGCCCCGAGTGATAAAAGCGACTGTAAGGGACTGCTTCACCAGATGACCTGGGAGATGAGCGAAGAGGCGACACCAAGAGGAGCGGTGAGCGGTGAGCGGTGAGATGCGAAACGCTCCAAGCCAAAGAGGAGAGGTACTCGGAAAGGAAACCAGCTTTGGAGAGACGCGCTGAAAGGAGGGAGACGGCTCCACCAGAAGGAGAGGAGCAGGTGTGCCCGAGCCAGCGCGTGACGTCTACAGCATCGGCAGCGGATACGCGACGAAGGGTTTTCCCGCCAAAAACCGCGAGGAATTGAGAGCTGCGGCCTCCGACCCTGCCTCCCTCTCCAGCAATCCACCTCAAGCCCTACCTGCCTGCAATATCCCCCGTGTAAGTGTGAACGTCGTCTGTCCTACTCGTTGTCTTGGGATTAAGTAAATTGAATAGAATAAGCTAACGATGCACTGTGTGACTGCTTTTTCCATCCATTGCTTGTAAATAATTTTGGTCGCTCTTTCTTTTTGTTTGTGTGTGTATAATAAATCTGTTCTTCCTCCGTACTCTGTCTTCTTCTCTTTTCCTTCTCTTTCGGTCGCTTTAGAGGTTTCCCGATTGAATATCTGCGGTGCGATCTGGTCAACGTCGGGTGGAATCGGGTTCTAATCGGGGAGTAACTGTTCGGACGCGGTAATACCAACCGCTCGGTAAAATAACATCTTTTAAACCGTATCAGTAACAATTGGTTGTCAAGAGTTGGATTCGGACCTGGGACTAAATTTGTTAGGCCCAAATTTTGGAACACCAATTGTGTTATTAAGTAACAATTGGTGTCTGGGAGTGAGATTCGAGGCCCGAACCAAATTTTTAAAACGTCTAGAAAAAATTTGGTCAAAATTACGAGCTGCCGAAATTTTGTTGTTTTATAAAACCCGAATTTTGAGATCGCGCCATGGACAATCAAGGCGATCGGATGTCGGTGGGGGAGATAGACGGGTTAGGGGTAACCCAGGACTTAGGGGAAATGTATGTGGAGGAAAGGGTGGAGGAGAGTAAAGAAGGTGTGGTTGAGGGAGTATCAGACGCACAAGATGGCGTCCTCGCGCACATGGTTAATGCGGCACCAAATTTAGCCGCGCCCATGGTCGCGGCAGCCGAGCCAGAGATGCCGGAGTACATGCGATTTGTTACGGCCCAAATCATGGCGGGAATGAAACGGGAGAATGACGGTATTAAAAAATTGAGTGATAAAATGGAACAATGGGGAAACCAAATTGAAGCAACAACGAACGGAATGAGGGCCGATAGAGAGGCAAGGGAGCAGAGGGACAGAGACCGCAAGTTGGGCGAAAGGGTCCCAGGGGTGCACAAGGAAGTAGCGCGGGTCGAGAAGCGCCGGTTGAGCGAAGCGGAGGAAAGCACGGGTACAATGACGGGGGTAGAAATCGCGACACGGGGTTTGGAAAAGCCGGCGACCGATGAGGTAGAGGAGGGTGTTTTATTAAAGCCAGCGGTCGCCGAGGTTAATAAAGAAAAAGCAGTGCTGGGAATTAAAATTGAAGAGATGACGGAGGTAGCCCGGGAATTGCAGGGAGAAATGGATTATGTACAAAGTCCCTGCTCACATCACGATGCTGTGCTTAACCCGAATGGAAGTTTGCAGGTTCGCGTGGAGAAAAGGATCCCCCAGGTGAGTCGTGCTGTATATTGTGCGGGTAGATTTTGCAGGAGGATGTTTAGCGACAAAATAATTTTCGCGCGCTTGGGATCGAGGAAGCATCCGGGCGTTGGTGAAGGGTCCCGTGTGAGTGGAAATGGCACGCGTGGGAGGAAAAAGTGTGCGTCGGCGAGTGGGTGTGTTATAAAGTGTGGGAGTGAAACCGAGTGCGAGCGAGAATGCACGTCGGTGTGTACGGGGTGTGACACAGGGAGTGAGAGCAATACGGAGTGCACGCCCATGGTGAGTGTTACGGAGGACGTAACGGAGGAGAGGTGTGGACCGAAGTGTGCGCAAGAGTGTGCGCGAGAGGTGTGGTGTGTAACAGAGAGAGCGTTGGTGGAATGTACGGACGGCGTTGGAACGCCGGGTTTTGTGAGGGTGAAAGGGGTAGCGTATGCTTGTAAGCATGCAAGTGAAGCATCGACGGTAACCGGGTTAGCGGTTAGGGCGACGGATAGCCGATGCGAGCACTCGGTGCGAGGGGTGCTTTGTTGGGTGCGAGGCCCGGCGCGGGTCGATGCTGCGTCGCTTCTCTTCGAAGCGTCGTTGCCGATTCGGGCTTGGCCCCGCCCCGCACGGTCGAGTCCGGGCTTTGTCGGGCGAGGCGACCGGTCCGGTTCAAGGGCGAGTGGGAGGAAGCGGAACGGTGCCCCCTCGTGGGGACGGGGTTCCGACCGGGGGAGATTGAGCCATCGGGCCCGGGACCGCAAGGTGCCGCGCCGAGATGGTGCGTGGAACCTCGGTCCAACCAAACCACCTCCCTTGAACCGAAAGCCGGACGGATTCAACCTGCAGGCAACCAAACCACCCGAATTCATTGCTCGGCTTTACGAACCGAGTTTAATGATGTCACGACGCACCGAGGCTAGGATATAGTGGACTATGATGATGATAGTAGTGATTTGATACGAAATTTATAATAGTGGGTAGAATTGGCAGTAAATGGAAAATTTTTGAATTGGTTGGAATTTGGACGAGCAAAATTTATAGTGAGAGACCCCCGATGTGATGGGATGGCCAATCCACCATCCCTCACAGGTGGGGCAAATGCGCTATAGTTTATGGGGTGTATGGCAGTGAAAACTAGCCCGGGTGGGTGAGGTTATATTGATAGGGATCTAGCGAAGATGACATTAGGTAACGTTAAGTTTAGTTAGTGACCGATACCTGTAGTGGGGACGCAGGTAGTTTAGTGTGGATGATAATGACGTGGGAGCGCAATAGTTTAAAGGGACGACTGGGAAGCGCAAGTTTCAGAGGGGAGTAGTTAGCTGAGATGATGCCGTGTGTTTGAGGATTGAACAGGTGTGATTGCACAGGTGTGCAACTGAACAGGTGAATGGAGCAGTGTATGAGTGAGTGATGATGATGGGTATTGTGATGACCAAATGGTCCAGGAGGAAAGGAGGATGCAGGTGGCACCAGGTGTGAGGGCACAGGTGTGCAACAGCAGGTATGGAGAATGGTAGTATGGAATAAATGGTATGGAGTATTGGAATGGATGGCCGTGGAGTGAGTATGGTGGAAATTGTGGAGTGGAGTGGATGGTGCGAAGGTGTGAATGGGGGAAGAGTGGACCCCCATCACGGATACCCGGGGCGGGTAGTGTAAGTGTTAGGTAGAGGGTACAGGTAAATTGTGGTTGGATATTGGCATCTGTGGTGCGGGTGAAAGAATGGTCTTTGGATGGGTGCATTAGTGTTGTGGAAATGGCTGGGCGTGTAGCCTGTTAGTGTGTGTAGTTGGTTTGGGCACTCCACCACTGTGAGGATGTCGGCCAGGTGAGGCCGCAGGTGGGCTCTGGGAGCCGGTAGTAGTTGTTGTGGATGGGGCCCGAGGATCCGGAGGACGGACCCGGGTAGCCCAGTGCCAGAGGGCACCAGTGGGGTGACAGAGCCAGGAGGGGTCTTCCCCAGTTAGTTAGGTTAGGGTGAGGAGCTAGGTAAGCTCGGGTGGCAACTACAGTGGTGGAGGTGTGCAGGTGGGTAGACCTGCTGGGAGAGCTACACGTCGCAGCCCAGAAATTGTGCGAGGGCACCGGGAGATGAATCGGGGGAGTGAGACCCCAAATTGAGAAGCACCACAGTTTGGTCAATGGGAATTGGTTTTTAGAACCCATAGTGTAAGTTGGCCAATGGATTGGCAGGGAGAGACCCCGGGTAGTGTAAAGTGTGTTAAAGTCATCTAGAAAATAGTTAGGATGAAGGATCTCCTCGCACCATCTGCATCCACTCACCTGAGGTGACAGGTACTCCGCACCATGCCATGTTTGATTATTTTTTATGATGCAAATGTTTGGATTGTGAGACGCATCATGACGTGGGTGTGACATTGTGCGTAATTCCATCTCTCTCTCCTTATGAGGATTGATGATGAATTGGTGATGGCAAATTTTGAAGTCGAGGGATTGTGGAGACGAATTTGGTATAGGGGAAATATGGGGAAGACGTGACAGTAGTGACGAATTGGTAATGTGTAGATTTTGTACATATGGGGTAAGGGCAAGGGTAGTGTAGGTGACAGGGGGGTGACGTACGGTAGGGACGAGCTTTCTCACTTCGCCCACCGTACGTATTTCGCCTTGCATTGCCTTTATTGATGTGTACCCTTGTGACCTTACCCCTCGCTCAATTGTCTTCCCCCCTTTTGTCTCCCACTTGAGGACCTGTGCACCATTGGGTGTCGAGGGGAGCGTGCGTGAGGTGGCCATTGTGCGCACGAGATTCCCAGAACCAGCATGCATTGCGTTGATGTACCACTTTATGGACCGCTGTTCTGCGGCCAAGTACCACTTGATGGACCCCAGGTTCTGGGGCAGGGCACCTCTGTTGGAGACCGGCCATAGTGGCCAGGGAATCTTGCTTGCGGACTTCGGTAAGGTGGCACCTATGCCAAACAGGTGGACCACCCTTAGTTGGCCCCTGAGGCCCTAAATAAAAACGAACACAAGTTGTGCTTTTTATATTTCCAAGTAGGCCGCATGAAGCCAGAAGACGTCGGGAAGAACATCGGCCCAGCAGAGCAAGAGAAGACCACCACCAGTTGTTTTGTTGTTTATTATGAAGTGGTGCTTTTGGGGCTTTTTGGTGCTTGGTGGTGCTTTTGGTGCTTTTGGGTGCTTTGGTGGTATTGGTACTGGTGCATCGATGCAATGCGTGCTGTCTCCTCCCTCCCAACAGGAATTTCTTTTTCTTGTTCCCTAAAAAGAAAAAAAAAGAAAAAAAAAACACAGGTCCTGGGTTGCGTTGTAAATAAGAAATAACGTCATTGTAAATAATGCTCCCCACCGTAAATGTATAGTTTGAGAATAATTCCGTAATTCGGTTAGCTGTGGGCTTGAGTCTGTTAGACAGGGTGCAATGCAATAGGGGGACATACTTATTTGTGTTTTAAGATTGTCACACTCAGGGTCAGGTTAATTGTAGAGGGAATTACACCTACGTGTCACACTAAGTTAAAATTTTGTAGGCCCGAGTCCGGACCTGAAGAAAGGAGGGTGCAGTGTAACGGTTTTGAGAAGTGTAACGGTTTTTGAGAAGTGTAACGGTTTTTGAGAAGTGTAACAATTTTGGAGGAAGTGTAACGAATGTGAAAAGTATGGTTTTGTTATGTGTAACGCCCTCGTAATGTAAATAATGGTCGCAGCCGTCCTCCTAGTTAATTCCATGAAACTTACACGCAGGCCACGATATATCTTTTTAAATAGTGTATTTCCTTATTCTATGTAGGCTAAATATGTGTTTCCCACTAGATTGACTTTGCATTGTATCAAACAAAATAAGCGTAGGCCCTTGCAATTTCCCCAAACATCTCCGCTCTCCAAAGTTCCTTTCAAAAGGGGGGCGAGTGGTGTTCAATCCCACAAGCCGCCATTGCCCATGTGCTAATCTCGGAGAAGAAAGGCGTGTCTCCACCTCGTCATAGAGGGGAGGAGTGAGCCAGCCCTAACAGCCAATCAGCACCACGGTTAGCGACCCGGTAGGCGTGCCCTCGCAGCCGGCGGCTTGATTCCGCCCCGAGTGATAAAAGCGACTGTAAGGGACTGCTTCACCAGATGACCTGGGAGATGAGCGAAGAGGCGACACCAAGAGGAGCGGTGAGCGGTGAGATGCGAAACGCTCCAAGCCAAAGAGGAGAGGTACTCGGAAAGGAAACCAGCTTTGGAGAGACGCACTGAAAGGAGGGAGACGGCTCCACCAGAAGGAGAGGAGCAGGTGTGCCCGAGCCAGCGCGTGACGTCTACAGCATCGGCAGCGGATACGCGACGAAGGGTTTTCCCGCCAAAAACCGCGAGGAATTGAGAGCTGCGGCCTCCGACCCTGCCTCCCTCTCCAGCAATCCACCTCAAGCCCTACCTGCCTGCAATATCCCCCGTGTAAGTGTGAACGTCGTCTGTCCTACTCGTTGTCTTGGGATTAAGTAAATTGAATAGAATAAGCTAACGATGCACTGTGTGACTGCTTTTTCCATCCATTGCTTGTAAATAATTTTGGTCGCTCTTTCTTTTTGCTAGTGTGTGTATAATAAATCTGTTCTTCCTCCGTACTCTGTCTTCTTCTCTTTTCCTTCTCTTTCGGTCGCTTTAGAGGTTTCCCGATTGAATATCTGCGGTGCGATCTGGTCAACGTCGGGTGGAATCGGGTTCTAATCGGGGAGTAACTGTTCGGACGCGGTAATACCAACCGCTCGGTAAAATAACATCTAAAACCGCGTCTGCAACAATATATATATATATATATATATATATATATATATATATATATATATATATATATATATATATATATATATTGTTACGGACACGACTTAAGATGTTGCTTGACCGAGCGGAATGGCCGCCGTGTTCGCACAGTTTACCCGATTCTTCCCCAACTCACCCGATTCCACTCGAACGTTGGCCGAATCGCGCTACGCTAAATCAATGAAGGAAAGGACACAACGGCTGGGATAAATGAAACGACACAAGGGGGTACAGTTCTCAAGACCTCCTGAGGAGGATATAATTGGTGATGCAGAAAAGGGGTAGATTACAAGGTAAGAGGTAAAGCACAGAAGAGATAGGCACTTAGACACAGTCTTATCTTATCCCCGACAGACCACAGACAAACGGGACAAGACTGACTTACACAGGGATTGATGGCAGGGAAGGACAGGCAGTCGACAGCACAAGGTGCACCTTGGCTCAGGGACAGGATACAGCACGGTCCAGTCCAAAGATGCGGGGAGGTATTGCAGCGCTCGGAGGTGGCGTCTCTCTTCCTTAAAGTCCAGCGCGCATCTGACGTCACGTCCCTCTTCCTGCGCATGCTCAGCGGGGAGTGACACGCCCTCGGCTCGTTGGCTCCGCCCCAGATGGAATCGGTCCGCCGCTTCTATTGGGTGCGGGGGGTTACCGGGCTCCGCCCTTGACGAGGAGCTGACAGCGAGCCCCTACGTGGTAACCCCGTCGGAGCACATGTTCGATGGCGGCTAACCAAGCCGGAGTGAGGACGCACACTCCCCGCGCCGCCGCCGTTGTTGTTGCTGTTGTTGTTGTTGTTGTTGTTGCTGAACCGTGAGGAAGAGCTGCGGGGAGGTATTGGGAGGTCCTAAACTTTCTAACGGTGCCATACAATCACATTCTGGTGCAACGAAGAGTCAGAATTAATGGAAACGAGTCCTTAACTGACATAGACTAAGAATAACTAGCAAGATGTCCTATAGTTGTCTACGTGAGATGCGGTGGACCTGGATGCGACATTTAATGGGGGAAATAGGGGAAGGTCGGGTCTACAGAGTGTTGTTTACAGAAAATGGGACTAGGGAATGGGGGATTGGGGATAGTTGGGAAGTATTGGGGAAATAGGGGAATATTTACAAGCGGATATGGATGGAGGCCAATCTCATATCCGCAACATTGCACCCTTCTCTACCTCGGGGCGTCCCGACCCGATAAATTTTTACTTACTTTAGTGTGGCACTCTAATGTAGTTCCCTCTACTATTAACTCAACCATGAGTGCGACAGTTTTACAGATGTTCACAAATGAGTAAATATGTCCCCCTGCGACGTTGCACCCTTCTCCTCACAGAAACACACCCACAGGATAACCGAATCGCGGAAAGAATCCTCAAACTAAACATACAGCCGGTAGGGAGCATTATTTACACAAGACTGATATTTACACTACGATCCAGGACCTGTTCTTTGAGGAACACATGCAGATGTTATGCATAGAGAGAGAGCACGCATGCCAGCATCGATACACCAACCCACGAGTGCCCTGTGGCCCTACGGCCTTTAATAATGTGCAGAGCACCCCGTCCAAGCACCAAAAGCACCACCCCATACACACAGTCAGCACCATCCGGTGCACCAATAAAGTGTTCATAGTCACCGGTGGTGTCGCAGCCGGCTGATGTTCTGCCGCTGGTCTTGCCTTGGAGCCCACTTGGCCTTCTGGCTTCTTTAAAAATAAAGAAAGGCGCCAACCGCATCCATTTCTAAATTGTGGCCGTCAGGGGGGCCAACTAAAAGTGGTTCACCTGTATGGCATAGGTGCCACGTTGACCCAGAGGTCCATCAACGGGTGGTGCTTGCCCGCAAAAGAACTGCGGTCCATTGTGGGCGGCCACCAAAATTGCGGTCCATATGGTGTATCGATCCAGGCAGCAAGCAGCGAAAGTGCAGGCCCACAACTGCAGAGCCAGCACCTCTCTCTCCTCTCTCTCTGCCCCAAAGCCAGATCCTCAGAGGTGGGAGACAAAAATAAGACAAGTCAGTTAGGTGGTAAGGGTGCAAAAGTGCATGCAATACAAGGTAATGCACACTGGGGGCACATGGGAACCAGGTGAGACAGGTACGTTCCTACCGTACGCCCCCCCCCCCCCCACCAGGTAACCTACATTGCCCCTCCCTTACCCCTTACTGTATCCACAAAACACAACACTACCCATAAACATCTACTTTACACATCAAACAAACGTCCCTACTGTCTTCCCCGTTCCTCCCATAAACCAAATTCGTCTTCTCTCCCTCCTAACCAATCAAATTTGCCATTTCCAACTCTCATCAAAATTTGCCATCTCCAACTCAACATCAAAATTTGCCATCACCAATTCATCATCAGTCCCTCCTAAGGAGGGAGAGATGGAATCACCCCAATGTCTCATCCACGTCGTGATGCGTCTCACAAATCCAAACAGCAATGCTCACTTCCTGCAACACAGAACAAAGGAACACAGGTGTGGAGTCATCATCACCACAGGTAAGTGGCTGCGTATGGTGCGACAGGTTCATCAATCCTAACTATTTCCTAAATGACTTTAACAACTTTACATTACCCGGGGTCTTTCCCTGCCAATCCATTGGCCAACTTACACTATGGGTTCTAAAAACCAATTCCCATTGACCAAACTGTGGTGCTTCTCAATTTGGGGTCTCACCCCCCCCCCCCCCCCCCCCCCGATTCATCTCCCGGTGCCCTCGCACAATTTCTGGGCTGTGACGTGTAGCTCTCCCAGCAGGTCTACCCACCTGCACACCTCCACCACTGTAGTTGCCACCCGAGCTTACCTAGCTCCTCACCCTAACCTATCTAACTGGGGAAGGCCCTCTCCTGGCTCTGTCACCCCTTGGTGCCCTCTGGCACTGGGCTACCCGGGTCCGTCCTCCGGATCCTCGGGCCCCATCCACAACAACTACTACCGGCTCCCAGAGCCCACCTGCGGCCTCACCTGCCCGACATCCTCACAGTGGTGGAGCGCCCAACCAACTACACACACTAACAGGCTACACGCCCAGCCATTTCCACAACACTAATGCACCCATCCAAAGACCATTCTTTCACCCGCACCACAGATGCCAATATCCAACCACAATTTACCTGTACCCTCTACCTAACACTTACACTACCCGCCCCGGGTATCCGTGATGGGGGTCCACTCTTCCCCCATTCACACCTTCGCACCATCCACTCCACTCCACAATTTCCACCATACTCACTCCACGACCATCCATTTCAATACTCCATTTATTCCACACTACCATTTATTCCACACAGCCACATACACCTGTTGTTGCACACCTGTGCCCTCACACCTGGTGCCACCTGCACCCTCCTTTCTTCCTGGACCATTTGGTCAGCACAACACGCAATCACCACTACTCCCTCATACACTGCTCCATTCACCTGTTCAGTTGCACACCTGTGCAATCACACCTGTTCAATCCTCAAACACACGGCATCATCTCAGCTAACTATTCCCCTCTGAAACTTGCGCTTCCCAGTCGTCCCTTTAAACTATTGCGCTCCCACGTCATTATCATCCACACTAAACTACCTGCGTCCCCACTACAGGTATCAGTCACTATCTAAACTTAACGTTACCTAATGTCATCTTCGCTAGATCCCTACACACGATATATCCTAACCCACCCGGGCTAGTTTTCACTGCCATCAACCCCATAAGCTATAGCGCATTTGCCCCACGTTTGTGAGGGATGACAGAGTTGCCATCCCACCACATCGGGCATCTCCCACTACCAATTTTGCACATCAAATTTCAACAAATCAAAAATTTGCCAATCACTACTCATCATCTGCCAATCATTACTGCCAATCCTTTGCCAATCATCAAATTTTTATTTTTCTAATTTCGGGGCCAAAACACTATCCTCGTCATTACAGTCTACTTACTAATGCCTCTCGGTGCGCCAATTAACTTCTAAAGCTCGGCTTCGTACAGCCAAGCCATGAATGCGGGTTGTTTGGTGCCAGCGGCTGGATACGTCCCGCATTCGGTGCAGGGAAGGAGGTTTACCCGGGCCGAGGTCCCACGCGCCATCTCGGCACGGAGCCATCCCATGGCCCGAGCTCGACCTGCCGGAATGCCTCAACAAAAGGTGGTCGCCATGACGACCCTTCCTATCGGGCTGCCCGCTCCGCCTAGTGGAGCACGGACGCGGCCGTTCAAAGCGAGGCCCAGCGTGGATCACGTACGGCGGTCCTTTCGAACCCGCCGTGGCTCGGATCCCCGCTGGTTCTCGCGGCACGCGAAGCCCGGCACGCACCGAGGGCCCGATTCGGCTATAAGTCGTTCTAACCTCTAACCCGGTTACCGTCGATGCTTCACCTGCATGCTTACATGCATACGCTACCCCTTGCTTGCTCATACCTCCAGCTGTTCCCATGCTCCTCGTACCTTTCCTTCCACACCTCGGTACACTCATTCCACTCACAGCCTTGGTCACACACCTGACCACCGAACACTTTGGCACACATTCGTTGTTCGCACACCTCACCAACACACCTCTTCGCGCCCCTTCCTCGGTCACCTCCTCTGTGACAATCACAGGTGTGCTTTCACTCGCACACCCAACCACATGCCTCACTACCAATTCCAGCGTGCATTCCCACCCACGCTCTACCATTCCAGGTGTGCTTCCTTTCTCACCTGTCACAACCAACTTACGCTCCGTGTCACTCTTACTACTCTCACCTCCACTCTTGACAGCGCACTCTTTCCTCATGCACCCGTCCGTTACACACCTTTCTCGCGCACACTCTCCCGTTACACCCTCTGTAACACTCACCACAGGCGTGCATTCTTCCTTTACACCCTCCGTAACACTCCTCACTACGCGCTTCCATGTGCTCCCTCGCACACGCGCTACGACCGACTCACTCTCGACAGCACCCTCACTCCTTGGCACGCACTTTTTCCTCACACACCCCAGAGTCGGACTTTCTCGCACACCTCCTTTTTCGCACACCAGACCTGTCGCACACTTCACCAATGGCCTCTCACGAACACCCGGGTCCATCTCGACCCCCAAGCTTATTAATTCACCTGGCGCATCATACGCACGACCATATTGGTCACCACTTACACCGGGTCCTCTTCCTCTTTGCTTCTCCTCCATCACCTGCGAATCCCTCATCCGGTTAATGAGCACATCATCACGATCCGAACACAGACTTTGGACCAATTCTTTTACTTCCTCCTTTATCTCTTTCTTATCCCCTCTCCGTCGCTTCTTAATTTCGCTCACCCCTTCTTCCACTTCTTCTAATTTCTGCTTCACCTCTTTTATTTCCCGGTACGTCTCCTCAAGCTCGTCCTCCAAAGCTACCTTGACCGCATCTATGTGCGTGCTCACCTGCCGGTCCTTCGTCTCCATTACCTCTGTCACCTCGTCCAACCTCGTTGTCAGTCCCTCACGTACCATCTGACATTGCCTCTGTGTCGCTATCAAGTCATTTTTTATGTCGTTTTGTGTCGCTTCTAACCCTCCTAATACCGCAGTGTTCCTTTGAACCTGCTCCGTTAGTCCTTTTTGTCCCTCCGTCAGCTGTTCCACTTCCAGCGTCAACTCCTCTATGCCCCCTTGTAATTTTACAGTCCCCTTTCTCACCTCCTTCTCCATGCGCTCCTTACGGTGCCTCACCTCCTCGCGCACTCCTCCGACCTCCTCACTCACACCTCTTCTGATCTCTTCTCCCATCACTTGCATCTCCTGCCCAGATGCCACCCTCATCTGCTCCATTTCCTCCCTGTGAGCATCCAATTTAGTTTCTACCCCCATTCTGACCCCCTCTATCTGCTGCCCCATTTTTTTAACTTCCCTTTCCGCTTGGTCCCTCATGTCCCTCAATTTGCCTTCCATACTGTTTTCTAACCCCTCTAACCCCTTTTACATCCCTTCCATTTGATTCTCTTGAGCGGCCATTCTGTTTTCTACCCCCATTAACCCCTCCTGTATTTCCCCTAATCTATTGTCTAATCCCTCTATTCTACTCCCTAACCCTCCGATCTGGGCCCCCATGTCCTCCCTCAATTTCTCGCTATTGGACCCCATCCTTTGTTCTAACCATTGGCTATTGGCCCCCATGTCCTCCCTCATTTTCTCGCTATTGGACCCCATGTCCTCCCTCAATTTCTCGCTATTCTGGGCCATAAGGGCCTTCATTTGTATTAAAAAAAGGTTCAAATCTACCAGCGGCGCTACTACGGTCGCGGGCGCGGTCGCCGTGGCCATGTGCGAGGCGCCATTTTGCGCGCCCGTAACCTCGTGCGCGAGGACGCCATTTTGCGACCCTGCCACCCTCACTGCTTCGCTCTCCTCATGTCCCTCAATTTGGTCCTGGATCGACCCTGCCTCACTCTCCTCTACCGGAACCCAGCCGTCTTGATCTGCCATAGCGCGACTTTCAAAATTCGGGTTTTTATTTTTGTAAAACAAAATCAAATTTCGCCGTTAATAATTTCGAGCGCGTGAAGCGCGCTTCGGGTCCAATCCCACTTCCCGACACCAATTGTTACGGACACGACTTAAGATGTTGCTTGACCGAGCGGAATGGCCGCCGTGTTCGCACAGTTTACCCGATTCTTCCCCAACTCACCCGATTCCACTCGAACGTTGGCCGAATCGCGCTACGCTAAATCAATGAAGGAAAGGACACAACGGCTGGGATAAATGAAACGACACAAGGGGGTACAGTTCTCAAGACCTCCGGAGGAGGATATAATTGGTGATGCAGAAAAGGGGTAGATTACAAGGTAAGAGGTAAAGCACAGAAGAGATAGGCACTTAGACACAGTCTTATCTTATCCCTGACAGACCACAGACAAACGGGACAAGACTGACTTACACAGGGATTGATGGCAGGGAAGGACAGGCAGTCGATAGCACAAGGTGCACCTTGGCTCAGGGACAGGATACAGCACGGTCCAGTCCAAAGATGCGGGGAGGTATTGCAGCGCTCGGAGGTGGCGTCTCTCTTCCTTAAAGTCCAGCGCGCATCTGACGTCACCTCCCTCTTCCTGCGCATGCTCAGCGGGGAGTGACACGCCCTCGGCTCGTTGGCTCCGCCCCAGATGGAATCGGTCCGCCGCTTCTATTGGGTGCGGGGGGTTACCGGGCTCCGCCCTTGACGAGGAGCTGACAGCGAGCCCCTACGTGGTAACCCCGTCGGAGCACATGTTCGATGGCGGCTAACCAAGCCGGAGTGAGGACGCGCACTCCCCGCGCCGCCGCCGTTGTTGTTGCTGTTGTTGTTGTTGTTGTTGTTGCTGAACCGTGAGGAAGAGCTGCGGGGAGGTATTGGGAGGTCCTAAACTTTCTAACGGTGCCATACAATCACATTCTGGTGCAACGAAGAGTCAGAATTAATGGAAACGAGTCCTTAACTGACATAGACTAAGAATAACTAGCAAGATGTCCTATAGTTGTCTACGTGAGATGCGGTGGACCTGGATGCGACATTTAATGGGGGAAATAGGGGAAGGTCGGGTCTACAGAGTGTTGTTTACAGAAAATGGGACTAGGGAATGGGGGATTGGGGATAGTTGGGAAGTATTGGGGAAATAGGGGAATATTTACAAGCGGAAATGGATGGAGGCCAATCTCATATCCGCAACAATATATATATATATATATATATATAATTATATATATAATTATATATATATATATATATTGTTACGGATCTCTCCGTCGGCCTTCTTCCCCTTATCAAGGGGGGATCAACCCCCTCGTCTTTGACTGACCGACGTGAGTCCTGAAGTTGCACAGCTACCCCCGAAGGGGCAGGTGCACAACCTCGTTCGTAACCGCGGACAGATGTTAATTTCCCCCATCGAAAACCTTGATCTTTTCTACCCCCGGTAATTCACCCCAGAGTCCTTGCAGTGTTCATATGTTTTATTCCTCTCCCACCTCCCCCCAAGTCCTCCCGATGTCCCTGCTCTCAAATGTTGTGTTTGTGTCCTTCCCCCTCTTCCCCCTCTCTTTTGTGTCCTTCCCCCTCTCTCCCCATCTTGTCTGCCGCTCCCCTTGTTTTTTGTGTTTTGTGTGTCGGTTTGTCTTTTTGTGTGATTAATGTTAGCTCTTTCACGAGCCTCGATCTTGTATACAAAAAATATAAATAAATAAATAAATAAAAAATTGCCGAGCGGTCTGGCAACCACGGCACGAATCATTAGCAGAGACTAACCCGATCCTGAACGTTGGCCAAAATCGTGCCACAGGTTTTCAATGAGGGAAATCACAAAGACGACGGATGTAAGGGAAAAAAGGCAAGGTAGGAAGGACAAATCTAATTTATTATTATTATTTACAAGACCAAAAGAACCAAGGAGAATGGAAAGATAAGAAAATAACGACAGAAAGAGGGACGGACCAGAAGGACACAGTGCAACACTAGCTTACCTATGGCAGTCTTACTTAAACCCAGGGACAAGACAAAAGACAGACTACAAGCACACTTACATGGGGGATGATGACAGGAATGGCAGGAGGTGGATGGCTGGAGGGAGAGGAAGGTTCAGCTGGACGCTGGCTGGAGCTTGATCCCGCACGGGATGTCGGGCTGGACCTCGACGGCCACCGATGCCACCGATGCCACCGATATCTGGTTCCCGCTTAGCAGCGGGTCGAAGCTGCGTGCTGGACTCAAAGCTCATCTCATCTCTTCCCATCCCTTCTGAGGTGGGGGCGTCCCGCCGCAGGTTATATTGACCACACCCCCGAACCTTCGCGAACCTCCCCGAGCGTTCTCTCCCCGCCCTCTCAAGCCAAACCCCTTGTACTTGGTTGGTTGTTCGGGGCTGGCTCACTCCTCCCCTCTATGACGAGGTGGAGACACGCCTTTCTTCTCTGAGATTACCTCGTGGCTAATGGAGTCTTGCGGCGAAGAACACAACCCCAAAGCAGCAGTGGCGAACGCCGCCTTGCTGGCAGGTTTTCGGAGGCCATGGGGGTATTTCAGGGGATTCTACCTTATTTCAATTCGGTGCAATGCAGTGTCAATTAATGGAAGACAGAGCCTTAAACTAATACACATAATAAGGAGATAACTACTGAAAAGGGAAATCTATGATTTGCTACGTGATTGTATATGGACTAACTAAGGGACGACCTTTGACCTTTACACACAACACGGAGGGTGATATTTACACACACAAAAAACACAATTCTCAAATCCACAATAATATATATATAAATATATATATATATATATATATGTACAATATATATATATATATACGTATATATATATATATATATATATATATATATATATATATATATATATATATATATATATATATATATATATATTGTTACGGTTTTTAGAACCTTCACTTTGGTAAAAAATAACCCTTGTAAATAATCCCCTGTAAATATTCCCATTTTTGGTAAAGGTCAAAGGTCGCACCATAGCTAGTCCATATTGCAACACGTAGGGCACATTGAAACCTCTTTAGTTATCTCATTAGTATGTGTTTTAGATAAGGATCTGTTCCCAATAGTTTGACTCTGCGTTTGCATTAATCAAATAAGATAGGCCCCTTTCAATATCCCAATCTCTCTCTCTCCGGCCACCAAGTAACACCTGCAGTCGGGGTTGTTTTTTCCATGCTCTCCCCTGCCTTTGCTGGCCACGCTTTTGCTGCACCAGACGCCATTGCACACGCAGTCAGGATCGGAGAAGAAGGGGGAGGAGCTATCGAAGTCAGGCCGAGCCCTGTTAAGGGTGGCGCCACGGAGTCCTCATCAACCACCCAGGGCTGAGGTGGGCTCGCCGATGGGCGTGTCCACATGAACCGTGGCTTAATACGCGAGCGCATGATATAAGCGCTCGTGTGGGACTACTTGCAAGGTCGGTGCAGAGCGTGGTGGTGAGTCAAGCAGAGAAAAGCAAGGGGCAGAGAGCTTGAGAGAGCTGAGGAGAGAGTGGCGTGGTGGTGAGAGGGACTGCTTCGTAGCAGAGAGCTGTATATTCGTCCCCGCATATATTCCGCTCGTGGTCAACGGCATACCAACCGCACTGCCTGCCGGAGTTTCGCCGCGGCACCAAAGACCGGACCGGAGTGAACGTGAACCGGAGACGTGAACGTGAACCGGACCGGAGCCCACGCTGCCAGCGGCTGGACCTTTCTTCCTGCTATTCCCCATATGTGTAAGTCTGTTTGTACTGTCCTGTGCGCGTGATAATATAAGAGTGTATAAGGTTTGCCCTGTGTCTCTGCTTCTTCCTCTTCCTGTACAGTCTTACCTTTCGTTTCCTCTTTAATCATTCCTGTATAATAAATCATATTTGTTCTTCCTACTCTGGTTTCCTCTCATCCGATCGCTTCCGTCCTGTCCCCAATTGATATACGTGGCACGATTCGGCCGACCATTGTAATCGGGTTTAGTCTTTCGTTAACGGCCCGAGTCGCAGCTCGCTTCGCTCGGCGCACTTGGGGACGACTAAGAAGAAGACCTTTTGTTGGTCGAAAGCTTGTCGAAAATTAAAGATCGACGTCCTGAAGCTATGTCCGCGTCTGATTTAATCTCCCGATTATTTATTTAATGCAAATGAGACGCCCTGATCGTACTGTGGAGTTTCTACTATTTCTCACAGTTATATATATATATATATATATATATATATATATATATATATATAAATAAAATGTGTATATATATATATATATATATATATATATATATATATATATGATTTATTGGGTGATTTGTTCACAGCCTCGCACGTTTCCTCTGGAGCAGGATGTGCTATTGTTATGGTGATATGTGCCTATCAGTGACAGATCAAGCTGGTCCTTATCTGTACTGTAATCTACATGCATATCCCTTCTAAACTGTGCATTGGTATAGCACGGCCGAAATTCAAACCCAGGAAAAACGGTTTATGGACAAGTGTGCCTACCTCCAGACCATCCTGGCAGACCATTGGCATCCTCTGCCTCCTCCTTTTGCCCCCTTCGCCCTTCCATCTTCCCACATCCACCTTTCTCTTCTCTCCCACTGACAGTGACAACCACTTCCTTCTTTGTTGAAGATTTTCATACCAATATCACTATATGCATGATGGTGCACTCTCAGAGTACCATACACCTACCCGCGCCCTCCTTATCATTCTGTGATGCAGGTAGCTGCAGATGGAGAAACTTTACAAACACAAGCATCGATCAACTGTGCTGGTACTGTTGCTGCTGGCAATTCCTTTACCATGCCCTGCAATACCTAGCACCATACGGTCTTCGCTCCACCAGGTGTCAAATGGGTACGTCTGCAAACCTTGGACCTTCCTCAGTCATATCACTTTTAAAAACAGCAATTCGATGAACCGATTAACCAACACTAATAACACCAGAAGTACTTGGTGGAGATGGGTAAAGGAAAGATGCTTTCAAAGGCCACAGTGTATCTTATCTTCCCCCATCCAAAACCTTGATTTCCCCCCCGTTAATACACCCCAAACCCACCTCCTTCAAATTCCAGTTTTCTTCCTGAAATTCGCTGTAGTGTCCATCTTGTTTATCCCATGTACCCCGCCCCAGCCCTCTCCCTTCCACAGATCTCCCGATATCTCTCTTCCCCACTGTTGTTGTGCTTCCCTCTCTTTCCCCCTCTTGTCTCCCGCTCCCTTTATTATATGTTCTATAAGTTAGCTCTTACACGAGCCTCAACTGAGTATAGTAGTACAAAAGAAAAGGCCTCAGTGTAAATACCTGAAACTTATTGGTCTATAATACTATATACTGTATGTCTATACGGTTGAACATTTCCACAATGCCTCATTGAATTACACTGCCAGGGTATTCAAATATTCAGGACTTCTGTCTCTCTCGTATCATTCTAGGAATTCCCAAGCAAAGCTGTTTGCTCTACAAACAGTCTGTAATTTCAGGAGTTAACACTGAATTATGATTTTTACAGAAATAGGTTTACTGACCTCATATCCACATACAAATGCTATATCGTCCTTTTTGCTGAGACATTGTCAATATGATGTTGGCAACTTACTGTAAAAAAAAAATTTTTTATTGGAAATACATTTTGGATGCAAAATTGAGGATTATGGAAGAGTCAGATGACAGAAGGTAAAAAGGTAACGTACTGATAGCCAGGCCATTGTTGGACACAACACACAAGGGAATGAACTACCAACAACTGTTTGCATGTTGAAAAATATGTAAACAAGAAGACGTCATGTGGAGCACGATACTTGCAAAATCGCCCCCCCCCCCCCCCTTGGTTTACCTTGAGTTGACCTTTGACCTTTTGACCTCAAAAATAGTTAGTTTCCCTATTTAGTGACTCAATGTGCAAATGCTGTTCAATTTTCAAGTCAATCGGATGAAAATTGAGGATTTTAAAAACTTGGCCTATGTTGACCTCAAAAATAGTTGGTCGTTGAATTCAGTGACCATATATGTAAATCCTCTTAGAATTTAAAGTCAATCAAATGAAAGTTGGTGATTTTGGAAATTTGGCGTATGTTGACCTTTTGGTTTGTGTTTACCTAAAATATAACTTGAATTCAGTGACCAGATATGCAAGTCCTCTTCAAATTTCAAGTCAATTGGATGAAAATCGAGGATTTTAGAAATTCGGCCTATGTTGACCTTTTGGCCTATTTTGACCTCAAATATACTTGGTGGTTGAATTAAGTGACCAGATGTGCAAGTCCTCTTGAAATTTCAAGTCAATCGGATGAAAATCGAGGATTTTAGAAATTCGGCCTATGTTGACCTTTTGGCCTATTTTGACCTCAAATATACTTGGTGGTTGAATTAAGTGACCAGATGTGCAAGTCCTCTTCAAATTTCAAGTCAATCGGATGAAAATTGAGGATTTTAGAAATTTTGCCTATGTTGACCTTTTGATCAATGTTGACCTCAAATATACTTGGTGGTTGAATTCAGTGACCAGATATGCAAGTCCTCTTCAAATTTCAAGTCAATCGGATGAAAATTGAGGATTTTAGAAATTTGGCAATGTTGGTGACCTTTGGCCTATGTTGACCTTTTGACCCCAAAAACAATAGGCTTCTCAATTGGAACGACCTATTCAACTTGGTGAAGTTTCGTGACGATCGGTTTAGAATTGTGACCTGTAGGCCAGTGACAAACAGACAGACAGACAGAACCACAAACGCAACCGACCAATATACTTGAAAAATCTTCGATTTTGCAAGTAATAATTAAGAACAAACCGCAGAATTCTGAATAAATTAACATCTGCGGAGTATGAACTTGTGTTTCTCTTTCATGAATGAGTCATGTACAGATTTTAGTATTTTAAATACGAGTATTTGTTTGTACATGTCCTTTCATGTAACTATGACTCTTCCGTCCTTTCCTATCAAATGCCATTCCATCATCCAACCTTAACAAGTGTATCCACTAGTGTGGAATATCCTATAGTTTTGGTCTTTATCTGATAATCGCAAAATGTACCATATTGTTAACAAGGAGAGACAGGAGGGAAGGAAACACACTAACTTGCAACTTGTAAGTAAGAAAGTTGAGTTAGATGAGGTTAATGAACGATGACATAAGATTGTGATGCACGCTCACATTAAGCCTTGGAGGAAAGAGTGCCAGCTTTACCATGTGCTTGACCCAGAAGAGGTTAGGGCTCATGGTGAGGCCGAGAAGTTTAAGAGACCGAACCCATTCCAGTGGTTCACCATGGACATAGACAAGTAGTGTCATTTGATGATCCTTCCAGTGACAGGATGAGACTGAAATTTTCCAGGATTGGAAAACGTTCCATTTATCAGATCAGCATCTAATACATTCCAGATTGGCAGACAGTGACACAACTTCTATCAGCCTTGTGTCTGTTTCGTCTCTCTCTCTCTAACTCTGTTGTGGCCCTGGTTTCACAAAGGTGGAAGCACACCATCTTGGGAGATTGATCGGTGAGCCTGTTCGAGAGAACTGTACGGGCTATGACAACAACAACTTATATCTGCTTGTTAGTGGGATGAGGTATACTGTACAACACAATCTGTAGTCATATACCAAAAGGAAGAGAGGGTTTTCAGGACATTGAAGAGGTCGTTAATGCAGATGAGGAACAAGACTTGGCTCAAAGCTATCTTGGGGAACTCCTTCATCCACTGTGAGAGCAAAGGTGAGGACTCCATTGGTAGCGACGCATTTCACTGTGTGAGCTGAGGCATTCAGAAAGCCAGGTATGAAAGGCAGCCATGTTCCCACAATCTAAGTACCTATCAACTGTCCATTTTGCTACCACCTACCTTCCCTAACAACCATTTCCACCTCAACTGACTCTCGTTAATAATACCGTGTGATGTGTAATCTCCTGAAGAGTGTGCAAGCTATTGGGGAAAACGACTATATGTGTTATTGTCAAACAGAATTCAGCAACCTGCCTGCACAGCACTAGGATTTCCACTCGGTTCAACCACAGCTGCTTTACCCACTCATTACTCACCCTGATAATGTTAACCTTACGTGTTTTTTCAATCTATAGGGCAAGGCTAATGACAGAGAGCAGAACATGTTTGATGCCAATGAGAAGGGCCCTGCTTTGGTTTCCCTTCACTTTTTCCAACGCTGTTCCCTTGCTGCAGACCGAGTTTCTTCACTGGAGTGTTCTCTCTTTTTGCAAACACTGCACATCTTCCCGAAGCAGCAGATAGTAAGGGCCATTCTACTCTTTCCTTGTTACCGATGCTGGCATGCGTGCTCTCTCTCTATGCATAACATCTGCATGTGTTCCTCAAAGAACAGGTCCTGGATCGTAGTGTAAATATCAGTGTAGTCTTGTGTAAATGATGCTCCCTACCGGCTGTATGTTTAGTTTGAGGATGCTTTCCGCGATTCGGTTATCCTGTGGGTGTGTTTCTGTTAGGAGAAGGGTGCAACGTCGCAGGGGGACATATTTACTCATTTGTGAACATCTGTAAAACTGTCGCACTCAGGGTTGAGTTAATAGTAGAGGGAACTACATCTGAGTGCCACACTAAAGTAGGTAAAAATTTATCGGGTCGGGACGCCCCGAGGTAGAGAAGGGTGCAATGTTGCGGATATGGGATTTGCATCCATCCATATCCGCTTGTAAATATTCCCCTATTTCCTCAATACTTCCCAACTATCCCCAATCCCCCATTCCCTAGTCCCATTTTCTGTAAACAACACTCTGTAGACCCGACCTCCCCCTATTTCCCCCATTAAATGTCGCATCCAGGTCCACCGCATCTCACGTAGACAACTATAGGACATCTTGCTAGTTATTCTTAGTCTATGTCAGTTAAGGATTCGTTTCCATTAATTCTGATTTGGAATTTGTGAAAAGATAAACGGTAAAAAAAAACCTTCAATGAATTGTTTGAAAAAAACCTTTGGCATCAAGCTTTAAAACCAAAATGTCCCAATGCTAACCCTAATCCTAATAATCCCAGCCATAATAACCCTGTCTCTAACCATAACCATAACTCTTACCCTAACCATAAACCACCACGCCCCCCAAAACAAATGCAGAAACCAATTGAGGAGAAAAGGGAAAAGTTTTTTTTTTTAATCAAAAATATAAAGTACAAAGAGGAAAGAAAAAAAGTTAAAAATGGAAAAAAGGACAAAAAAAGAAATGTCAAAATACAGAAAGTTTCCAAAAAGCAAACAAAAAAGGATGACATAAAACTTTTAAAACAGTAGAAAAAGATTTTTTTTTTTTAAATATCGTACTTTAAAAAAGGACAATATTTTTTTTAAATAAAAAAACATTTAAAAAAGTAAAGATGTATGACATATTGGAAAAATAAATAATAATCTTACAATAGAGCAAACGTATATGGTTATGTCGTTATGTCGTTATGTTTATATGCGACGAAAACGTCTTCTTCTTCTTCAAATAAAATTACCACCCTCTTAATTAACCCTCTTAATTGCGTTAAGACTGCTGAGACCCCTCAGACCTTTGACAACCCTTTAATTCCCCCAAGACCCTTCAGACCACCAAGACCCATGAAGACCCAAAACATCCCGAAGACTCAAAACATCCCTAAGACCAAAAACACCCCGAAGACCCAAAACATCCCCAAAGACCCAAACCACCCCGAAGACCCAAAATACACCGAAGACACAAAACACACCAAAGACCCAAAACACCCCAAACACCCAAAACACCCCGAATATCCAAAACACCCCGAATACCCAAAACACCCCGAAGACCCAAAACACCCTGAAGACCCAAAACACCCCGAAGACCCAAAAGACCCCAAAGACCAAAAAGACCCCGAAGACCAAAAATACCCCAACGACCCAAAATACCCCGAAGATCAAAAAGACCCCGAAGACCCAAAAGACCCCGAATACCAGAAATACCCTGAAGACCCAAAAAGACCCAAAGACCTTAAAGACCAAAAAGAACCAAAAGACCCTTAAGACCCAAAAGCCCCTGAAGACCCCAAAGACCTAAAAGACACCGAAGACCATTAAGACCCAAAAGCCTCTGAAGACACCAAAGACCCAAAAGACCCTGAAGACCGCAAAACACCTCAAAGACCCAAAACACCCTTAAAGGTCCAGAGGATCCAAAACACCATGAAGACCCAAATGACACCGAAATGGTCAAAGATGCCTACCCCTCTGAAACGACGTGTGGTGAGGCACGCGGAGCGTGCCGAGTCACGCTAGTAACAATAATAACTGGAAGGGCACTCAGTAGAGTGCATACCTTCGCCAGGATGAACAGTTTATATTTTGTATCCCCCTAATAGGCCGGATCTGGATTTGGAGCTGAACCAAAATCGAATCGGCTTGTTCTTGTCACCTACCCAACTCACCCCAAGTTTAGTCATAACGCCGATGGGTTGCAACCGTCCATAACTTTTTCCATAACTTTTTACTCGTCCTTAACTTTTTGAGATATCGTGCTATCTATCGGTTTTAGCACTATCTCTCAATGGTGAAGAATCACTTTAAAATTAAATAATTCTCGTATCCGAATCCAGATTCAGATCTTCAACAAAATCGAGTAGATTAGTCCTTGTCACGCACAAAACCTCTCCACCAAGTTTCGTCCAAATCCGTCCATAACTTTTTGAGATATCCTGCTATATTTTGGCCTATCTGTATCGTTTTTGGCCCTATCTCCCAATGGTAAAGAATCACTTAAAAATTATACTAGCCGGATCCGAATCCAGATCTTCACCAAAATCTAATCACTTCGTCGTTGTCACATACACCACCTCTCTGCCAAATTTCATCTGAATCTGTCAACAACTTTTTGAGGTATCTTGTTGACAGACAAACAAACAGACAAACAAATAGACAAACAAACAGACAAACAGACAGACAAACAAACAGACAAACAGACAGCCAAACAGACAGACAAACACACAAACAAACAAACAAACAGACAAACAGACAGACAGACAGGGGTGAAAACATAACCTCCATCCACTTTTGGTGGCGGAGGTAATAAAAAAGAGGAAACAAGTTTTAAACTAGAACAATGCGACTGTGTCGCCAATATGCCTCTGCATAGTCCCACAACGGGTAGATGCCATCACTCTGTATATGTATGGGTAGGGGATCACGTTTGTGAAGTTTCGTGTTGATCGGATAAGGATCGTTTTTCCATCCAAGATGGCTGCCAAACCACGTGACTTATGACATCATCATTTTCAAACTATATGCAACAGTGCTGTTCGATGATATTTGTAAAATTTCGCATCGATAGGGTGAGCGGTTTCAGATTATAGTTATTTTATATTTTCCTTCAATCCAATATGGCTGCCAAACCATGTGACCTATGATGTCATAAATTTAATATTTCAATACAAATGGGTCATACATAGATCATGTGCATGCAATTTCAGATTTTTAGGATAAGGAATTCGATTAAAACATTTTTTGCTCCAAGTCTAAGCCATACTGTCAGCCCAATAACGCTAATATAAAGTTAAAAGAGTGAAAAAATAAAGGGCAAAGAAAAGTTTTTAAAAAATTTCAGGAAACAAAAAAGTAAAAATAGGTAATAAAACTAAGTAAGCAAGGCTTCATTTTAACAGAATGTAAGGCGCATAGTTGAGCTGCCACACACACACACACACACACACACACACACACACACACACACACACACACACACATCCCACTCGCGTGGACATACAGACAAATACACGAGACACAACACAGGACTGTTAGATGGGACAAATGCAACAATTTGGATCTTGTCTTAAATAAAAGGAAAAAAAGATCAAAATAAAACGTTTCTATAAAAAAACAAAAAATAAAGAGAAAAAAAGGTAAATCCAAGAGGAGGGAGGGAGGAAAGCGCTTGGGAAAAATAGATTTTGAAGAAATATAAAAATGGACAATCCTAACACTCATCAGTCAGCCATCACCTTAATAAAGAGTTTTAAAAGTTTATAAAAAAATAAGAGGAAAGAGAAGTTTAAAAAACTTTAAAGCACAAATATGTAAAAGAGGGAAATAAAAAGCATTTTAAAGAAATACAAAAAAGCATGTAAGAACTTTAGACGAAACCCTAGTAATCCGAATAACCCTAACCCCAACCTTAATGTGTGTGTGTGTGTGTGTGTGTGTGTGTGTGTGTGTGTGTGTGTGTGTGTGTGTGTGTGTGTGTGTGCGCGCGTGTGTATGTGTGTGTGTGTGTGTGTGTGTGTGTGTGTGTGTGTGTGTGTGTGTATAAATCGATCACAAATCACCAAAATCCTTCCTTTAGACATCCAATATATGTTGTCGTTTATTACTAAAATCAAGTTACGTATAGAGTGTGGTAGAATTTGATTTACACATCCTTTCAATGTTACTTTAATGCATTTGGAATAGCTATTAGTATTCAATAAATGATTACAATTTATGTGATTAACAAGTTTATCGACTAAAACCACATGTAATCTGGATGTGTTTGTGCAGGTGTGACCCTGACTGTAGCATGCAGGTACAACAACCCCCATCCCATCTATCCTGTGGCCCTGGTTTCCAGCTCACAGCCAGCCGGTATGGCCTGCATGTTCTGGCGAAACGCAATCAAGTATTGGAAGTTTTTCTGATATTATCTACCTTGGAGTGGAATTATATGTAACTCATTTAGTAATGGGAATTTCCTTCATTTAGTGTATATTTCAGGTGTCATGGCTTTGAAATCTCAGAGGAGTCGGTTATCATGAAACTTGGATTGAGGAATGCATGAATTAATTTGTTAATGAAAGCATGTATGAACAAAAAACATTAAGAATCATGAATGAAAGACATATTGAAACAAATAAAAAAATAATTGGATACTGACATGCATAATGCCAGTACGAGACTCAGTAAAATAATGGCTTGGGCATCCGCTCTGAGAGTGGAGGGTTGGCAGTTCAATTCCAAACCTGGCTGAGTCATACCAAAAACTTTAAAATGGCAGGTGCTGCTTCATCGCTTCACTTCCAGCATTTAAAGGACAGAGCATGGACAACACCTATTGGTTGGCATCTGCGGGTGGAGGGAATTTTTCCCGGATTGCCTTGCTGATTGCATAGCAAAATGCAACCCAAGCTCAGAAACTACAGTATATTTGTCTGACATCAGGTCTGTTGTTGTTTTGTGTACTTTCCTGCACATATGCGCATGATTTGTGTAGCAGCTCCTCCATGAGCTTTAAACCCTGATACATAAGAAGAAAAAAGCATAAAATGTCACAGCCCCCGTGGTTTTAGTAATTTTGCTGTATGGAGTTAAAGGCCATCAGTCGGCCATCTTTGGTCAGATTACAAAACAAAATCTTTTGCATATGTATACTCTCATGTTTTGTCTTTGTGCAAAGTTTGAACAAAATCGGTCCATGCATGTCGAGAAATGGTTGTGTATGTGTTTAAGTAACAAAATGGCCACCAGTCGGCCATCTTGAATCTGATCTGGAAAAAAACATGACGTGCACATGTAATCCAACATTCATTTTCTGTGTGACAAGTTTGAACAAGATCGGGAAATGCATGTCCAAGAAATGGTTGAGGACTTGGTCAATATTGGGTTTTTTACAACTAAAATGGCCTCCAGTCGGCCATATTTAATCGCATCATGAAACAGAATGACTTCCATATGTATACCGTCATCTATTGTCTTTGTGCCAAGTATGATCAAAATCGGTCCATACATCTCCGAGATATGGTTGTGGACAGAGGGACAGAGGGATGGAAGACACTCAGTCCATAAGCTTACATGGACTGAGTGCCTTGCTACATAAGCTTATGGACTGAGTGTCTTCCATCCCTCTGTCCGTCTGTCCACAACCATATCTCGGAGATGTATGGACCGATTTTGATCATACTTTGGACTAAGTCGGGGGCTACTATACCAAATTACATTGAACAACAAACCTTAGTTGTCCTGGTGCTTGGCAGATGTGATGCACTGACTTTTTGTAGGGGATGTTAAGATGGCTGCTCTATTGGTTAGCAATCACTTGCATGAACTAGAGATCTCTCAATCCCTTGCTAAAACAGTAGGATATTGTACTTATTACACAGATCACCAAAATCTTGAGGTTTCAGACTTCACAAGTATGGGAAGAGCTTTTGGATCTGTTTCTCTCTACCTTCATAGTAAGGGAAACATATGAAAATCTGTTAACTAAATTGTTACCAAAAACTTTCTTCACCAATATGTTTGTAAAGGTGTGTAATAACATGTGTTAAAATGTTGAAGGTCAACTCCCGTGGGAAACCCAGAAAAAAAGCTGTTGAATTCGGGTACCGAAAAATTATTTTCGAGAATTTTTATTTTTTTAAATCGGCCCTTAAGTAACTTATGAGGGGTCAAATAAGGGTTTTTCATGATTCTGAGTTGATTGTTAACATTTATATTTCACCACAGACACTCCTTTGTGGAAAAATAATTTCTAAATATATCTCATTTTCTACTTTGCAGGACATGGAGTCTAGCAATATGGATGAAGACGTTACTCCACCTGTGCTCAATTGCTTCATCTGTGCACGCTCGGATACACCAGCTGAAAGGCTCATACAGGCAACTCCAAAGGGATACTCAACTTTATTGAAACAAGCAGAAACTGTCGAAAATGTTACTGTTGTGGAACGTATGAAGGAGGCTCAAAAGGAAGGAAAACTGAGGTACCACCAGAAGTGTAAAAATGATCTGTACAACAACTTTGTTGCAACCACCAAGAAGTCAGCTCAAGCATCAAAGGCAGAGAAAGAGTCATCAAAGTTGAAGAGAAGACGCACTACTTGTGAGTTCAGTTCATCAACTGGCTGCAGTTCTAGAAGATCACAGTCGGTTGACCTCCTGTATAAGGATGTATGCATTCTTTGCAACCAACCAGCCCAGCTCTACAAAAATAATCCAGCACAAGCTAGAAAGAAATACAGAGTGCCAGATAATTTGACTGCAGATACACTGAAGGCAAGCTTGTTGAAGACAGCACGGAGTCGCGGGGATGACTGGGGCACTGAAGTCACTGGACGCCTGGAAGGGATCAACGACTTGGTAGCAGAAGAAACACTGTACCATTTGCGATGCAAACTTATGTTTGCGAGAGGTGACAGTTTGTCCAAGACTGATGAGGAAGGAAAAAGGAAGAGAGGACAGAGGAGTATTGATGAGGAGCGAGAGGCAGTTTTTATTGAATTCTGCGAATGGTTAGACTCAGAATTAGAGCATGGGGTAATGAACATGGACCAAGTCCATGAAAAGCTGCAGGAGTTTGATCAGTCACCAGAGAAGAGCCTTTCTTATTCAAAGCATTGGCTAAAGATAAAACTTCTAGAGAAATACGAAGACACCTTGTATTTCACAACACAGGAAAGAAGGGCAGATGTACTCTGTCTCAAAGATGGCACCGACAATATTCTGCGAGTGCATCATGCTAATCTTGACCATGGAGATGAGAAGACTCAGATCATAAAGACGGCACTCAAGTTCATATCCGATGATATTGCCTTGATTGATTTAGGTCCAAAGTCATACCCCACCACACACAGTATGACTGACATCGATAGTCAGCTGACACTTGTTCCTGCAAGCCTTCAGATGTTCTTGAGACCGATTGTCAAGACAGACGAAAGAGTTGCCGTTTGGGGGCAGAATTTTATTAAGGCCTGTCGACCTCGGTCTGGAGTATTGCCACACCAAATGGGGCTTGCCATACAACTTGATCATAGATTTGGGTCAAAATGGATGCTCAACAAGTTCCACTGGCTGGGATACACTGAGTCTTACACGGAGACACAAAACTACAAATACTGCTTCCTTAATAGTAGGAGTGGAGATGATGTTCCAGATACTTCTGGCACTCTTGACACCATTGTGGAGGAAACCGATGAACAGATCAATGATGAGGTTGCGGTTGATGCTGCGCTTGAGGTTCAATCAGTGATGACAGCCAAAGTGCCAGCCAGTGAAAGTGAATTGTCAAGTAATGATCAGGTGGTCTTTATGGAGGTTGGGGAAACATACAATGCAGTCACTCAGTTTGTTGGAGACAATATAGATTTAAACATTGTCTCTATTCACGGAAACACTCCCTTTCACTCAATGGGTTGGATCGAAGTCACCTCTCCGGCACCACCTTTGCCAGATCCACAGACAACAGCAGCTTTCCCCCGGGTGAAGTTGAAGGCACTCGACAAAGCTAAGATCCTGAGAGGAACTGAAGTAAAGATTATTCCATTTACGAACAGGAAACAGATAGGAACGAACGCGATCATGTTTCTCCCCCTCGCTGAGCTTTCCTCCTCCCTGGCTCATGATCAGCCACTCCTCACTCCAGGTGACACACTCTGGGCAGCGGGGTGGGTGATCAAAGCCAACGATCCTGAGTTCCCACACTCCAACTGGAATGGCTGGAGCCAACTGAGCCAGTTCCAACACTGGACCCCACGGCTCCTGCGGAGCTATTGCAGTTCACGAGCTGTAATTGTCATGGAGATTGCAGCAACCGGCGATGCAGCTGCAAGAAGAATGGGGTCACGTGCATCTCGGCCTGTGGAGTCTGTAATGGCATTACATGCAGAAACTGCAGTCATGATGTTGTTGAGTCTGAAGAAGACATAGACAATGACTGTTGAAACTTCTGACATTGTGAATGAGAAATAACTCTTGAGTATTATATATGTATGTGAAATAAAAGCTACTTTGTGTGTAAATGTAAAAGTGAAAATATAAATGTTAACAATCAACTCAGAATCATGAAAGACCCTTATTTGACCCCTCATAAGTTACTTAAGGGCCGATTAAAAAAAATAAAAATTCTCGAAAATAATTTTTCGGTACCCGAATTCAACAGCTTTTTTTCTGGGTTTCCCACAGGAGTTGAACTTCAACATTTTAACACATGTTATTACACACCTTTACAAACATATTGGTGAAGAAATTTTTTGGTAACAATTTAGTTAACAGATTTGTGAAATATCTCATAAAATGCCCTTACTATCAGCCTTCTCTTTTGCAGCGATCTGCTCTAATCAAATGCATTTGTTCTTGCAAGGAGCTAATTGGCCTCATCAGAAACAAATGATTAGCCATCATCAAATAGTTGTCTACACAAGATTCCACCTGGGCTTCTCTCGCAAGATTAGCACCACCAACACTATGGTGAGAACGAACTGTATCCTACATCTGGCACCTTGCTACAGCTATTTCACTTTCAGACTGGGAAGTCATTGATACTTTGGAACCCAGGGGGATTTCTGTAGCGGACACAACTCCTCCTGTCCATGTAATGGATAAACGATGTCCACCCCTCCTAATGTCCGTGTCAAAAGCCACCATTCCTACGAGCCCTTGTTTTGTGTCCTCAACTTTGTGGATCTGTCTTTATATTCTTTTTAGCATTTTGACAGGCTATCGGCACTAATATAGGAAGGAAATATTGCCGCACACCACCATTCTTCTTCATCGCTCTGCCACATGCGTCGGGGGACGGAACTCTGACCATCAACCGAGCCCCTCATCAAATATTGAGTGAGAGGAGAGGTGCGCAGCACATCATTGGTAACGCACGAGCCCAAGGCAATAAAAGGTGGGGGCGATGGGCAGAAGGTGGAGTCGTCTGGAATCACCCTCGAGGAAGCTGCACTTTTTGCCCGCTCCTGTATGGCCGGAGCCATGCTCTCTCTTCTCCTCACGATCCCAGAGTCATGAGATGAAGTGTCTGCTCTCCCTGCCTGAGCAGGCTGCGAATGCCTTCAAATCCTGCGGTATTATACCAAGAGTATTTCTTCTGTCTTCTGACTTCCCTCTGTCTGCTCTACCTAGGTGTGATTGGGCCCGATAAAGCATAGATAATTGAGGATTCCCATTCGTTGTTGGTTTCATGGGTGCGTATTCGGTTGTGGGTTAAAGAGTATTGTTTGTTGTATAATTTATGTTATTGATTCGTATACATTCCCTCCCCGTGACCATTTAGGTTGTGGTGACCACTCTGGTAATTAAGAAAGCCCTTTGAAGGTTAATTAGCTATGGCTATTAACGACACAAATCCAGACCATACTGACCATCTCATCAGTTCACTTGGAGGTAATTAGAGATGAGGCACATGATACCAATTAGCTTAACGCTTGGCTGATTTGACGGTCCCACCGGTACAGTACCAAAGTCCAAAGACCAAAGTCCGACCCAGGACGGCTGAACTAGCTGTCCGTTACGGTTACGTTGAAGCAAACTGCCGGATTCGTGTATCGTACAACTGGAGCGAACCCACACAGCTACAACAATATAAAGTAAATTAAATAAACAAATGAAACAGATATCTATATAGAGCCAACACCTGTGACTTTTGTGGTGTCAATGGCGTTATTTATTATTAGGTAATGGAAAGGTAGCTTTCCATATTCACAGTGGAACTACGTGCATCTAATTGGTCAGAGTGATTGGGATCACTTGAATCACATGATGTGTGTTTGTTCCTGTTTTGGACTATTTACTGCAGTCAAATGATGATAATTCCTGTGATTCTGAGTTACCTGCTTGCCTCACAGGCCAACAGGTTGAAGGTTACTTGGTGCAGGAAGGAAAAGCAATTTTGATTGGAAAACAGGACACACACTTGGATGAGGTAAGGAAAACATCTTTGCTCCATGAGCCCCAAACAAAATTGATTAATTTAAGAAATTGATTCAAAGCTATATCATTAGTACAGTGGTATTCCATATGTAGGGATGGCATGGAGGAGGAGGGAGAGAAATGGCCACCCATTCAAATGTGTACAAAATTATACACTTGGAAACCACTATAGAGTGAAGTCATAAGCATTTAAGAGCCATACATTTGATTCTCTAACGCTTTCATAACGAACAAGAATGAAAAATACACCAAAATACATTGGTAATATGAAAAGGATTGATTTATTACTTGGCAAAAAAAAAGACCAAAAGGTCAACATAGGCCAAAGGTCAACCACCTTTTTCAAATTTCTAAAATCCTCAATTTTCATCCGATTGATTTGAAATTTGAAAAGGATTTACATATCGGCGAACTGAATTCAACCACCAACTATTTTTGAGATCAACATAGGCCAAAAGGTCAACATAGGCCAAAGGTCAACCACTTTTTTTCAAGTTTCTAAAATCCTCAATTTTCATCTGATTCACTTGAAATTTGAATGGGATTTTCATATCAGCGAACTGAATTCAACCACCAACTATTTTTCAGATCACTATAGACCAAAGGGTCAACATAGGCCAAAGGTCAACAACCATTTCAAATTTCTAAAATCCTCAATGTTCATCCGATTGACTTGAAATTTGAAAAGGATTTACATATCGGCGAACTGAATTCAACCACCAACTATTTTTGAGATCAACATAGGCCAAAAGGTCAACATTGGCCAAAGGTCAACCACTTTTTTTCAAGTTTCTAAAATCCTCAATTTTCATCTGATTCACTTGAAATTTGAATGGGATTTTCATATCAGCGAACTGAATTCAACCACCAACTATTTTTCAGATCACTATAGACCAAAGGGTCAACATAGGCCAGAGGTCAACAACAATTTCAAATTTCTAAAATCCTTAATTTTCATCTGATTGACATGAAATTTGAATAGGATTTTCATATCGGCTAACTGAATTCAAACACCAACTATTTTTGAAATCAGCATAAGCCAAAAGGTAAACATAGGCCAAAGGGCAACAACAATTTCGAATTTCTACAATCCTCAATTTTCATCTGATTCACATGAAATTTGAATGGGATTTTCATATCAGCGAACTGAATTCAACCACCAACTATTTTTCAGATCACTATAGACCAAAGGGTCAACATAGGCCAAAGGTCAACAACCATTTCAAATTTCTAAAATCCTCAATTTTCATCTGATTCACATGAAATTTGAATAGGATTTACATATCGGCGAACTGAATTGAACCACCAACTATTTTTGAGATCAACATAGGCCAAAAGGTCAACATAGGCCAAAGGTCAACCACTTTTTTCTAATTTCTAAAATCCTCAATTTTCATCCGATTGACTTGAAATTTGAATCGGATATACATGTCGGCGAATTGAATTCAACCATCAACTATTTTTGAGATCAGCATAGGCCAAAAGGTCAACATAGGCCAAAGGTCAACAACCATTTCAAATTTCTAAAATCCTCAATTTTTATCCGATTGACTTGAAATTTGAATAGGATTTACATATCATAAAAACATTGCCTCAAACAGGGAACCATGATTGCCATGGGGCCCGCAAGGCTAACCCTCGCTCTAGCGGGGAAAATGGCCTCAAAACAATCATTCATTCATTCATTCATATCGGCTTACTGAATTCAACCACCAACTATTTTTGAGGTCAAAATAGATCACAAGACCAACATAGGCCTAAGGTCAACCGCTTTTTTCAAATTTCTAAAAGGCTCAATTTTCATCCGATTGACTTGAAATTTGAATAATATTTTCATATCAGCCAACTGAATTCAACCACCTACTATTTTTGAGGTTAAAAGGATTCTCTACTGAGTGCCATTCCACTTTGTTCTGTTTTGCCAAGTGTTGCTCTACGAGTGATTTTTCATTTTTATTGTCAGTCACTCTGTTTACCCAGTTCGAATGTGATGGGTCGCGTCAAAGCAACCGCGACAGTCACCCGTTTTGAAGACTCGCTGCCAGATCCTCGCGTCCAAAGCCGCGTTGCCGTACAGATTAGGGTTCCCAAATCGAGCGAGTACCGCACCAATAGGTGTCGCATGCCTTGGTCTATCACATTGATAGGCCGAGAAAACCTCAAGGGTTCATGACGTGATCATCTAGCGGCGTGGACCACAACCGATCGCCCTTAACAGGACTTATTCAAACCACCAAAGAAGCCACCATGACAACCAGAATTCACCTGAAACCAAATATATTTGGAAAGCAATTTTTCCTGAACCAAACATTACCTAAGACCTTGCAACAATCCGGTTGTGGTTGGGGAGACTCCGCAGAGAGGAAACAATAATGGCGCAGAGAGGAACGGTGAAAATTTCATGTCAATCGGACCAACGGTGCAGAGAAGATCATATTTATTCTGTGCGGACAAGCAAACAGACAGACAGACAGACAGACAGACAAACAAACGGACTCAAATGCAATACCCTCTCCTCTGGCGAGGGTAATAATGACGAAACACGTCATTACAATGACGTTTTAGATGGAATTTTGATGGCATGATGCCCTGCCCCTTGCCCTAACTCTCTGTATAACCTCCTCAGTCGTGTTTGTAATGTTCACTTACCCTGAACGTCCGTACCAAAGCCCCTTTTATTGACGGTGTTGCAGGCAATTTCTAATGATAAATGGTCAGGATATCGGAACTGAACAAAAGGACCATCATCTGTATACAATGGGAGCATCTTGCCCGGCCACCTTACCCTACATAGAAAGTAACTCCTGGTCTATGATTAACTCAAGTGTGCAATGAAACCCGACCACCGTAGTATAATAAGGTTATGATGTGGGAGGAGGCAGGATGTCCAGCTAAATACATCCTTCCTGTAGTTTAGGTAAATCAACATTAATTGCTGCTGTGAGACTTTGATACAGTAAAAAAAAAAAAAAGTTTGATTTTGTCAGTCCATCACCTGGAGACTGTTTGTGTGAATGTGTCCAATAGCAGGTGTACACAGTGACCCGCCCACTGGAGGTGAGGAAAGGGGACACACTTCTCGTACGGTGCAGGTTCTCCGACTCCAGCACTCATGGGTAAAATAATGTTGAACCTCCTTATCTTAATCATTGTTGTTGATGTGACGGTTCAGCTCCAGGCAACTAACAAAGTTTTGTTGTCACCACATTGCTCCATAATGTTGTTGATACCCATCCACCTGTTCCATATTTATTGTTCTCAATTCAAAATGGGATTATTGTATTGATAACTTTTTATTCAGGACTTATTCATTCAAATAACTTCTTTAAATCATTATTTTTCCTTCTACAAAGTTTGCAAGACATAAAATATAAACTTGATATCAGCCTAAAATGGCAGTTACTGAAAATGAGGTCACGTATTCAAGCCAAGAGGTCTAGAATAGGAAAAGGTGGTAGGGTGTAGGAATTTGTGGGTGGATGAAGACTAACATTTCCTGAGGTAGATGTATTTAGGGATTTAGATTTACTAATAAAACGTATTTCACAATAAGTCGTTTTTTCTGGTTCATTTACACAATCTATTAAGTCAATTCCATTTTTCCTGAAGCAAACATTACCTCAGACCTTGCAACAATCCGGTTGTGGTTGGGAAGATAAATATTCAAAACCGAATGCACCACCACCAGACAGAGCTGTCCAGCTGGCAAGGCTCAGGCCCCACCAAGTGGTCTTCACCTGGGACTGTACAGGCATGTTAACTACCCTAAAATGGTACGAGTAGGCCAAGAGGAGGTACCACGTGACTGCACTATTCAGATGGTGAGACCTGTAACTTTCCATCATTTACATATTGCAGTCACCTGATGCTTCCCACATATCCTCCCTCCCCGCTTTGGTAAGATACGTAACACCTGGCACACACTTCCTGTGTAGTCCCATATGAAGACCACTCGATGACAGAAACATCGGAACTGAGCCTCGCATGCTGAGCATCTGTGACCTACTTCCTGGACAACTGATGGTAAATGAGCTTGCCAACAGTTAAATTCTGAGTGCTAAGTTTGACTTTCAGGATATGGAGTCATTGTGCCCAATCCCTACGGGAGTGGAATGCCCCCATGCCCGACGGAATGTACCACCTGGAGTCCTGCTTATAATAGTCTATTCTCCTCCATATTTGCAAAACAATCTTCAATGGTTCCTAAAATATTCCAGTTTTTTGGACTGTCAGGATGTAGCGAAAATAGGGTCTACATTTCATCTTGTCCAAACAAGTATAATCCCTTTTAGGTACTTTATTCTTTGAAAAACTAAGCTGTTCGGGGTTGCTATCTCGCTTGCCGTTCCTGGATAAATGAACCCATGGCTCATGATGGTGGGATGTCTGTTCCAAATCCCATATACTGTGTTGATTTGTCTATTGTTGACAAATTATTTCTTCTTTTTTTTTGTATACAAGATCGAGGCTCGTGTAAGAGCTAACATTCATCACAAAAAAGCAAAAAAACAAACGGACACACAAAACAAACAATAAAGGGAGCGGGAGACAATATGGGAGAGAGAGAGGGAAGCACACAAGTACAACATTAGAGAGCAGGGACAACGGGAGATCTGTGGGAGGGAGAGGGCTTGGGGGGAGGAGGCATGGGAAGGAGGGGGGGGGGAAGGGGTATAAAACACATGGACACTGCTAGGACTTCCTGCAAAGAAGTTGGTATTTCAAAAAGGTGGATCTGAGGTGAAGTAACGGGGGTAGAAAAGAGGTGGGGGTGGACAGCTGTTTTAAAGACCTGGAGGGAGCAGTGGGATTGAAGGAAGTGAGGGAGCTTGTTCCAGAGGCGGGAGAAAAGAGGAATGAAGGAGTGAAGGTGAACAGAGAGTCTTGATTTTGGCAGTTTCACCATAAGAGGGTTGCTGGCAGATCTTGTGCGACCTGAAGGAATATTTGGGGGACAGAGCACAGACAGGGCTGGGGGAGCAAGGCCGGAGAGGAGTCGGTAGAAGACGGAAAGACCACCAACCTGCCTGCGGTGAGTAAGTGAAAGGCCCTCGGAGATAGCGTCATCGCAGGAGATTCCAATGATTCTGAACGCTTTGGTTTCAACAGCGTGAAGACGAGCTAGGTGAGAGGCAGGAGCACCGGCTCATAGGGGAGAGCAGTATTCCATTGAGCTGCGGATGAAAGCTTTGTATGTGGTGAGGAGCTCAGGTGTGCCAAGGAAGGACTTTGCACGACAGAGGTTGCCCAGTCGGCGACTGGCTTTGGAGGCCAGCTTGGAAATGTGGTTTTCCCAGGAAAGATCATGGCAGATAGTGAGACCCAAAAGCTTGAGTGACAGAACTTCTTGGAGACGATTGTTTAGAAAGTAGATTGGAGTGTTGTCCAGTCGGTCTTTTCAGAGAGACATTGTAAGAGTTTGAGATTTGTCAGGATTGAAAGACATGTTCCACTTGTTTGACCAGTCTGTGATTTTGTCCAGGTCTGCATTTTCACGAACAAGTCCGTGAAAGGGATCACTCGCGATCACTTGTGATCACTCCGCGAGCCAAAAAGCCACGCCTGCCAGCGATGTTAAATCAGCCCTGGTTGGCTGGTGAGGGCTTACCGGCCACGCCTTTGATGGCTGGTTGACAGGCCACACCTTCTTCTTGGCGTTCCGCCCCCTTTTTCCTCGGGCCTGACCGCATGGTTTATGGCGGCGCTTGAGCGAGCGCTAACAAAGGCGCGTAACAGAATTGGGAGAACCATGAGGCACTGACTGTAGGGGCGCGTAATGGCGTCACTTGGAGAGGGAGGTCGTAAAATGGACGGAATGGGCCTAATCTTATTTGATTGACGCAACGCAGATTCAACTATTGGAAACACGGCCTTATCTAAAACACATAATAATGAAATAACTAAAGTCCTATGGTGGCCTACGTGTTGCTTGTGTACTAACTATGGGGTGCAACCTTTAACCTTTTAATAATGGGATATTTACAAGTAATTATTTACAAGTGAGGGTTCTAAAACCGCAACAATATATATACTGTATATATAAAAAGCTAGTTGTTCATATAAAATGCAAATGTGATCACAGTTGATGCAATAAAATGGATGTTGTGCCGCCGAAGAGGTATTGCCTTTCCTTACCTAGAGCTCAAGGCAAAGAGTCCTGTCGTCTGCGCATCGTGTACGTGACGAATGCAAGGAACGTTCGCCGATTTCAACATTGCTCGACTCCTCACGTCAGGCGTCCGTCATCGTTCCAGCCAGCTCCGCAGCGGTTTTTCCAGGCCTACAATCGCCTTCCGGCTCAAACCCATCCCAACATCATGTTCCAGGAACTCATTGAACCTTTGCTTTGGGAATCGAGGTTGTCACCGGCTCAAGAACCGATTCTGAGATTGTTGCTCTCGCAGCCGATGGTGCGGCCACTTACCCAGACGAATGAACGTGACCTTTTGGATCAACTTTTGAGAGAAATGGTCAAACTCAAGGCTTCCGTCAATGTGGAAAACACCTTGTCTGATCTAGGTACGCTGAATCGTGTTTGTCTGTAGCTTTGTAAAAGGGGATACATCACATCAGGACATGCTGAACTCGCACAATTAAGCACGAATTTCACTTTTTTGTTGGTGCCTCAAAATTGCTCATTTTTTAATCAAATGATCAACTTATTTGGACATTACATGCCTGCAGCAGCCATTTTCAGGTCCTTATGTTTTGTTTAAAATCAATAACATTCACTCCTCCATGTTTTCCTCTCAATTCTTCTCCAGGATCACCTCCTGCAGATAGAATTTTGGATTCAAATGAGGAGGAGGTTGAGGAAGAGGAGATGTTATTCTCAAACATCAAGCAACCTGCTTCTCCGTACCAAGTTTCGACGGCAGTCTTGTCCACCTCACCTTTACCTGTGGTCATGTTCTCTCCAACTCCAGACTTGCCTGGTATCTCTGAAGCCCAAAGAGACACAGCTTCAAGGGAAAGGCTCGGGGCTGGGGTAGCCATGACCATTGGGTTTGTGGTTGTGTTTCTGACGCTGTTCAGCCTCGGCTTGGCTGCTCTTCTAGTGCGAATGAGGAGGAAGAACATGGAACAAGGTGGGTTCACCTCATCTTTGTTTCAACCAGTGATCACGACATGCATTTTCATCCAGAAACATCTGGTGTCATCAACAAGTTGTTGGGGAATTCACTACTGTTCGATAAGCATATCATTAGGGTAGGCAAATGCGGCATTGTAAAGCACACACACACACACACACACACACACACACATACACACACACACACACACACACTCACATGCCATAATCGTCACTCATTACACAGGGTGTTTCAAAAAAAGTGGACTATTTGAACGTTTTATTGTAGAACAATTTGTAAAAGGTAGCAAGTTGAGTGATACATTGATGGAAAGCAAACACAATGCTATTTTCAAATCACTCATTATACTGCTTGTAATTGACATTTTCAATGTGTGCTCTGCCTCTGTTCAAACAGGCTTTGATCCTGCCTCCAAAATTCTCCATAACTTGTCTGCAGGTGACTGGAGTAGTAGCCCCGTCTGCAAGTTGCTGGAGCGGTAGTCTGATGGTAGTCCTCCACCTCCTGCTTCAGTAGAGCCAGGGTTCGAGGTTTGTTCACATAAACTGGACCTTTGGCAGCACCTCAAAATATAAAATCTAACGGATTCAAATCTGGGTTGTGGGGCGCCCACTCATGCGCCGTCCCCAGGCTGATGACACAATTTCCAAACAGCTTGTGGAGCAAGTCTATGGTTTCCCCTGCAGTGTGTGGCGGGGCACTGTCCTGCATGAACCATGAAAGTCTGATTTGGTTTGGAGACGGTAGTTGAGCCAGATCAGTGTGGAGTCGGAGCAAGACCTGGCGGTACCGCTCACTGTTGGCTGTCTTACCATTGACGTCCTCGACCCAATATAATCCCAGCATACCCCATCTGGCATTCAATTCACAGAAGCAAGTGGACTTGGGGCCCTTGAGAGACATATTAGACACCTCCTCATGAGGCTCATCACCCCAGAAGATGTTGTTGTGATTGTTGATGGCCCCATTCAAATGTAAGTGTGCTTCATCACTGGAAAACAAGGAGTTGATCCAATTTGGGTACCCTTCCTTCGGGCACTAAACCAATCGCACATTGTTACTCTTGCCTTGTCAATCAGAGTTAGTTTATGCCTTACAGATATGATGTATGATGTAAGGGTAGAGCTTGAGTTCATAAGTGAGAATGTGTCACACAGATGAGGCTGTGATCACCAGTTCCCGGGAACGCCGACGATGGGATTTCTTCGACTTTTGATAGCAGAATCTCTCACAAGATGAATGTTTCCTTGGTTCTTCGTAACACTCGGTGTTGCCTTTATTTTTATTTTTCACTTATATGATTTTTCACTTTCCCATGTGCTTGGAAGTACTCCACAAACCGCTGAATGCTCCCATTGGAATGTCCATTGTGGGTGTGAACATTGTAATACTGACAGTATCATCGGCGCACCTGCACGTAGGATTTTGTCTCAAACCGCAAAGTCACGATTTCCCCTTTTTGTTCCACTGTGAACACCATAGTTGACGTAAGGTCTTACTGACTACTTCTTAGAAATGGCATACCACCACCATCACCATCACCATCACCATCATAATCTGCAAGAGAGAAGGGTGTATGTAGCATTGGAAACGACAGGATATCAGGCTGCTCAAATAGTCCATTGTATTTTTTAACACCCTGTGTATTGCCATACTCTTCATTCCAAAGCATCAGCTCTGTTGAAGCGGTTTCTATAAGCAGACAAATACACTGGCAGCTCACCATTCCTCTCCCAGCACTGCCAGGATTTGTACCTACAATCTCTAGATTACAATGCAGAAGCTCAGCCAGTCAGAGTCAACTTAAGACCCGTAATCATCATTATCATTCCATAAGCACAGAAAATATGAACAATTGTGTTTCTAAGGAAAAGTTGATTTTATTGCAGGAGTGACAAATGATTGGGCCCAAGCGCATGGTGTTCCTGCCAAGTCCCTTGTTTCAAAGTTCAAAGGTAAGCGTTTATTCGTCGTGACATCCTTATCCCCTTTAGGTTTGAAACTCCTCTTTTGGGCATTGGAAAAAAGCTAATGGGCATTTCAAAACTTCCATCGTAAACCCTTTCTAGAGTTCACGCAAACATTTCGTGGCAATCATGATGTTGTCAATGGTCGGGGAGGGGATGGAACCTGCTGAGTGATTATATGAACCCTATTTCTCCAGATTTTTCAATGTGAGAGTTTTATTTTATTTTATTTTCTTCTTTTGTATACAAGATCGAGGCTCGTGTAAGAGCTAACATCAATCACAAAAAAATAAAAACGGACACACAAAACATACAATAAAGGGAGCGGGAGACAAGATGGGGATAGAGAGGAAAGCACACAAGTACAACACCAGAGAACAGGGACATCGGGAGATCTGTGGAAGGGAAGGGGCTTGGGGGGAGGAGGCATGGGAAGGCGGGGGGGGGGGGGGGGAAGGTATAAAACACATCGACACTGCTAGAACTTCCAGGAAAGAAAGAGTAAGTTGTAACTGGAGAATTGTCCTGAAAAAGTAAAATTCCTCAACCTAGTCTTGTACAGTGCCTGGGTCCTCTTCAAGGTTTTGTCTTTCAGTCTTTTTAATAACTGACAACATTACTTTGTGTTTTTGCCTGCAAAGGTCTGGTGTTGGCTTAACGGTAAAGGTGGCCAGCTTAAGATCTTATGAATCCTGAGTTTGACCCTTTGATCTGCTGTTATAAATAAAACCAGGTGGGTTGACTCCAAAAAAAAATCCCAAAATAAAAAAAGACTTCGAGGTCGACAAAATGAGTACCAGCTTAGTGGGAATAATGAGCCATTGAGTGTCCTGTGCCGGAGTGGCAACCCGTCCGGGATTGTGCCTCCTCGCCATTCGGCAGCCCTTGTATGCATCTGACGACACAATAGGAGTGCTTATTATTATTATTATTCGTCTTCTTATTTTGCTTGCAGAACGATGGGGAGGCCTCCGAGGATTGCGGCCTCAAGGAGAGGGTTACGCGAAGCTGGACACGGGAGAAAGTGCCGGAATTGCTGAAAATGAGATCGAGAAAACACAAGGAGGAGCAGATTGATTGAGAGTGATGGAGAGATGTCCAGATAGAAGAAGGAGCAGATTGATTGAGAGTGATGGAGAGATGTCCAGATAGAAGGAGGAGCAGATTGATTGAGAGTGATGGATAGATGTCCTGATAGAAGGAGGAGCAGATTGATTGAGAGTGATGGAGAGATGTCCAGATAGAAGAAGGAGCAGATTGATTGAGAGTGATGGAGAGATGTCCAGATAGAAGGAGGAGCAGATTGATTGAGAGTGATGGATAGATGTCCAGATAGAAGGAGGAGCAGATTGATTGAGAGTGATGGATAGATGTCCTGATAGAAGGAGGAGCAGATTGATTGAGAGTGATGGAGAGATGTCCAGATAGAAGGAGGAGCAGATTGATTGAGAGTGATGGAGAGATGTCCAGATAGAAGGAGGAGCAGATTGATTCAGAGTGATGGAGAGATGTCCAGATAGAAGGATCAGAGATCTTTGTTGTGACAGAGGAATTGGAAGGCTGGAGTGATTGCAAAGATGGAGATGAAGATGATGAGAGTGATTGGAGCTATCAAGGTGCTCCAAGATATTATTTTTGGTTGTATTTGTCGTCATGGAGGTAGAACCTTCTGTAAAATAAGAATCAATTGTTCCACAAAGTGCATTACACCTGTGCGTATTCTGAAGCATTGTACCATTTGAATATCGTCGGTGATGCATATTGTGAAAGCGTATATTTATTAGATTTAAACTGCTGGGATAATAGATATAATGTGTAGCCAATGGCTGTTGTCATTACTTTAAACAATTATATTCCTCTCAAGCAGTACTGTATCCCAAAATACTTGTTGATTGCTTTCTGCTCCGACTGCGGTCGATGCGCTACGTACCTGCCTGGAAAGGGGTTTGTGGGATAAATGGAGCTGCTTGTAAGAAAAGGCAATGGAATGTGTGCCTGCACGACTGGGAAGGAATACACACATGAGTACACATACATGAGTACCCAGAAAGGCAAGGGAAGATACACCCCATTGGAGTTTACTGATCAGGGTGATTTTCGAGCCTCTCGATCAGGTGTGCTGCTTCGCAGGTAAAGTGTTGTATCATTGAGTACACAATTCATAGGAGACATGTATCCGGTTTTCCAGTCTGCTAGTCCACCTGTGGGCACTAAATAATTATTTAGCTTATTTTGAAAGGAGTAGTACCGTGTTTGTATGATGGCATTCTTTAAAAAATTCTCAACTAATCTCCTGCTCTGGTTGAGGTGTGCTTCAGCAGCATTCTGCATTGTTCAGACGTAAATTCTCACATGTGTTTCCAAATTCATCAATGTGTTCCTCGGAGCATCAGATCTCCATCAAATGTATCAATAAAACTTCAGAGCTTCAGGGGGTAAACCTCCTTGGTCCTTACTATGGACGCTGCTCTTCAACTGCAGCAACTTCGATTCAACTGCTCAACTTCAACTTCAACTGCTCTTCAACTTCAACTGCAGCAACAACTGCAGCAGGGGCTCCACTGCAGCAACCTTGACCCCTGTAGTCAGGGATCATGGGGGCCGATGTGTACACCCTCTGCTATCTTTGGATTACTTTTGTCATATCTAACAATAATCCACAGGACAACCTTTCCAAATAAGTGTACCTCAACCTCAAAAAAATATTTTTTGGGTATTACTTGTGTCCCATCTCTCGAATCCACATCTTCACCAAAATTTCATCAATTTGTCCTTGTCACACACCCAACCTCTCCACCAAAGGTCGACCGGATCCATCAATTAAGTTTTGAGATATCCTGCTCACAAACAAACAGAGAAACAAGAAATATGTCGTGCATAGCACGATACATGCAAAATCCCGAAAATAAGTTGTTGGCATATGATGACTTCAAAAATGGTTGAATTCAGTGACCTGGTATGCAAATCCTCTTAAAAGTTTATGTCAATCAGATGAAAATTGAGGATTTTAGAAATTTGGCCTATGTTAACCTTTTGGCCTACGTTTACCTTTTGGCCTATGATTTAGAAATTTGGCCTATGTTTACCTTTTGGCCTATGATTTAGAAATTTGGCCTATGTTGACCTTTTGGCCTACGTTTACCTTTTGGCCTATGATTGAGAAATTTGGCCTATGTTGACCTTTTGGCCTATGTTGACCTCAAAATACTTGGAGGTTGAATTCAGTGACCATATATGCAAATCCTCTTAAAATTTTAAGTCAATCGGATGAAAATTAAGGATTTTAGAAAATTGACAAAGATGGTGACTGTTGTGGAATTTGTAGTGAGGGACTCAGGACTCCAATGACCGGACACAGGTTTACAAAAGGTCTGGTTTATTAACTGTATTTACTTCATTCCAATTACCAAAATGATACCGCATAATATAATGGATCAGGTTAACTCTTTTCGCTGGTCCTTCTCGTTCATCCGATGTTCCTCCGACACTCCCGTTCGGTCAGCGCTTCTCGTAGCAAGTCCCTACCCAACGTTTGCTCTCGGTTATATCGCCAAACTGGACTTAATCCTCTCTCCGCTGATGCCCCGAGGTCATGCATTGCACCGAGTCCTGGCATCAGCTCGCTCCCCTCCTGCTGTGATTTCCATTTACACAGTAGGGGGGGTGCTCTAGCCTGGGGCCTTGACCAGGTGTTTCAAGAGATTACCATGTTCATGCACATTCTGACACTCATTTACAAACTCGTCTTTAACAGAGTTTGCATGTAAAATGTATCTGCTTTGTTACCAGGTTAATTAATAAGTTACCAGTGCCAATTAATAAGTTACACTGAGTTACACTTCCACAATTCCCTCATTTTTTTGTTTTTGTTTATATTAACCATTAATCTAAACATCAATATAAGTAAACAGTCAATCACTACAAGTAAACATCATTACAAGTATAAGTAAATAATCATAACTTTGGTAATCAAATTCCCTGAGGCATACACCGTCATCCTGCAAGAATCACAAAACATTTCGTTGGTCATTGACTTCTTCCATATTGTTCAATCTATTGCATTTGCATCACAAATATATTTTCAAAACAACACTTCACCATCACCAAGATACAACAATTTCACTTCATTTTCAAGTTTTGTAAAGCATCTGCACCATCTGGAAAAAACGTTTGCCTCCACACACATGTTGACTTTGTTTGAAAGGAAGGGCTGATCACTTGTGTTTGAATCCAGGTATGAAACATTTTCTCCTAATGTCTTCATAGCTCCTGCACTACTTCGTGTAGGATTTCGCTGTTGTGGTAACACTGCGGAGTCATAGACTGACCCTTCTCTCCATGTAGCATTCTTGCCACTTTTTGCTGTGAACCATAATGATTCCTTGAACAAGGCCTTCGCCCAGTTGTAGTCAACTTGCCTCCTGCCTCATTATGAGTGGGCAGCAAGTATTGGTGTGACGTTGATTGGCCAGCAAGATGTGGAACAGGGATGCCGGATGCATCCACAATGATGTTGGGACCATGGTGTTCAGGTCATCCATGGTCCATACCAGGCGTGGCCCGCAGAATCGCACACAGCTGTTGTGAAAAGGCACAGCCATTGGTTTGCAGCTTCATGCTGGCTCCCCGGAAGTTGGTGAAGTAATAACATATGTCCCCGCATTTCACAGAGGTTGCCGGTAAAATGTCGTTGTCCTGCAACTTTTGATGTGGTGAATGTTCGAAGCCTTCGAACAAGAGTAAGTGATCGCCTTTCTTTCATATGTTGCAGTGTGATCCAGGCAAATGGTCACATAAATTTCCTTGGTGAAGGTAAGCATTCATCTCCAAGTTACACAGGAGAATGTCTTCATCATTCTTTGAGAAAGAGGGTGTATGCCACGGTTAACTTCATTTTTTAGCCACAAATTTTCTTTCTTTCTTCTTCCCAATTCCGTTAGCAATCCCTCCAAAATGTGATCTCGTCTTATCCTTATGCTCAGTCACATCTGAATCTGCTTTCCGCACACACTGAATCAGATAGGGTACATCTTACCATGAAATCAGCATAATCATGTATATCTTCCGACAGTTTCACATTCAACAATTTGTTGTTTTTCCTTAACACAAAAAGTTATATTCATTTATATGCGTCACACAAATAATATTCAATCAGGTATGTATTTTATTACTAAACTAAGAATAGCATTGTATATGATTACAATCACAAACGGGAATACCTAATTCCCAACAACAATTTTCCCAAACCAACAAATTAAGCATAATGTATTATTACCATAATTCCTCTCCACTTTTTCTTTTCCCTCTTTTTTTCCTAACAGTGTGTCACTCGTGGTGATATGAGTTCATTGATATTGTAATTGACACAACTCATAACATTGTCGTTATGCCATTATCTTAATTCTACTGTTTATGTCGCCATAAAAGTCTTCCTTTTCTGGTTCCACATTTCTTTCCTCATTTGTCACTTCATGCGTTATCATCGTGTTGTTGGTTACCTTATTCAAACACACCGTCACTAAGGCTTTCAAGCAAGCCACCACTAAAACAATTGCCAATATAACTACTAAACCAACAAACAAGTCTGCTACTCCTTGTATATATTCATACCTATGACATAGTTATATGTCGATGACATTTAACATTATATACCAAACTAACAAGCTTCCTAAAAGGTAAATAAAGAAAATCCCTTAATATGTAACATAATCAGATTATTTGTCTTACCCTGATCCCCCTATCTCCCGGGGTTGAACTCAATCCCCTGATCATGAGTGTAGTTGTGATACATTTTTCACTCATGCTGTATTAATATCAGCAGGTAATTGTATGTCATGTAGGCAAATAAATGTCACTATTCCAAGTAGGAATATCACATGTTGAAAATGTAATGTTTATCAATGCAAGGGGTGTTAAAATGTAATTCAAATGACTGTAAATCACGACTATCATTTATCTACCACTGAATGTTCTGCTGGGCTGCTAGGTGCAGCCTCATTTTCTGTGGGATCGTCCACCTTAGCCCCATGTGCTTGTTTGCAATGAGGGGCATGAATCCAACTTTCTATTTTGGGTCCATCTTTTTTTCTATTCTTATCAATCTCCTATGGTTTATCATTTCGTTCCAAGATACCGCAACCAAAGGTTTTAACCAAAGCTCTACCAAACTATTTCCAATTTGAACAAAAAATGCCAGTGAAACAATGATTCGAAGAATTAACTTCAAGGGGTCAATAAATTTATTCTATAGCCAGATCTAATTTTCCCATCCAATAGTTTGCCTTGCCACATGTCATATTATAACACCTTAATAAACCTTCGAAAAAATGTTTCCCATCTCAACAAATTTCCTTTTTTACAAATAGCCATGTGTAACTTACGTATTTAACTACAATTTCCTCTCAATTTGTTTGGCCTAACTGGCCGCAAAAGTGGCTGCCAGCATGCAGTACCGTTTTTTATCTACCAAGGAAGTGTTCCACACAAGACCTCTACCAAAATGTTGTTTGTAAAAAACAAATCTGGGATTTCTGATTACATGGATGCACACTCTCAGGACATTTTCAGGCTGCTGTTAACAATCCACTACGATGACTTAATTCCTTTACCCACAATCAAATAATTAGTACAAATTGAGGATATTATCCCTATCACATTCTTTTATAGATTCATTATGTTGGATCTAATTTTTTCCAATAATTTTCCACTGCTGTAAGGCGGAACAATAGCTCTCATAAGTCTTAGTAATATCGTACTTAATTTGCCCAGCAGAGAATAATTTATTTACTATCCTTTCTCATCTGTTAACCAGTGACTTTGTTTAAACTCCAGAACTGAAAACCCACAATAGTTCAAACCAGCAAAATTTTCTTTACTATTTTCCCATATCATCTATGCCTAAAACACATCCATACATACAGCACAATTTATATGCTGATAAAATTCAAGTTTATATATATATAATCCATGAGCAGAGTATTCTGGGAAGTCAGTGTAAGACCTCTCCCAAATTTGGATGATTTTGTACTTCCTCATTTCCTTTTATGAAGCTCATATCCATAAATAGATGTTATTCTCATATACATTCTATCAAAAAATGGAATCCCAAAATTACTCACAATTTTACTATTAATTAATGGCTGCTCATAACCCAGCACATCAAATTTTTATATTCCATTTCCCTTGACAAAAGAGATAATGTTCATAATCAAATTATATTTCTATTTTATTTTACGGATTCTCTGGATATTCAATCCCATCCACATATCCCAATCCCATCCACATATAACTATCCATTTCCAGACAGGCACACTGTCGGTGTCAACAATCTTGTAAGATTGATACACAAAAACACACACACAAATGCATTATGCATATTTGTTTGCGTTGGAACCATTATTTACAGATCAGATGGGTGTCAATTTTATTTCAATTTCATAAAATTTGTCAATCAAATTCAAAATGCTTATAGACAAATAAACCAAAAGTCCATTCTTAGAAAACCCTTATGATGTCACATTGAAATTACCCTTTCAGCCTTCACAATAATCTATCCAAATTTTGACTACACACCCATTTGCATGTCAGTCGACCATTGACCTATCAATCGTGCGGAACAATAGTCCGAAATTCCCACCTGATCATCATGTGACTCTTGTCACTTGGTTTGCCAAAAAAATTGCAACGCAATTGTTCCAAACTTTGTAAATTTAAAATTGCTGTGCCCAAAATAGAAGATCCAATTTTGGCATTTGATCAATTAATTATTAATTTGTTAACAAGCAAAAAAGAAAAAATGAATCATTCTTGCTCTGAAAACTTTTCAGACACAAGAATCATCGACAGTTATTCATGTTTGTCCAGTAATCGAATCTGTTGAGGCCAATCATCATTTGGGATTTGCAGCAATGAAGGCCTAATCATTGTCTGAGGTACCGGTAAGCACTGGTACCCTTGATCTTGGTTTGCCCCATGACCTTGTCTTCCTGTTGACATACGGACATCTTCTTCTCCAATGTCCCATCTTTCCACACTCGAAACACCGGTTTCTGTCGTTGTCTGATCTGTGCACCTGTGCACTTGTATTGCTGGGCTGCATCTCTACATCCCTGAGTTGCCACTGCAATCTCTCATTATCTCCTGAAACACGAAAAAATTCTCTGTACCGTCCTTTTTGGGGAGACAACTGGAAATCAGATGGGCAACTGTGACTTTCATTCCTAATTTCGAGGGCAGTTGTGCATTTGTCTCCTCCACTGTATCCTGTATCCTTTTTATTTTAAGTTATAGTTCCGTTATCCGTTCTTGCTGTTCCCGTTGTCTGGATTCACCATCCCAAAGATGGAATGCAAGCCAGTCTACCGTTAGATTCTGTCTCTTCCTGGCTTTCAATCTTTGTTCCAATCTTTCCAATCGACTTCGCTCAAATGTACCATCTCTTGGAAACTCCTCATCATGTCCCTTTGTCCACAAATACCAATTCTCGACCTGCCTTATAGTTTCTGCACCATAACGGTCGTACATATGATGTGTACAAGTACCTTTTTGTGGAATCTCTGGTTGTCCTTGTGTATTCTTGCAGGCTCCATTTCCCATTCTGCCTTTTATCAAAGTAGCGTTGGATGTGTTGTAGTTTGTTCCTCTAAAGCTTCACTCGTACCTCCAGGAAGGGTCTCTCCACCTGTTCACACGGTGATTTCCAGAGAATCTCCCTCAGCCGTGGCTTTTGCACAATCCAATCTCACAGATCAGTATTTGCAGATGAGCCGGAGGGTCAGTATGAAATGGGTGAATCCTCAGGTGTCCGCTCTGTTGACGGGGAAATCACACAATGGTAACCGCACATATATATCTGTATCTAAACTCACCACCTTGCTCAATAATCCCAGGTTGTCTCCACATTGTTAATATCACGCAAAGATATCAAAGCTTCTTTCTTGAGACCGCATTTTCATCAATCAAACAATCAATATATTCAATTCAATTTATTCAGTTAAATTTATTCAATTAAATTCAATCAATTAGATTCAATCTCAATTAATTCATCAATATTCATCAATAAATTAAATTAATCATTTTGGATGACTCCTTGCATAAGCCCTTTCCCCAATGATGTCAGGACAGGTCCATCCATTGACCGTCACCTCTGGTTCGTACCTCATGTTAATTGATGAATCACCGTCCTGTCCTAGGGTCATATCTGACATATTTCCCCATTTTGCCTGGTCTCCACAAATTTTCTTTGCAACCACTAAAGGCAACTCATCCTTCATTCGTGAGACAGCCAAAATGGATGGCAGATATTAAAGTTCATTGGGAAAAATATCTCATCATTTTTCTTTTAATAGTATCCAAAATCTCTTGGCAATATAAATTTCGTAAAACTCCTGAAATAAGACTGTAAAATTTCTTCAATCATGCTAAATTTTGAAACTCCATCGCTTGTAATACCCAATTTATCCCATAGGGCTTGAAAGTTCTTTCCCAAGTTCGTGCAGCATTCTGCATTTGAACCCTATGATATCATTCATAATAATCATCATGATTTTATAGTCATGGTCCTATCATAATCATCTATTTAAACGAACATTTCCTTTATCACCACAGCTATGTGGTATAATCAACAATAGAATAAAACTGCACATAGCAACAGGCTACCTCATGGCCACTTAGTATACCTATTGACAATAAGTCATAACAATATCGAATAATCATTGAACAATTCAAAAATCGCTTCCCCTGCTCCAGCCGCAGCATCCGTGATATTTGTTTGCTCATTCACTATTCCTGATTCGTCATCAAGGATCTCCATCATCACACAGCGTACTTAATTCCGCATTCTAATGAGAATTCAACAGGAATTTACGACTCAAAGGAAAAAGAACGAGCAGACCTTTTGCAGGATGATCGTTACAAAAATCGTTACATATATTAAAGTATTTATGATGTCGACAAATCATATCTTAATTCTTACAAGATTTTGGTTCTTTGAATAAATCACAGCACCGGGAGAACCAGCTCCAAAAATGGATCTTTGTGTTTATTCAGCACCCTAGTAATTGGTTCTTTGTGTACTAATTACACAGCACCCAGGCCCCGCTCATATGGATCTTTGTGCAGCGCTACACAGCACCTGAGCAAAAGGGGTTTCATCTACATTTTCCCTATCTGGTGTACCATCCGTGATATTTGTCTGCTCATTCACTATTCCTGATTCGTCATCAAGGATCTCCATCATCACACAGCGTACTTAATTCCGCATTTTAATGAGAGTTCAACAGGAATTTACGACTCAAAGGAAAAGAACGAGCAGACCTTTTGCAGGACGATAACTGGAATTAGTCGTGAAAATATATCCAAATACACAAAAATACACACCCACACAAATAAACAACATTTATTCCGTTTAACAGAACAAACATTTCCTCTATCATGACATGCATGTCTTCAAAATTATATGCCCAAGAGAAAAAGTAAAATTAATTAAAACTGCGGGCAGTGATAATCCGGGGACCATACCGCTCCATCCTGATTGGACGAGTGCGTGCTAGAGTCGTTAACAACGACAGTCCAGATCCGATTGTTCAAAATTTCAACTCAATCGATCGAAAAATGAACGCAGGGATGCATTTTAAAGGTGCAGTGGCACTAATTGAGTTGCCATGAATATGGCCACGAAATTGCCAATATGGCCATCACAAAATATTTTCCCTAATCAATTGGCTCATAGCATAACCAATCTGTAAGTATTTCATCCGAAGATGTATCTCTGAGGACTTTTAATTAAATAAGTCATTTATAAATCAACGAGTTAATTTATTAAATGATTAATCAATAAATCAATATTTTCCTTGACAGCCACATCACTTGATCAGTGTCATGTCCAAATATCAGCTTCCTTACTCAAAAGGTGCCTGAGTTAATGTAATGTAATTACTGTAATAAGATTACTGCAATTACTGTAATGATTACTGTAATTACTGTAATTACCGGAACTGTAATTACTGTAATTACCTCAGGTAATTACTGTAATGTAATTACTGTAATTTAATAAGAAATGTAATTAATTATATAAGTACTTCTATAATCGCTCATAATTAAATAACTCGTGAATTCTTATCCGGTTTATTTAACATTTGAGTGTCCCCAAAACGTTGGAGCAAAACGTTGCAACAACGAAAGTAAAACGTTGTAGCGACGTTGTGGAAACGTCAGCAAAACCCAACATTTAAATGTTCACAAAACGTTGGAGCAAAACGTTGCAACAACGAAAGTGAAACGTTGTGGCGACGTTGTGGAAACGTCAGCAAAACCCAACATTTAAATGTTCACAAAACGTTGGAGCAAAACGTTGCAACAACGAAAGTGAAACGTTGTGGCGACGTTGTGGAAACGTCAGCAAAACCCAACATTTAAATGTTCACAAAACGTTGGAGCAAAACGTTGCAACAACGAAAGTGAAACGTTGTGGCGACGTTGTGGAAACGTTAGCAAAACCCAACATTTAAATGTTCACAAAACGTTGGAGCAAAACGTTGCAACAACGAAAGTGAAACGTTGTGGCGACGTTGTGGAAACGTCAGCAAAACCCAACATTTAAATGTTCACAAAACGTTGGAGCAAAACGTTGCAACAACGAAAGTGAAACGTTGTGGCGACGTTGTGGAAACGTTAGCAAAACCCAACATTTAAATGTTCACAAAACGTTGGAGCAAAACGTTGCAACAACGAAAGTGAAACGTTGTGGCGACGTTGTGGAAACGTTAGCAAAACCCAACATTTAAATGTTCCCAATTTATCCCATTAAAATCCCATTAAATCCTATTAAAATTCTCATTTAATAGCAATCCCAATAATTCCGACCATAATTGAAATAAACAACGTCAGAACTTCAACAAAGATATGCAACATCTTGGTTGGTCAACGTCTTTATACTCATTTTGCTTGTCTGTCTACTTTTATTTCCTGGTAACACCTGAATACTTTCGTTTCCTAGTAACACCTAGTTTCCTTGTTACCTCTACCTATGATTTAATAACACTTTCCACAGTTAGACCCATCAAAATTTTTTCTAATAATCCTAAATTATTCACCTTCATCCGTTTTTCCACAAAACTACATGTGAAAAATGGAGATTTCATCAGTACTTGAAGGTGTAAAAATTTGACTTTGAAATTTTAAATCAACAAGCATTCTGATATGTGCCTAAACTATCAACAACTATTCTGCCATATTTTATTTGGAAGTCTTTTGCTGTCAGAACACAATTTGTCTGCTGTCAAAGGCTAAAGTTTGGCCTCTGTGACTCCTCAGCTAATGGTTATTTTTTTTCTTGACAAAAACAAATATCTTTTATATTTATCCCATTAAAATCCCATTACAATCCTATTAAAATCCTATTAAAATTCTCATTTAATAGCAATCCCAATAATTCCATCACTCAATTTTACCTTGCATCCTTACATTACATTACAACTCCAATTCATTCTTCAAGTCACAATCCAGAGTGACTTGAGAACTATACCCAGAGTTCTATACTATACCCAGTTTCAAAGAGTAAATAATTATACATATTTTCATTATTTTACCATTTAACTTGGTCAAAGGATATTCATTTCGCAAAATCGAATCAACCACAACCCTCGCCATTAATATCTATTGTAAGCGTGCCAAATCAATAAGTATCAATTTTTTCTATGAGCCTCGACCAGAGAGTGGTTGCTACTCACAAAACACTCGTCGCTAGCTGTTCCATTGTCTGCCGATTCCCACTCTGCTGTTTTTGTCTCATAATCTCCAAACAAGAACAGTACACATTTCCTGTAATTATCTCTCATAATCAGGATAAATTTGGAACAGCCCTTAAACTAACACCAAGCAGATCAATTTTTATATTTAGGTTGAGGTTTCACACAAACTGGTTAACTAAATAATACAGAATTATTATTATTATTATATCTCCGCCTTGGTGACCAGTTTATGTTTTGTATCCCACTGATAGGCCGGATCTGGATTCGGACCTGAACCAAAATCCAATCATTTCGTCGTGTAGTGATGGACCTGGACAAAATTTGATGCAATTTTTTCCATCGCCATCTTTCATCATAATTCTGGACCGGCATGAGGGGGGGTTGTCTGTCATGAATTTATTTGTTGATCGAACGAGGTTTAATTTGTCTAAATCCGACCAGTCGTTTCCAAAGATATAAGCCTTTTTGTCGCAATACCATAAATTGGAATGAGGTAAAATATATATATATAAATATAATTCCCTTTCCCGGTTCCCTGTCGCTCGCCGAGCGCCGAGCAAGTTGCTCGCTCGACGAGCAAGTCGAGTGTTTTGAACAAGTGCAAAAAAAAAGAAGAAGTACTTTATACGTGTGCGGGTGGGTAAACGAGTGTACCGGCCTTACACGTCCTGGAAGCAAATGGTCGCAAGGTGCACACTTGCTCCGTTTGCTTCCAGGTCACAGTAAGACCCTTTAATAACCAGCGCAAAAATACGTATTTACAGAAATCATTTAGAAAAAAAACGAATAAATTGCTACAGTCGTTTATCGAAATCCCATTCGTGATGGCTCACGCCACCTATATCGCGGCATCGGTGCGCAAAAAAGCCCCAGACCACCTGCTCCCCCATGTATGTACCCATAACTTCCAAGTTCGTAAATCATATTGGACAAAACAAGACACACTCACCTTTTAAAGAAGACTTGTTTGTGTGTACAATTGATGTCAGCGGTGCCTCCAGATTGTTGTGGAATTTGTAGTGAGGGACTCAGGACTCCAATGACCGGACACAGGTTTACAAAAGGTCTGGTTTATTAACTGTATTTACTTCATTCCAATTACCAAAATGATACCGCATAATATAATGGATCAGGTTACCTCTTTTCGCTGGTCCTTCTCGTTCATCCGATGTTCCTCCGACACTCCCGTTCGGTCAGCGCTTCTCGTAGCAAGTCCCTACCCAACGTTTGCTCTCGGTTATATCGCCAAACTGGACTTAATCCTCTCTCCGCTGATGCCCCGAGGTCATGCATTGCACCGAGTCCTGGCATCAGCTCGCTCCCCTCCTGCTGTGATTTCCATTTACACAGTAGGGGGGGTGCTCTAGCCTGGGGCCTTGACCAGGTGTTTCAAGAGATTACCATATTCATGCACATTCTGACACTCATTTACAAACTCGTCTTTAACAGAGTTTGCATGTAAAATGTATCTGCTTTGTTACCAGGTTAATTAATAAGTTACCAGTGCCAATTAATAAGTTACACTGAGTTACACTTCCACATGACCTTTGGCCAATGTTGACCTATTGATCCTTTGACCCCAAAAACAATAGGCTTCTTGCTTATGACCAACTCTATCATTTGGTGAAGTTTCGTGAAGCTCGGTCCAAAATTGTGACCTGTAGGCGACTGACAGACAGACAGACAGATAGAATAACGCACAAGACCAACCAATCTACTTGAAAAATCCTCGATTTTCGCAAGTAATGAATGAATGATTATGTAGTGACTTTTGTGATACCAGTATAGTGAATAATGTCTTAAAATACTCATATTCAGCAATATAACATGCACATATACACACACACACACACACACACACACACACACACACACACACACACACACACACACACACACACATTAAAGAAATCTGGGGTGGCTTCTCTGACTCACACCTTGCTCAAGTTGATGCCGAAGAAACCAACCAAGGCCTTCAAGATCATTGGAATCTTCCACAATGAAGCTGAGTCTATGGGTCTATCACTTCACAATCGCAGACAGGTCGGTAGTCTCTCTGTCTTCTGGCACCTCCTTTTCTGGTCTTGCATCCTCTGCGCTTTCCGTTCCTTGTCCCCGTCAGGTTTCTGCAGGACGTGCACGGTCCACCATCAACCCACTTAAAGGTAAAACTACCGAAATCGAAGATCACTGCTCAACTCCACTCATTCGTTTCCTCTTTTTCCCCACCTGTAGAACCAACTTCCACATTCTCTTCAATCTCATCCTTCCCTGATTGAGCCCACATGCGCACAGCTTGTTCCGATCGCGCATGCGCAGAGAGGAGTGGGATAATATTTGTATTCTGTCTGCCTGTCCTGGCAGCCAAACAAAATTGAAACTCATTCCCAACAGGAAACATTCTATTTTTAAGGACGTCATAAGGGACACAAACAACAGGCATGAAGAACTAATGTAACGTGTTAAATAAGGTGGTGTAGAAGACGCTGCATCAACGGTGGTAAAATTGCCAAAAAAAAATTATTCGACCTTTAAAATATTTCTTTTATTTCAATTGAATTATTTACTTGAGCATTATAGAACATAAATCGCCTTTTTAGCATTTTCAGATACATTCCATTTAGCAGTAGATGAACAAAATATTGTGGAATTTTACATCATCACGACAAATCATATTTGTAGCTTGTAGACCTTACGCATGTCCTTGTTTCTCAAGACAACGCGGGGTAATGTGTTCTATGAACTCTCTAGATAGCTTAAATGGAACGTAGTTCTGGGGAGCTTGTGCGATGGTGCGCCGCCAGCCCGTCAGTCTGTCAGTCTGTCCGTCCGTAAACGCTTGCAACATCTTCTCTGAAACCGCTGATCGGATTGTGATCAAACTTGCACAAATTATATTTGTTGTGTTGTGACTAAAATTTGTTCACGACATTTTAAAAATCGGGGTATATGGGGACGGGGAAGGGGGCGTTCATTGTACATCATCTCAAACTGGTGCAACTACATCAAATAGGATGGTGAATATGTGCGAAAAGGACTAATGTTCCTGAAAACGACCTAATGTTTGTTAATACAATGTTGTTTTTGAAAGTATTTTCTTTTCTTTTTACCAATAGTGTCTTTAATTCATGGCAATTGAGGGTTGTATCGTTTATGTGGAAAGTATAAAAGAAAGGGAGGACACAAAACAACTTCCTCGAAAGGGAACAAAATAAATGTCAACTGGGAACAATTGTGTCACGTGTCGAGGTATCCGCATCGTGTAAACCTATGTGAAGACTGTCCACATCCTGAAGATCAATGATGAGATATCAATGATGTGATCTCCTAAGACTAGCTCGATTTGCTGAAGCTGATAATTCAAATCGTTAATACCACCGCCTTCTGCTAGATTTCAGCTTCAGCGAGACGTCTTCAACGACAGACCATCACTGGACTCAAAGGAGAGATTCCTTTACGACTTGAAAGACAAAACATTTTAAAATGGAAACACCTACAGTATTTCTCTTCTATAATTGCTTACATCCTCACCTGTCCTCCCACCTGCCACTTTCCTCATACTGCAATGTGGTGCTTTTTGTCCCTGTCAATTTAAGCCTGTGTCACAGCATCTTCAAACAGTCAATGAGATCAACGATTTAAAATTTATTTATTTATATCACATAAAAATGCTTTTGGAGACGCTCATTAAGAAATCAAATAAGGCAGCATTTCCAACCACACCCATCACCAGAAGGCCTCACACGTTACATTCCACTTTTCTTTCCTCTCCTTGCTTCCCACTACTTGACCTACTGGACTACATCTGTTAAGGTCACCTACTTGACTACATCTGTTAAGGTCACCTACTTGACTACATCTGTTAAGGTCACCTACTTGACTACATCTGTTAAGGTCACCTACTTGACTACATCTGTTAAGGTCACCTACTTGACTTCATCTGTTAAGGTCACCAACTTGACTACATCTGTTAAGGTCACCAACTTGACTACATCTGTTAAAGTCACCAACTTGACTACATTTGTTACGGTCACCTACTTGACTTCATCTGTTAAGGTCACCAACTTGACTACATCTGTTAAGGTCACCTACTTGACTACATCTGTTAAGGTCACCTACTTGACTTCATCTGTTAAGGTCACCAACTTGACTACATCTGTTAAGGTCACCAACTTGACGACATCTGTTAAAGTCACCAACTTGACTACATTTGTTAAGGTCACCAACTTGACTACATTTGTTAAGGTCACCAACTTGACTACATTTGTTAAGGTCACCAACTTGACTACATCTGTTAAGGTCACCAACTTGACTACATCTGTTAAAGTCACCAACTTGACTACATCTGTTAAGGTCACCTGCTTGACTACATTTGTTAAGGTCACCTGCTTGACTACATCTGTTAAAGTCACCAACTTGACTACATTTGTTAAGGTCACCAACTTGACTACATTTGTTAAGGTCACCAACTTGACTACATCTGTTAAAGTCACCAACTTGACTACATCTGTTAAGGTCACCAACTTGACTACATCTGTTAAGGTCACCAACTTGACTACATCTGTTAAGGTCACCAACTTGACTACATCTGTTAAGGTCACCAACTTGACTACATCTGTTAAAGTCACCAACTTGACTACATCTGTTAAGGTCACCAACTTGACTACATTTGTTAAGGTCACCAACTTGACTACATCTGTTAAAGTCACCAACTTGACTACATCTGTTAAGGTCACCAACTTGACTACATTTGTTAAGGTCACCAACTTGACTACATCTGTTAAAGTCACCAACTTGACTACATTTGTTAAGGTCACCAACTTGACTACATCTGTTAAGGTCACCAACTTGACTACATCTGTTAAGGTCACCAACTTGACTACATCTGTTAAAGTCACCTGCTTGACTACATTTGTTAGTCACCAACTTGACTACATCTGTTAAGGTCACCAACTTGACTACATCTGTTAAAGTCACCAACTTGACTACATCTGTTAAAGTCACCAACTTGACTACATCTGTTAAGGTCACCAACTTGACTACATCTGTTAAAGTCACCAACTTGACTACATCTGTTAAAGTCACCAACTTGACTACATCTGTTAAAGTCACCAACTTGACTACATCTGTTAAGGTCACCAACTTGACTACATCTGTTAAGGTCACCAACTTGACTACATTTGTTAAGGTCACCAACTTGACTACATCTGTTAAAGTCACCAATTTGACTACATCTGTTAAGGTCACCAACTTGACTACATCTGTTAAGGTCACCAACTTGACTACATCTGTTAAAGTCACCAACTTGACTACATCTGTTAAGGTCACCAACTTGACTACATCTGTTAAAGTCACCAACTTGACTACATCTGTTAAAGTCACCAACTTGACTACATCTGTTAAGGTCACCAACTTGACTACATCTGTTAAGGTCACCAACTTGACTACATCTGTTAAGGTCACCAACTTGACTACATCTGTTAAGGTCACCAACTTGACTACATCTGTTAAAGTCACCAACTTGACTACATCTGTTAAGGTCACCAACTTGACTACATTTGTTAAGGTCACCAACTTGACTACATCTGTTAAAGTCACCAACTTGACTACATTTGTTAAGGTCACCAACTTGACTACATTTGTTAAGGTCACCAACTTGACTACATCTGTTAAAGTCACCAACTTGACTACATCTGTTAAGGTCACCAACTTGACTACATCTGTTAAGGTCACCAACTTGACTACATCTGTTAAGGTCACCAACTTGACTACATCTGTTAAGGTCACCAACTTGACTACATCTGTTAAAGTCACCAACTTGACTACATCTGTTAAGGTCACCAACTTGACTACATTTGTTAAGGTCACCAACTTGACTACATCTGTTAAAGTCACCAACTTGACTACATCTGTTAAGGTCACCAACTTGACTACATTTGTTAAGGTCACCAACTTGACTACATCTGTTAAAGTCACCAACTTGACTACATTTGTTAAGGTCACCAACTTGACTACATCTGTTAAGGTCACCAACTTGACTACATCTGTTAAGGTCACCAACTTGACTACATCTGTTAAAGTCACCTGCTTGACTACATTTGTTAGTCACCAACTTGACTACATCTGTTAAGGTCACCAACTTGACTACATCTGTTAAAGTCACCAACTTGACTACATCTGTTAAAGTCACCAACTTGACTACATCTGTTAAGGTCACCAACTTGACTACATCTGTTAAAGTCACCAACTTGACTACATCTGTTAAAGTCACCAACTTGACTACATCTGTTAAAGTCACCAACTTGACTACATCTGTTAAGGTCACCAACTTGACTACATCTGTTAAGGTCACCAACTTGACTACATCTGTTAAAGTCACCAACTTGACTACATCTGTTAAAGTCACCAACTTGACTACATCTGTTAAGGTCACCTGCTTGACTACATTTGTTAAGGTCACCTGCTTGACTACATCTGTTAAAGTCACCAACTTGACTACATCTGTTAAGGTCACCAACTTGACGACATCTGTTAAAGTCACCTGCTTGACGACATTTGTTAGTCACCAACTTGACTACATCTGTTAAGGTCACCAACTTGATTACATCTGTTAAGGTCACCAACTTGACTACATCTGCTAAGGTCACCAACTTGACTACATTTGTTAAGGTCACCAACCTGACTACATCTGTTAAGGTCACCAACTTGACTACATCTGTTAAAGTCACCAACTTGACTACATCTGCTAAGGTCACCAACTTGACTACATTTGTTAAGGTCACCAACTTGACTACATCTGTTAAGGTCACCAACTTGACTACATCTGTTAAGGTCACCAACTTGACTACATCTGTTAAGGTCACCAACTTGACTACATCTGTTAAAGTCACCTGCTTCACTACATTTGTTAGTCACCAACTTGACTACATCTGTTAAGGTCACCTGCTTGACTACATTTGTTAGTCACCAACTTGACTACATCTGTTAAGGTCACCAACTTGACTACATCTGTTAAAGTCACCTGCTTGACTACATTTGTTAGTCACCAACTTGACTACATCTGTTAAGGTCACCAACTTGACTACATCTGTTAAGGTCACCAACTTGACTACATCTGTTAAGGTCACCAACTTGACTACATCTGTTAAGGTCACCTGCTTGACTACATCTGTTAAGGTCACCAACTTGACTACATCTGTTAAGGTCACCAACTTGACTACATCTGTTAAAGTCACCAACTTGTCTACACCTGTTAAAGTCACCTGCTTGACTACATCTGTTAAGGTCACCTGCTTGACTACATTTGTTAAGGTCACCTGCTTGACTACATCTGTTAAGGTCACCAACTTGACTCCATCTGTTAAGGTCACCTGCTTGACTACATCTGTTAAAGTCACCTGCTTGACTACATCTGTTAAGGTCACCTGCTTGACTACATTTGTTAAGGTCACCTGCTTGACTACATCTGTTAAGGTCACCAACTTGACTACATCTGTTAAAGTCACCAACTTGACTACATCTGTTAAAGTCACCTGCTTGACTACATCTGTTAAGGTCACCAACTTGACTACATCTGTTAAGGTCACCTGCTTGACTACATCTGTTAAGGTCACCTGCTTGACTACATCTGTTAAGGTCACCAACTTGACTACATCTGTTAAGGTCACCAACTTGACTACATCTGTTAAGGTCACCAACTTGACTACATCTGTTAAAGTCACCAACTTGACTACATCAGTTAAGGTCACCTGCTGGACTACATCTGTTAAAGTCACCAACTTGACTACATCTGTTAAAGTCACCAACTTGACTACATCTGTTAAGGTCACCTGCTTGACTACATCTGTTAAGGTCACCTGCTTGACTACATCTGTTAAAGTCACCAACTTGACTACATCTGTTAAGGTCACCTGCTTGACTACATCTGTTAAGGTCACCTGCTTGACTACATCTGTTAAAGTCACCAACTTGACTACATCTGTTAAAGTCACCAACTTGACTACATCTGTTAAGGTCACCTGCTTGACTACATCTGTTAAGGTCACCAACTTGACTACATCTGTTAAAGTCACCAACTTGACTACATCTGTTAAGGTCACCTGCTTGACTACATCTGTTAAGGTCACCTGCTTGACTACATCTGTTAAAGTCACCAACTTGACTACATCTGTTAAAGTCACCTACTTGACTACATCTGTTAAGGCCACCTACTTGACTACATCTGTTAAGGTCACCTACTTGACTACATCTGTTAAAGTCACCAACTTGACTACATCTGTTAAGGTCACCTGCTTGACTACATCTGTTAAGGTCACCTACTTGACTACATCTGTTAAAGTCACCAACTTGACTACATCTGTTAAGGTCACCTGCTTGACTACATCTGTTAAGGTCACCAACTTGACTACATCTGTTAAGGTCACCTGCTTGACTACATCTGTTAAAGTCACCAACTTGACTACATCTGTTAAGGTCACCAACTTGACTACATCTGTTAAAGTCACCAACTTGACTACATCTGTTAAGGCCACCTACTTGACTACATCTGTTAAGGTCACCTACTTGACTACATCTGTTAAGGTCACCTGCTTGACTACATCTGTTAAGGTCACCTGCTTGACTCCATTTGTTAAAGTCACCAACTTGACTACATCTGTTAAGGTCACCTGCTTGACTACATCTGTTAAGGTCACCTGCTTGACTACATCTGTTAAAGTCACCAACTTGACTACATCTGTTAAGGTCACCTGCTTGACTACATCTGTTAAGGTCACCTGCTTGACTACATCTGTTAAAGTCACCAACTTGACTACATCTGTTAAAGTCACCAACTTGACTACATCTGTTAAGGTCACCTGCTTGACTACATCTGTTAAGGTCACCAACTTGACTACATCTGTTAAAGTCACCAACTTGACTACATCTGTTAAGGTCACCTGCTTGACTACATCTGTTAAGGTCACCTGCTTGACTACATCTGTTAAAGTCACCAACTTGACTACATCTGTTAAAGTCACCTACTTGACTACATCTGTTAAGGCCACCTACTTGACTACATCTGTTAAGGTCACCTACTTGACTACATCTGTTAAAGTCACCAACTTGACTACATCTGTTAAGGCCACCTACTTGACTACATCTGTTAAGGTCACCTACTTGACTACATCTGTTAAAGTCACCAACTTGACTACATCTGACTACATCTGACTTGACTACATCTTGACTACACCTGCTTGACTACATCTGTTAAGGTCACCTACTTGACTACATCTGTTAAAGTCACCAACTTGACTACATCTGTTAAGGTCACCTGCTTGACTACATCTGTTAAGGTCACCAACTTGACTACATCTGTTAAGGTCACCTGCTTGACTACATCTGTTAAAGTCACCAACTTGACTACATCTGTTAAGGTCACCAACTTGACTACATCTGTTAAAGTCACCAACTTGACTACATCTGTTAAGGCCACCTACTTGACTACATCTGTTAAGGTCACCTACTTGACTACATCTGTTAAAGTCACCAACTTGACTACATCTGTTAAGGTCACCTGCTTGACTACATCTGTTAAGGTCACCAACTTGACTACATCTGTTAAGGTCACCTGCTTGACTACATCTGTTAAAGTCACCAACTTGACTACATCTGTTAAGGTCACCTACTTGACTACATCTGTTAAAGTCACCAACTTGACTACATCTGTTAAGGTCACCTGCTTGACTACATCTGTTAAGGTCACCTACTTGACTACATCTGTTAAAGTCACCAACTTGACTACATCTGTTAAGGTCACCTGCTTGACTACATCTGTTAAGGTCACCAACTTGACTACATCTGTTAAGGTCACCTGCTTGACTACATCTGTTAAGGTCACCAACTTGACTACATCTGTTAAGGTCACCAACTTGACTACATCTGTTAAAGTCACCAACTTGACTACATCTGTTAAGGTCACCAACTTGACTACATCTGTTAAAGTCACCAACTTGACTACATCTGTTAAGGCCACCTACTTGACTACATCTGTTAAGGTCACCTACTTGACTACATCTGTTAAGGTCACCTGCTTGACTACATCTGTTAAGGTCACCTGCTTGACTCCATTTGTTAAGGTCACCTACTTGACTACATTTGTTAAGGTCACCTGCTTGACTCCATTTGTTTCGTCCAAAACGTCTGCGGAAGGAGTCGTCGTTGTGAACATCCCCACCTGGCCAGTTGAGATCTATCTATATGTATTTGTCTTTCATCTGTGTTCATACTCATGTTTTTGTTTCACAACTCACCTCTTCGACCCAGGTAAACATAACTTTGTTGTTCCGTTTTCTCGTTTTTATCACAAAATAAGATTTGTTCATCACAATCCTCACAATATTTCCTTCTATGGTCAAATGGCCGCACGTTAAAATGAACACTTGGCGACTGTCTCCTCACTGCGGTTTGTCCGACGATCAATAGAAGCCTCTGTCTGCACCACTGACCCATTGTACTCACATCGGATTAGACCTAAAGCAAAGTCATGAGATCTCCAACGGGCAGCTGACATATCATGGGTTTAATCATGTGAGTGCGGCTTATATAAAGGGCTCGCCACTCGCTCAGGCCTCACTAATATTAGGCCTTTCACAAAGTGGACCTTTCCATTCGTGCAGGACACAAAATCAGAATCCAAGTGGTACAACTGGTACATGGTCTCAGAAGATGGACCCGTGAAGCAAACATGGAATCTTTGTGTTTTTGATCATTTCTACAATTGCACACCGATGGCTCCAGTGGTCGAAGCATCTTGAATGTGCTTGTGTGGTTGGCTGAAGCTGCTATGGTGAGTGTGCTACGTGAATGTCATCATCAGTCATTTATACCCAGGTTTCTGTGTTTTTGTAAAGTTTTAAATTTAATTGTGAAATTTACAATCTCGAGATTAAGAGTCAAGATTTTATGACCTCCACCACCATAGGTGTGCGCAGGTTATGTTTTCACCCATGTCTGTCTGTCTCTTTGTGAACAGGATATCTCAAAAAATTGTGGACGGATTCGGATGAAACTTGCTGGAGAGGTTTGGGTGTGTGACAAGGATTAAACTTGGTGGAGAGGTTTGGGTGTGTGACAAGGATTAAACTTGGTGGAGAGGTTTGGGTGTGTGACAAGGATTAAACTTGGTGGAGAGGTTTGGGTGTGTGACAAGGATTAAACTTGGTGGAGAGGTTGGGTATGTGACAAGGAAGAAATTTGGTGGAGAGGTTGGGTGTGTGACAAGGGTTAATTGTGGTGGAGAGGTTTGGGTGTGTGACAAGGATTAAACTTGGTGGAGAGGTTGGGTATGTGACAAGGAAGAAATTTGGTGGAGAGGTTGGGTGTGTGACAAGGGTTAATTGTGGTGGAGAGGTTTGGGTGTGCGACAAGGATCAAATATGGTGGAGAGGTTTGGGGGTGCGACAAGGATCAAATATGGTGGAGAGGTTGGGTGTGCGACAAGGATTAAACTTGGTGGAGAGGTTGGGTATGTGACAAGGAAGAAATTTGGTGGAGAGGTTGGGTGTGTGACAAGGGTTAATTGTGGTGGAGAGGTTGGGTGTGCGACAAGGATGAAACTTGGTGGAGAGGTTTGGGTGTGTGTCAAGGATTAAACTTGGTGGAGAGGTTTGGGTGTGTGACAAGGATTAAACTTGCTGGAGAGGTTGGGGGTGTGACAAGGATTAAACTTGGTGGAGAGGTTTGGGTGTGTGACAAGGATTTAACTTGGTGGAGAGGTTTGGGTGTGTGACAAGGATTAAACTTGCTGGAGAGGTTGGGGGTGTGACAAGGATTAAACTTGGTGGAGAGGTTTGGGTGTGTGACAAGGAAGAAATTTGGTGGAGAGGTTGGGTGTGTGACAAGGGTTAATTGTGGTGGAGAGGTTGGGTGTGCGACAAGGATGAAACTTGGTGGAGAGGTTGGGTGTGCGACAAGGATGAAACTTGGTGGAGAGGTTGGGTGTGTGACAAGGATCAATTGTGGTGGAGAGGTTGGGTGTGCGACAAGGATGAAACTTGGTGGAGAGGTTGGGTGTGTGACAAGGATTAATTGTGGTGGAGAGGTTGGGTGTGCGACAAGGATGAAACTTGGTGGAGAGGTTGGGTGTGTGACAAGGATGAAACTTGGTGGAGAGGTTGGGTGTGTGACAAGGATTAATTGTGGTGGAGAGGTTGGGTGTGCGACAAGGATGAAACTTGGTGGAGAGGTTGGGTGTGTGACAAGGAAGAAATTTGGTGGAGAGGTTGGGTGTGTGACAAGGATGAAATTTGGTGGAGAGGTTGGGTGTGGGACAAGGACGAAATTTGGTGGAGAGGTTGGGTGTGTGACAAGGACGAAATTTGGTGGAGAGGTTGGGTGTGTGACAAGGCTGAAATTTGGTGGAGAGGTTGGGTGTGTGACGAGGATGAAATTTGGTGGAGAGGATGGGTGTGTGACAAGGATGAAATTTGGTGGAGAGGATGGCTGTGTGACAAGGATGAAATTTGGTGGAGAGGTTGGGGTGTGACAAGGATTAAATGTGGTGGAGAGGTTGGGTGTGTGACAAGGATGAAATTTGGTGGAGAGGTTGGGGGTGTGACAAGGATGAAATTTGGTGGAGAGGTTGGGGATGTGACAAGGATGAAATTTGGTGGAGAGGTTGGGGGTGTGACAAGGATGAAATTTGGTGGAGAGGTTGGGGGTGTGACAAGGATGAAATGTGGTGGAGAGGTTGGGTGTGTGACAAGGATGAAATTTGGTGCAGAGCTTGGATGTGTGACAAGGATGAAATGTGGTGGAGAGGTTGGGTGTGTGACAAGGATTAAATGTGGTGGAGAGGTTGGGGATGTGACAAGGATTAAATGTGGTGGAGAGGTTGGGTGTGTGACAAGGATGAAATTTGGTGGAGAGGTTGGGGGTGTGACAAGGATTAAATGTGGTGGAGAGGTTGGGTGTGTGACAAGGATGAAACTTGGTGCAGAGATTGGGTGTGTGACAAGGACGAAATTTGGTGGAGAGGTTGGGTGTGCGACATGGACGAAATTTGGTGGAGAGGTTTTGTGTGTGACAAGGATGAAATTTGGTGGAGAGGTTGGGTGTGCGACAAGGATTAAATGTGATGGAGAGGTTGGGTATGTGACAAGGACGAAACTTGGTGGAGAGTTTGGGTGTGTGACAAGGATGAAACTTGGTGGAGAGTTTGGGTGTGTGACAAGGATGAAACTTGGTGGAGAGGTTTGGTGTGTGACAAGGATTAAATGTGGTGGAGAGGTTGGGTGTGTGACAAGGATTAAATTTGGTGGAGAGGTTGGGTGTGCGACAAGGATTACATTTGGTGGAGAGGTTGGGTATGTGACATGGATGAAATTTGGTGGAGAGGTTGGGTGTGCGACAAGGATGAAATGTGGTGGAGAGGTTGGGTGTGTGACAAGGATGAAATTTGGTGGAGAGGTTGGGTGTACGACAAGGATTAAATGTGGTGGAGAGGTTGGGTGTGTGACAAGGATGAAATGTGGTGGAGAGGTTGGGTGTGTGACAAGGATGAAATGTGGTGGAGAGGTTGGGTGTGTGACAAGGATGAAATTTGGTGGAGAGGTTGGGTGTGACAAGGATGAAATTTGGTGGAGAGGTTGGGTATGACAAGGATGAAATGTGGTGGAGAGGTTGGGTGTGTGACAAGGATGAAATTTGGTGGAGAGGTTGGGTGTGCGACAAGGATTAAATTTGGTGGAGAGGTTGGGTGTGCGACAAGGATTACATTTGGTGGAGAGGTTGGGTGTGTGACAAGGATGAAATTTGGTGGAGAGGTTGGGTGTGTGACAAGGATGAAATATGATGGAGAGGTTGGGTGTGTGACAAGGATGAAATGTGGTGGAGAGGTTGGGCGTGTGACAAGGATGAAATTTGGTGGAGAGGTTGGGTGTGTGACAAGGATTAAATGTGGTGGAGAGGTTAGGTGTGTGACAAGGATGAAATTTGGTGGAGAGGTTGGGTGTGCGACAAGGATTAAATGTGGTGGAGAGGTTAGGTGTATGACAAGGATGAAATTTGGTGGAGAGTTTGGGTGTGTGACAAGGATGAAATTTGGTCGAGAGGTTCGGTGTGTGACAAGGATGAAATTTGGTGGAGAGGTTGTGTGTGTGACAAGGATGAAACTTGGTGGAGAGTTTGGGTGTGCGACAACGATTAAATGTGGTGGAGAGGTTGGGTGTGCGACAAGGATCAAATATGGTGGAGAGGTTGGGTGTGCGACAAGGATTAAATGTGGTGGAGAGGTTGGGTGTGCGACAAGGATGAAATTTGGTGGAGAGTTTGGGTGTGTGACAAGGACCAAATTTGGTGGAGAGGTTGGGTGTGCGACAAGGATTAAATATGGTGGAGAGTTTGGGTGTGCGACAAGGATGAAATTTGGTGGAGAGGTTGGGTGTGTGACAAGGACCAAATTTGGTGGAGAGGTTGGGTGTGCGACAAGGATTAAATATGGTGGAGAGTTTGGGTGTGCGACAAGGATGAAATTTGGTGATGAGGTTGGGTGTGTGACAAGGATGAAATGATTAGATTTTGGTTCAGGTTCGAATCCAGATCCAGCCTATCAGTGGATAGAAAACGCAAACTGGTCAGCCTGGCGGAGGTATGCGACTTTCAGCAGTTGTTCTAATGTATGTTTGTGTTTGTATGTGCATGTGCGTGTGTGTGTGTGTGTGTGTGTGTATATTTGTGCGTGTGTATACGTGTGTGTATAAATGTGTGTGTATGTGTGTATGTGGATATGTGTGTAATCCTGTGTATGTGTGTATGTATGTTTGTCTGTGTGTATGGATAGGCGTGTATGTGTGTGTGTATTGGTATGTGTACGTATGTTTGTGTGTATATATGTATGTGTTTGTGTACGTGTATGTATGTATGTGTGTATATATGTGTATGTGTGTATATGTATGAGTGTGTTTGTTGGTGTTGTGTGTATGTTTGTGTGTGTATGAGTGCCGTGTGTGTGTTTGTGTGTATGTGTGGTGGAGTAAAGGTAGTAAATAAAGTTTGACACAAAGGTAGTTAGTTACATGTATGAAGTATACATGACATTTGAGGGTAAAATTGGGGTACAAGTGTATAGAGAGCTGTTTGCATTGAAGCAGAGGGTGGATTAGTGAGAGAGCCGAATTTGAACACGTGCTTATGTTCTGATTTAGGAAGGTGGAATTTATACTTGTAAACTCTTATAGTATTTTGTTATCTACGAATATCATACAATGTGTGCATGGTAGTGCAACCTCTTGGTAAGTCGAGGTCATTGGCAACCTCAAAGTTCTGGGTCTAAAACTGGGTGAATGCTGTATACCATATTCAGATTCTCAATTTGTGGAAGCTGACCAACTCCCAGGAGAGTGAAGAAGCCTCTATTGCATTATCGGCCAAAACCGAGCTGGCTCCATGTCCAAAATAATCATCACAGGAGGTGGTTACGTGCCTCACGTGCTCGGTTTCTCTACCACTAATACTAGTACTCTATCTCTAATATTAATACTAATACTCCACCACTAATACTAGTACTCCACCTCTAATACCAGTATTCTATCTCTAATACTAATACTCCACCACTAATACGAGTACTCCACCACTAATACTAGTACTCTATCTCTAATACTAATACTTGTACTCTACCACTAATACCAGTATTCTATCTCTAATACTAATACTCTACCTCTAATACTAGTATTCTATCTCTAATACTAATACTCTACCTCTAATACTAATACTCCACCAGTAATACTAGTACTCTATCTCTAATACTAATACTTGTACTCTACCACTAATACTAGTATTCTATCTCTAATACTAATACTCTACCTCTAATACTAGTACTCTATCTCTAATACTAATACTCCACCACTAATACTAGTATTCTATCTCTAATACTAATACGAGGACAACAACAACAACAACAACATGCATTTTAAGGCCATTTTCCCTGCTGGAGCGGGAGTTAGCCTTGCGGTCCCCATGACAATCTTCTCCATTTTGCCCTATTTTCTGCATCTCCCATTGTTAACCCCCTTGCCCGCATTTCTTCTTCCACCATCTTTAGCCAAATCTTTCTCGGTATTCCCCGTCCTCTACTTCCTTCTACATTTATTTCCATCACTCTTCTCAACCAGTCACTTTCATCCTTCCTCAACACATGACCAAACCATCTCAACCTGTTCCTCTTCACAGCATCAATCACAGGCTCTATTCCCATCATCTTTCGTAATTCATCATTTGTCTTCCTCTCTCTCAACGATACTCCACACACACACCGAACCATTCGCATTTCCACCCTTTCCAGCCTTCGTTGCTGCTCTACGTTCATTACCCATGTCTCGCTCCCATAAATCATAACACTTCTCACACATGCAGCATACACCTTTCCCTTCAGCTTCAACGACACTCCCCTCCTCGTCAGCACGCCACAGAGTTCCCAAAACTTCTTCCATGCACATCTCACTGGAGCAACCGTTGCCGAGTCTGATCCACCTTCTCCATTCAGCATGTCTCCGAGGTAGCAAAATGTATTCACACCTTCCAGCTTCACACCGTCTCCAAGATCCAACTCAACATTTCCTCCATCTGCAGCTCCCTCTGTGCACACCTTACACTTGAATGTAGCTGCCACACTGGTTAATGACCCTCTCAGACCACGACATTTTTGATGAACCCACTCAGCCACATTGTACATTGAATGGAGTTCACTCCGACACCCTTCCTGCACACAGCACATGGCCACTTCCCAGTTCTTTCCACCTCACCACATGCTTTACCACTTGCCATCACCTTCGTCTTTCCGATATTCACCTTCAAACCTTTTGTCTCCATACTTTCCTTCCACTTGTTCATCTTCTCCTTCAGTCCATCCATACTTTCTGCAATCAACACCAGATCATCTGCATACAACAACTCCCACGGTAAACCCTCCTTTACGTTCTGAGCCAGCACCTCCATCACAGCTACAAATAGTAGTGGAATTAGTACCGACCCCCGATGCACTCCCACCTTCACATCAAACTCATCACTGTTCCCCGTCCTTCATCCTTACAGCTGTGCGCGCTCTTTTGTACATTGCCATCACGACTCTGATCAACGATTCCTCCACTCCTAACTTCCTCAATGCCCATGTCACTACTTCATGTGAAGCCCGATCGAGTGCTTTCTCCAGATCAACAAACCCAAGAAACAACTTCTTCCTCTTCTCCATATACTTCTCCTGCAACTGCCTTACAATAAAAAGCGCGTCTGTCATTCCTCTTCCTGGCATAAATCCAAGCGGCATTTCGTCGATCTTCACTTTCTTACTGATCCTCCTCTCCCACACCCTTTCCAATACCTTCATTCCATGCTCCAATAACTTTATTGCTCGATACGATCCACAGTCCAGAGGGTCACCTTTCCCCTTGTATAGAGGGACGAGGATACTCAGTTCCCAATCCACTGGAATGCGGCCTGCTTTCACCACCAGATTACATTATCTTCACACCCCAACTTCCTGCTGCCTTCAACATATCTCCCACAACTCCCATCAGCCCTCCCACTTTTCTACTCTTCATTACTTTTATCGCTTCCTCAACTTCCTTCTCAGTTATCTTCTCTGCCGGTCCTAAAACTGGGTTACTCTCTATGTTGCCATCCCATTCATTCTCTGCATTCAACAGCATTTCCATATATCTCTTCCATCTTCCTTTAATTCCATCTGGGTCCACAACGATTTGTCCCACTTCATCTTTCAAGCAACTCACCCCCATCACATCACACCTCTCTTTTGCTATCTGCTTTGCAATCCTGAATACTGCTCTCTGACCCTCTTCCGAATCCAAGCGTTCTCCGAACATTTTCCTACATGCCTCCTGCGCCTTTGCTACCACTTTCTTTGCAGCCTTCTTGGCTGCCTTATAACTTTCATGCTCTGCTTTTTCTGCCCCCGTACCCGTTGCCTTCGGCCACTCCTTGAACTTCTTCCTCTTCTCGTCAATCCTCTTTCCAACTTCATCATCCCACCACCATGTTTCCGAGTGCCTCGGTGGTCCTTTTGTCCATCCACATACCTCACCAACGGCTCCAAACAGACTATCTTTCATTGACATCCAACCACTTTCAAGATCAACCACATCATCCTCTACCCTACTCAGCCTCTCTTTTAATGCCTCCCTCACTGTCACCTCTTTCAACCTCCACACCTTCATTCTCGGTTGGTACTTCACCCGCCGAGCTCTACTCGCACCTTTCACACTTATGTCGCAGACAACCAAGTGGTGCTGTGAAACAGCCTCCTCACCTTTGTGTCCCGGAGGTGCCCCCTATCTCGCCTACGCACCATGAGGTAGTCAACTGTTGTCGTCGACCCACCTGACGTGTATGTAACAAGCTTATTATCCTCTTTCTGGAACTGAGTATTGCAAATCAACAAATCAGCTCCATCAGCAAACTCCAAAATCCTTTCACGTTCTCCATTTCTCACACCATATCCGTAACCCCCATGAACTCCCTCAAAACCGTCCATACTCCTTCCCACATGTCCATTTGTGTCTCCTCCCACCACAACAACTTCCTCATCTTTCACATTTTCCATCAGCTTCTCTATTGCACACCAGAACTTGTCCTTCTCTTCATCGCTCCGACCAACCTGCGGAGCATATCCCGAGATGACGTTCACCAAGAGCTTTCCAATCATCATTTTCACCATCATCAACCTTTCAGTCACTCGAGTCACACTCACCACACTGTCTACAAACTCCTCAGAAAACAGGACACCAACGCCATGCACGCCTTCCGGGCACCCTTGCCACACAAACCTGAATTTCTGTCCCTGCCTACCCTTCACCATTCTCACACCACTTCCCTTCCATCTCGTCTCCTGCACACAACATATGTCCACTCTTTTTCTGACCAATACTTCCACCACTTCTCCTGATCTCCCTGTCGTTGTCCCAACATTCCATGTCCCAAACCTCAGAAACCGATCTCCACTTCGGGCATCAGACGTTTCGTCGTCATAAATGGAGTGACTGCAACCCTTGCTTCGATCAGGTTCCCCACTTTGAGTTTTGATGAGAGGGAGTGGGGTCCCCCACAGGGTACTTTGGGCTGTACCCTGCCCATATGTAGTTGTAATTGTCATGGTTCTCTTTTTCAGGCAATGTTTTTCTGGCCGGATGCCCTTCCTGAAGCCAACCCTTTCAGTCGCCTCTTACGACATGCAGGGATACGGTGTACCTATTCTAAACCGGGGTACACACCGGGAAACGGGGTACACACCGGGATACACCGGGACTAGTACTCTATCTCTAATACTAATACTCCACCTCCAATACTAGTACTCTATCTCTAATGCTAATACTCCACCTCTAATACTAGTACTGTATCTCTAATACTAATACTCTATTCAAGTACCCTCTAGTATAATACTAGTACCCTTTAGAAAAGCGGGAGGGCCGACGGGAGTTGTGGGAGATATGTTGAAGGCAGCAGGAAGTTGGGGTGTGAAGGGAATGACAGAGATCTGTAATCTGGTGGTGAAAGAAGGCCGCATTCCAGTGGATTGGGAACTGAGTACCCTCATCCCTCTAAACAAGGGGAAAGGTGACCCTCTAGAGCAGGGGCGGGCAACCTTTTCAGAGTGAGGGCCAGATGAGACTTTTGGAAGGAGATCGCGGGCCGGAGTGAAAAACGAAATCTCAGAATTACTATATTTTGTTTACATGAATAGATTGTACAAAAATTGCATTGAACACTCTACAAATCAATGAGACTGCTGGTGCTGTTTGCCATGAAGAAGTATTTCCATGTCTGGCTCGATGGTTGAGGTAGACAACAGAAGAATGTCATTGAGGTGGCGGTCCGAGAGTTGGGAGCGAAGGTGAGACTTCGTGTACTTCATTTTCGAGAAGAGCTGTTCACAGCAGTAGGTGCTGCCGAACATGGCCACAATGCGTTGGACATGGGCAATGTATTTTTGAAAATTGTTAGAAGGGAGAACGGTGTCGCGGAAGAAGGACAATGGAGAAGAGGTGCGGAACTTCGCCTTCATTTCATCGTTGCACTGCAGCTCCACCAACTCCATCTGTAAGGAGGCAGGGGCGTCTTCCACGGGGAAGTCAAAGGGAGCAGTGAAAAGCTTGAAGTCCGCAGCCAGCACCCTGACTCCTGCAAAACGGGAAGCAAATTCCTCACGTAGAGAGTTGACGACACTAACGCAAGTGCCCAGGTCCACATCGTCAGGGGCACATGCAGCAAGGCGAGGAAAATGCACAAACTGACCAGAAGCCAATTGAGCCTCCCACAAGCGCAGTTTAACCTCGAAGGCAGTGATGTGCGCGTACATGTCTGTCATGAGAATGTCTTTGCCTTGCAGCTTTATGTTGAGGGTGTTCAGGTGCGCCGTGATGTCCGTGAGCAGGGCCAGGCGAGCTAGCCACCGCGGATCAGAGAATTGATCAGCGTGGGGAAGGTTCTTCTGACGTAGAAAGGTGGCAATCTCCTGCTGTAGGTCGCACACCCGAGACAGCATGGCCCCACGACTCAGCCAGCGTACCTCACAGAAGTAGAGCAGGTCGTTGTAGTGCACGTTCACCTCGTCCATCAGTGCCTGGAACTGACGATGGTTAAGGCTGCGGGAGAGGATGGAGTTGACGACCTTCACCACGACAGACATGACACCAACGAGGTTGGCAGACTTAGCGCACAGGGACTCTTGGTGGATGATGCAGTGCATCTTGTTAATGGGCTGAGTGTATCCGGCGGCTGCACAGTGACGCACTAGCAGCGAAGCGGCGCCCTTCTTCTCACCAACCATCGCCGGGGCACCGTCGGTCGTCACACACACAAGACGGGAGAGGTCCAGGGAGTGCTGATCAACACACAGAAGCACGGCATCGCAGATGTCTTTCCCAGTGGTGGTGTCGCGCAGCGGGACAAGCTGGAGGAATTCCTCACACACTTGAAAGTCAGCGGTGACGCCACGGATGAAAACGGACAGCTGGGCCGTGTCCTTTGTGTCGGTGCTCTCATCCAGAGCGAGGGAAAAGGCGACGAAATTTGAGCTGCGTGTTTTGAGTGAGTCGTGCACGTTTTCCGACATATCCTCGATGCGGCGACGAACGGTGCGGGACGAAAAGCTCACGTTCTCAAAGGCGGAACGCTGCTCTGGACAGACGGAGTCCACTACAGCGAGGAGGCATTCCTTGATGAAGTCCCCATCCGCGAATGGCTTCATTCGGCGAGCAAGGATGCGGGAGACTTCATAACTGGCGCGCGTCACCTTTTCGGCCTCAGTATTCTGCTTGCGGAAGAGTGAAGTTTGTTTCTCCAAGTTGCCTGATAGTCTAACCATGGCGTCCTTCCTTTCGGTGGCAGACACCGACGCGAAGTTTGACGAGCGGTGCTCTGTCTCCCAGTGGCGGCGCACGTTGTACTCTTTTAGGACAGCCAAAGTCTTCAAGCATATGAGGCACTGGGCCTGTCCAAAGCGCTCGATGAAGAAGTACTTCTCCCACTCAGGGTTGAAGATCCGACGCTCGAGGTCCACTTTCCTCTTCTTAACACGCTGGGTCGCAGACATGATGAGCTGAAAAGGAAGAAAATTAGGTATATCAGCAATGAATAAATGATGTAACAGCAAGCAATCTGGGGCACAAAAAATCTCGGAAGACGAATTGTACAGATGAATGTATTTATTTTGCGCGCACGTGGCCAACGCTGAATATGACACAGTTTCACCGTAAAACTGAAATACAGGAAATGAATCAGTCTGCATACTTTTTTTTTTAAAGAGTTCGTTTTCCTTTTAAACAAAAGTTCGTCAATTTCGTTTTCCTTTTAAACAAAAGTTCGTCAATTTCTTTTTTCTTTTACAAACAGAAAGTTCGTTATATATATTTTTTCTTTACAAATAGAAAGTTCGTTATATTTTTATTTTTACAAATAAAAAGGGAGAATAAAATTATTTAAACGCAGCAAATGAAAGATAATAACATGTTCTAACAAACAAAACAAAGCAAATTGAAAGAAAGTGAAAATTGAAATAGGTTTAGAGAACTCTGCGTCGCTTACCTCTTTGTTGCAAGTTATTTGTCCCAGACACCAACGTTTGTCGCAAGCTGACTGAATCGGAAGGACGTCCGTATCACATGCCGGCTGATTTGAAAAGACCGCCTATCAGCAAGCAGGCGGTGTCTAGGCAAGACAGTTCCCCGTGCGCATGTCTTCCGGAAGAGGACGGTGCTGAAGACAAAATGTCCCTTTCTTGAATTCAGACCGGCTAAATATAAACTCTTACATTTACAAATGATATGAGTTTTACTGGGAGGTCCGCGGGCCGGATTGCAATAATAAAGCCTAGCAGGGTGGCGGGCCGGACGCTAAGCCTTCGCGGGCCGGATGTGGCCCGCGGGCCGGGGGTTGCCCGCCCCTGCTCTAGAGTGTGGCTCGTACCGAGCGATAAAGTTATTGGAGCATGGAATGAAGGTATTGGAAAGGGTGTTGGAGAGGAGGATAAGGAAGAAGGTGAAGATCGACGAAATGCAGTTTGGATTTATGCCAGGAAGAGGAACGACAGACGCGCTCTATATTGTGAGGCAGTTGCAGGAGAAGTACATGGAGAAGAGGAAGAAGTTGTTTCTTGGGTTTGTTGATCTGGAGAAAGCATTCGATAGGGTTCCACGCGAAGTATTGACATGGGCATTGAGGAAGTTAGGAGTGGAGGAATGGTTGATCAGAGTAGTGATGACAATGTACAAAAGGGCGCGCACAGCTGTAAGGACGAAGGATGGGAACAGTGGTGAGTTTGAGGTAAAGGTGGGAGTGCATCAGGGGTCGGTACTAAGTCCACTACTATTTGTAGCAGTGATGGAGGTGCTGGCTCAGAACGTAAAGGAGGGTATACCGTGGGAGTTGTTGTATGCAGATGATCTGGTGTTGTTTGCGGAAAGTATGGATGGACTGAAGGAAAAGATGAACAAGTGGAAGGAATGTATGGAGACAAAAGGTCTGAAGGTGAATATCGGAAAGACGAAGGTGATGGCAAGTGGTAAAGCATGTGGTGAGGTGGAAAGAACTGGGAAGTGGCCATGTGCTGTGTGCAGGAAGGGTGTCGGAGTGAACTCCATTCAATGTACAATGTGCGCTGAGTGGGTTCATCAAAAATATCGTGGTCTGAGACGGTCATTAACCAGTGTGGCAGCTACATTAAAATGTAAGGTGTGCACAGAGGGAGCTGCAGATGGAGGAAATGTTGAGTTGGATCTTAGAGATGGCGTGAAGCCTGAAGGTGTGAAAACATTTTGTTACCTTGGAGACATGCTGAATGGAGAAGGTGGATCAGACTCGGCAACGGTTGCTGGAGTGAGATGTGCATGGAAGAAGTTTCGGGAACTGAGTGGCGTGCTGATGAGGATGGGAGTGTCGTTGAAGCTGAAGGGAAAGGTGTATGCTGCATGTGTGAGAAGTGTTATGATTTATGGGCGCGAGACATGGGTAATGAACGTAGAGCAGCAACGAAGGCTGGAAAGGGTGGAAATGCGAATGGTTCGGTGGATGTGTGGAGTATCGTTGAGAGAGAGGAAAACAAATGATGAATTGCGAAAGATGATGGGAATAGAGCCTGTGATTGATGCTGTGAAGAGGAACAGGTTGAGATGGTTTGGCCATGTGTTGAGGAAGGATGAGAGTGACTGGTTGAAAAGAGTGATGGAAATGAATGTGGAAGGAAGTAGAGGACGGTGAAGACCGAGAAAGACTTGGCTAAAGATGGTGGAAGAAGAAATGCGGGCAAGGGGGTTAACAAGGGGAGATGCAGAAAATAGGGCAAAATGGAGAAGATTGTCATGGGGACCGCAAGACTAACCCCTGCTCTAGCAGGGAAAATGGCCTTAAAATGCATGTTGTTGTTGTGTAATACTAGTAGTCTATCTCTAATACTAATACTCCACCTCTAATACTTGTACTCTACCACTAATACTAATACTCTACCTCCAATGCTAGTCCACATATGGTGGTGGACTTTTAAAGCTCTGAATGTTAACTGTGAAAACGGTGCACAAATCAAGCGTTTACCTATGAAAAGACAGCATTGCCTAAATTTCTCCAGAATCAAAATGACAATTGTATGACGTATACAAGATCAACTGGAATGGCACTCAGTAGAGAGCATGCCTCTGCCAGGTGAACAGTTTACGTTTTGTATCCCAGAGTAGACCAGAAAATCACAATACAGAATCACATTTAATCAAAATCATCCGTCCACACCTTTTTGAGATATCCTGAGATATCGTTTTTGTCCCTATCTCCCAATGGTGAAGAATCACTTCATAAAATTATACTAGCCTGATCTGGATCCGGATCTTCACCAAAATTGAATCGATTCTTCCTTGTCAGACACACAGACTGTCCACAAAGTTTCGTCCAAATCCATCCATAACCTTTTGAGATATCCTGCTATGTATCGTGTTTGGCCCTATCTCTCAATGGTGAAGAATCACTTAAAAAATAAAAAATTCTCATATCCGAATCTTTATTCAGATCTTCATCAAAATCAAATCGAATCGTCCTTGTCACACACACAACCTCTCCACAAAATTCGTTCAAATCTGTCCACAAATTCTTGAGATATCCTGCTATATTTTGGTCTATCTCTATCGTTTTTGGCCATATCTCCCAATGGTGAAGAATCATTTAAAAAATTCTCGTAGCCGGATCCGAATCCGGATCTTTAGCAAAATCTAATAATTTCGTCCTTGTCATATACACTACATCTCTGCCAAATTTCGTCCGAATCCGTCCATAACTTTTTGAGACATTTTGTTCACAAACACACAGACAGACAGACAAGACAGGGGTGAAAACATCCACTTTTGGTGGCGGAAGGTAAATATGAATGCCCGTATTACACGGGGCAACAAAAAAACTTTTCGTCTGCTACTAAAGGAAATGCAGGTGTTCTTGGCTAAATCTGGGCCGCTGATTTCAAATCTGTAGTCATAATGTAGCCAGCACGTCAGGTTTTCCAAATATGTTTTAATGATACCCGACATGCTATATTAGATACTTTATTATTGCAGATCGCGACATTGTACATCTGATATCAGTGCTTGGTAATTACTTTCACGTCCCTTTTCGATAACAATGATTGATCTCCGTGTATAACGTGTAGTATACAAACCAAGAACATAAACAAGTTGCAGAAAAATAACTTGATAGGGGAATCTGCCCCATTGTGAGTGATTCAGAAGCAACACTGCAAGTTTACACTCTTCCTTGCAATATAGTCAGCATAGGCACTGTTCCTTCCTCTCGGAGATTATATTGCTGTAGTCTGGAGCCCAACACTTAAGCCTTCTCCTTTCACAATGACAGGTCTCTCACCAAATCGTTTAACTCTTCTCGATTTAGCAAGTGTGGCTTCTTTTCTTCAGACTCAGGTTCGTACAGTTCATCCACATCAGGCATAGCATCGTCAGAGTTGTCATCGCTTTCATCTGCTGCAGCTTCTGGTGGAACTGGCACAGGATAATCCAAGTCATGGTGGACTTGTACATATTTATATATATATAACACACACACACACACACACACACACACACACACACACACACACACACACACACACACACACACACACACACACACACACCTTTCCTTCAGCTGCCGTTTTCACAGCCATTTCATTCCCAGAAAGGGGAAACAAAATTCAGTTTCCTGAACCCTTAAACCATCCTGGGAAACAACGTTGTTCTGGGAGAAAGTGGACAATTTCTATCAGGTACACGGACAAATCCTCCACAGACGAGCACTCGAGGGATGAGCCGAGTGGTGCCGTCATGAGGCAAATGCCCATGTCCATTAATGGTCCACACACACATAAATGTTCACACTCAGAAGACACGATGCAGTTCAGAGATCTATACATATATATAAACCTTTTTTTCTTTACAGTGCTCTCAGGTTTATGGAGAAGCCTGAACACAAGTACAGGTAGGAGGACAAGGACATTGGTACACAATGAACATACGAACACAGTACATGGGATTTGAACGTCACATCAAAGCATCATTTAGCACTCAGATGCAAATGGCAAACAAGCCAACTTGAGAAATATTTTGCAATACAAGATGAGTGTAAGTTACTTTGGTGAAGGTGTAATTTAACCAACAGAGTAAACAGCAGGCTTGTTTTAATAAAGTTGAGAATTTTAAAGTGACAGCATGATGATGTTATGACTCATAAATTGTCAAAAAATCGTTTGGAGTATTTCCTCATTTACCATTCTTTCACGAAGTGACTGGTTGACTGGAAGTGATTTGTGTGGGAATTTGTAATTTGTTCAGGTTGTCGGCAATAACTAATCTACTCTTCATGAAATACACCATGGAACCTTTCACGTCCACCAACGACCGGTGCTGGCAGACAGGCTCTCAGACTCAACGTCCATTCGAGGGATGGCTACACGTAGAGATGAATCGCCCTGCATGAGAAACACGAGGGTGAAAGTTTATAGCTGGGTTGGGATTCGAACCCAGGCTGGACATCTCACAGGTGAGTGTGCACACCTCTAGAGTCTAGGCTATCTCGCCAGCCCGTTGTAATGGACCTCATGGATGGACCTCATGGATGGACCTCATGGATGAACCTCATAGATGAACCTCATGGATTGGTCTCATGGATGGACCTCATGGATGGACCACATGGATGGACTTCATGGATAAACCTCACGGATGGACCTCATGGGTGGACCCAATTCTGATGAAGGACCTGCTGAGTTAAAATGGACCGGTTACACAAAACCAATATTTGCAGTAAATGGAACACCTTTTACTTTCTAATAAAATGAAGCTTGAGGTGTTTGGATCCACAACACAGTGCTGCCTTGGTGGACAAATAGCTGTTTCTCCAGATTTTCTTTACCTTTTACCCAACAATTTTACACCATCTTATTACTTTTCTCTAGTGGAGCCACAAACTTAAGCAGATATTTTATAAATGAATGCATTTTAATTGAGTTTCTTGGTTGTTCTTATAAATGAACATGATGTAAGATAAATTACACATTAAACCAACAACAAAAAACATTTATGGGACATGAGACCCTAACATGAATATAACTTACCTCGCCATATTACGAAGTCACCATTTGAAGATTATACACCTGCCAAGTTCCTTCCTTGGCTCACAGGAACTGAATGCGTGAAAGAAAACAACATAACTCTCGATGGAGGCATTTGTGTGAAAAGTAAATAAATCAAGTGCCCTACATAAGCAAGAATCAGAAATGTAATCTCGGACAAGGATGGGGAAGGAAGTTGTGGCGGAAGAAGAAGAACCCCATCGAAATGTCCCACCTCCTTCAGTCGACCTGCAGAGCATGATGTCCCACATCATAATCATATTGGTGAACTTTCTACATCAAACAACTCAAAGTCACGAAACTGAAAGGTTTCCCTTTGTTATCCTATGCCTTGATTATGTGCTGAGGCATGGAGCACAAGAGGAAATCTTTTTGTCTTCAACATCAACAACCTTGGAAATAAATACAAACAAGCACACCTGCACTATTATTTAATTAAAAACTCTCATCAGTTGACCAGTACTGAACACGTTGGAAAGGTTTACCTTTCGACACGCATTGTGCGCCTGTTCGCAATGTCTCTGAATTTGATTTTTTTTTAATGTCACTTAAGATGGCACAATTTGGGTCACCCTATCAATATCTAGTTATTTTGACTTTAGTAAACCATCAAGAAGATTGATGTTTGAAGCTGCAACAAAAATGAACCCGGGAGTGCACCAGGGAGATGATGGGCCAAATGGCCTCATTTCCTTGTTTGAGGTCGTACATGATCATGCGATGACTACTTACACTCAGTGTAGTGCTCTGGCGACTGTGAATCCTTTGTACATTAATTTTCGTTCTGCTTACGGAATATAAATAATTAAATGCAATATTGCAATATGCGACTTTCAAAATTACATCAGAATGCTAAACGCAGCCTGTTGCGCATTTGCTGTGTGTGTGTTTACACTGATCCGTTCTCGTCAGGCACTTTTAACCTGCCGTTATATTAATGCAAAATCTGTAATTCAAATCGACTTCAAAACATAATTTTCAGCGTTTAGACTAAAGAGTGGCAATTACAAAATGGTTAACCATAATTGTTGTGTTCCTTCATAAAAATTGGACACATAGAAATACGACAAATATCCCAGAGGAGTCGGGTTCATGCCATTTTCTGTTAATACAATTTGCTAGCGGCAGCCGTGGATATAACACACATAGACACACACATGAATGGATGCTTCTCCTTTCACCAATAGATGCAAAAACGTAGTAGAATTTATCATGTGGCACCAGAACGAAACATCTGTGTTGTACTGTCGAGGTTTGATCACATTTTCATGTGATCATAACCAAACAATTTACAAAAGAACGATGCTATTTTTTGCACCGACACATGACTTCATTACTCGGTGCCACCATCTTTAAAATGCAGGGCATTGTGAGATATGTTAATGTAACATTGCACGTACAATACTGTATATTTTTGTTCTGAAAAACAATTATATCATCAGAAGAATTAAAATTGTTTGGTTATAATACTGCGATGGAGGTCGCCTCCAGATAACTCCAAGAGGATGGCTTGTCTTAAAAGACCACGATAGTCAGTTACCCCAGAACCTCTGGCAAGATCCCATGCCCAATGTTGTGTTACGATACAAAGAAGACCGGGAAACGAGTGAGTACCGTGCTGACGATCACACACATCTTAATTAGTTGGCCGAGCGGGACCAATTGTTGCGTAACTACTTCTAGCACTCTACAGACCGAGGGGTATTGCCCCCATTTTTAAAGTTGTTGACAGTTACTCAAAATAGACGGAATGGAAGTACGGTATATGTTCTATGTGTGTAGTATAGCAATATGTGATTCAATCACTCTGCTGGGATGTCGTTTCAAGGTGTGGTTTGCTTCAATAGAGCAGTTCTAATAACGGCCCTGTGTTTATTGAAGAGGAATTTCGAACTTTCTTGAAGTTGAATAGCAGATCATCATTTATGTCCACCATATGACAATATAGGTAGAAATTATGTGTGAATTGCTACTAACGTGTGGTCATACGGTGGTTGGTTGCTTCGTGGCAATCCTCCGTCTCCGTTACGCTCGCCGAACGTGAAGAAACGGGAGCAAAGGTGAATATTTCACCGAGATGCAACCTATGCTCCCCAGAAGCTGGTCGAAGGTCTCGGCAGGTAAACCCGTCGTGAAATGGTAATTTTCAGGACATGATAATACCAATGATTTGAGGTGACCTGAGCGGTGGTTAAAACAAAATAAATATTCCAATGGAAAAAAGTGATCTGAAATAGCGGAAGAAAAAATATAACCCTGGGAAGTAGAAACGTTTGTTGGGTTGTCGTGAACAGCGAGCAGGTGATGAAGTAACACTCTGCTGATAGTTCCAAGGGAAACCAAAGAACAGTAAAGTACAGTAGTCATGCGCTCCACGTTATTGCGCCTTTTTAGTTTGAAGCCCCTCGAGAGGAGAGAGTCCACGTAAAACAAACCCTCTTCTTCTTCATCGTGCGTGCTTCATAATCATGTACTCTGAGTTGATTGGTTGTTCCTGGTTTGAAACCACGCCCCACTAACCAAACGTTTGCTAGGGGCACGTCATTATGTGAGGAAAAAGCTTGGTGAATTGATTCTGCCTGCACCATCTCTTCATATAGTGGGGCGGCTTAGCCCAAATATTCAAAAGAATTGTGCATTTTGTGATACAAGCACCAAATTTGGCACACTAGTAGACTATGATATTATGAAAAGATCTGGATATTGGGCCATCTCAGATTCAGAGATTTGATTTTTGCAAGATTTGCAGATTTTGCAAGCTGAGATTGCAACGCCAGGGACGGCCGACTCCTTCCTACGAGCTGCCCACGTCACCCGCACAAGAAGAGCTCATCAAATCACTGCAGCGGCACTGCACATCCTGCAACACCGTGCGTATGAACGCCACTGTATGACATATGCTGATGATGCAGAAGACCTGCCTGAGTTCGAAGACTGGTGTCACCAGAGAGGAGAAGACATTCCCAACTTTCAGTACTGGGCAACTGTGCTGGAACTAGAGATGTTGGTACTGGTCTACGTGCGTTCTCTGCGGCAGGCTTCATTCACGACGTACCTTGATGCCCTGACGGAACTGGTCCCATGGTTCCATGCCTTAGACCACACACACTATGCCAGGTGGGTCCCTGTTCACCTGAGGGACACGGTTGCACTCCCAATGAAGCACCCAGATGTAGCCAGAGAATTCAGGGCTGGCAACTTCACTGTACAGAAGACGAAGAAGGTGTTCTCTTCGATCCCAATCGAATCGAAATCTTGCAAAAATCAAATCTCTGAATCTGAGATGGCCCAATATCCAGATCTTTTCATAATATGATAGTCTACTAGTGTACCAAATTTGGTGCTTGTATCACAAAATGCACAACAGGTTTGCTATGCTGCTACACTAATATAGAAAATGATGTATGCAAAGATATGTTACTATATTAACGCCCTTCTAGATTGCTGGAGAAGGATTAAAACAGCAATTGATAATCCTGTATTTGTCGTGTTTGATGAAATAATTGCATGCAATAAAAAAAATAAGCACATATCATGCAGATCAATCGTTCAACTTGTTGGAAGCACTTGAACGGATCTCGCTGGCCAGTGTACATGTCTCCTAAATCTAGTTTATCTGACTTCTGTAGGAGCAGGTTGAGTCACCAGAGTAAATGCAGTTAGTTGTAGGAGTAGCATCTCCTGCAGTTGAGGAATGGTGCTTTTCTCCCACCGAATCTGATTTAGTGAAATAATCATCCTGTAGGTGGGATTATTTTAGGCAATCAATATCGACAGACTCTCGTTTGACCTGTATGTGAATAATGAAATACTTGGGAGTTATGCATATCACTCTAAAATGTCCTGAATTAGGTAGATGTAGTGGTTTGCATACCGCATCACAACAAACAAAAACGTGCGAACAGTTCATAAGTCCTTTTGGAATTTGAGTTGAGGTTCATTGTGACCCTGTCGCAGCTGGCGAGGTAACGGACATGTGATCTTGCAGTCGACGTACATAACTGGATGGGTCCAGTAATGTAGTAGGGTGACTAGGTGCAACCATTTGTTCTGGTAGTTTGATGATGATGACCGTTCCTGCATCTTCAGATGCATATGGCTGCCGAAGCAATTTCTTGACTATTTGGCACAATCCTGGTTGGGTTTCTTCTCCTACACTCGAATGGCTCATTCATCCCAGTAAGCTGATACTCATTTCGCCAACCTCGGAAGGATGACAGGCTGAGTCAACCCCACCTGGTGTTAATTCAATGACCGACCAGGATTTTAACTGGAATCCCAAGCCAGCACCCTAGCCGTTAAGCCAACACCAAGCATCTGGTAGTTTGAGGGTGGTACCATAAACAAGTTCTGCTGGTGTACATCCCAGATCGTCCTTAATTTTAGTGCAAATGTCCAGTAGAACAAGAGGGAGATACTTGTACGACCGACTCGGGTCTGATTGAGCGTTTAAAGTTGCCTTCAATTGACGATGGAAATGCTCAACCATGCCATTGACTGCTGGGTGATAAGCAGTAGTACAAGTATGATTGCATCCCAACAGGCTCGTTAACTCGGAGAACAGGTGGGATTCAAATTGCTAACCCCTATCTGTAGTGATGCTAGATGGTGTACCATACTTTGAAATCCAGTGGTGTACTAATGATCTAGTGACTGTTTCTGCTGTAACGTCATAAGAACTCGGACGACCATCACTCCGAGACACTCCTGTGACATTTAACCCATGACACGTAGACTCGAATGGTGCGTATACATAGATAATCCAGGCTTGCTTGCATTGATTGATATTACTGAACTTTCTCCATGATTCCATGATCCTGATATATTGCATGATTGTATTCTTACAGGATGTTGCCAGAGATCGAATTGTCATTAAACCTACTATCAGGTCAAAGTTGTGGAACTGATTTTCATTACACCTATCTGTAGTGATGCTAGATGGTGTACCATACTTTGAAATCCAGTGGTGTACTAATGATCTAGTGACTGTTTCTGCTGTAACGTCATGTAGAGGAATGGTATCAGGTTCACCTCTGGCTAAGGCTATGTTACCAAACACCTTCCGGTATCCCTGTATAAAAAATGGGGGGGAACATGTCCGCCATATCCCCCACCTTTCGATGCCCATGATCAGGCCACCCGGTATAGGGATCCATACAGGTGAGTGTGTAACTGTACCCAGTTTATGGAGGTGGTAGTCCTACGAGATGGATGCGAATGTGCTCAAATCTCGCATCTGGCGTAGCAAAGGTACATCAAGGGGATTTGACATGACGATGGACCTTAGCTTCCTGACATGTGTTACGGATTCGTCACTTCCGTCTTTGTGGTTGTCATCCACTTGAAGCATTTTTAGTTTCATGTACAATTATTTTTACAGGGCAGGGACAATGTCGTTGCTGATGCTTTATCCAGAGTGAACTAACTTTGAAAATTCCTGTAGGTTGTTTGGAAGTTTTGTTGTTTTCTTCTGAGGAATATTAGTTATTGTTGCTCACTTGAGTTGGTCAGCCATAGGTTGCTTGGTAGTGTTTGGGTGTGAGTTTTACTTTTGTTTGTTAAAGAGCGTTTTTGCATGAAAATAAAGTTTTCACTATGTTCAAACTTTCTTTCTTGAGGTTGGGGAGTGTTACGGATTCGTCACTTCCGTCTTTGTGGTTGTCATCCACTTGAAGCATTTTTAGTTTCATGTACTATTATTGTTACAGTTTGAGTGTGAAATGGAGATAACTGTCTTCAAAGGTAAAAATTATGTCTCAGAAGGAAAACGAGATGGGTGAGGGGGAAAACGGAAAAAGAAGAAGCGGCGGGCGAGCGGATCGAGTGAGATCGGGAAAGGAAGGCCTATCTGCTTTGAGGTGTCAAGTGGACGCTGGTGGACATTGGTCACGAGCGAATATTGGTTTCCCCGGGAAAGGGATTCCCGTGACAGTGTCGTTATTGCTGTGGCAATTAAACGTGCGTGACGGGTTTTGCTTTTGGTTCCGAAAGTGAATCATCGCTGGAGAGCAGGTACGCCTCCATTACCGGCCCGTATGCCATTTCACCTCGCACCAGCCATTTCACCTCACACCAGCCATTTCACCTCGCACCAGCCATTCATCTGGTTCTCGTGTGTGTCGTGGATTTCGCTTGGGAACTCGCGGTTCTTCACGGTTCTCCGCTTGGGATCCGCTGATCGTTCATGTCAGCATCATTGTCTGGTGAACCGAAGGTGTGAATTCCCAGTCGCCTTTTGGGTGAACTTTTACCGGACCGACGTCGGCCCGACACCTCACCAAGCGGCTCTTCTGCAGCGTCGACTGTTAGCCGTTCTGAGTTCAGGTCTCAGTACGACCTTTTCTTGTTATCGCGAGAGCCAAGGGGATCGACTTTGGCCTGGTATCATGACACAGTGACTTTGAGTGATGTTACCGATTGCTCACGTGGGGATACCGTGAGTTATTGATTCAGGAAATTGGTGGTACCATCATATAAATTATATGGTGTTTGCTGTGCAAGTGAGGTTTTCTTGTACGTGCGTTACTTGTTATTATTGTGTGGTTTTAATACAATACTTGGTTTTTGTAACAACTGATTGGTGTGGTTTCACCATTGGTCATTGGCACACATAATAGCACATCTTTCTGCCGTGACTCCTTTCGTGGCTCAGAGGTACACCGTGGCCGGGGTTTGGGGAGGAGCACGTAACACATGGAATGCAATTCCTTGCCCTCTCACAAGTATCCTTGTTAACACCTGGCCAAAGCAAATGTGCCGATATCAACTTCTGATTGGATCTGATGCCAGGGTGCAACAAAGAGTGGAGTTGGAGTGCATTGAAGATTCCACGCCGGTGTTTCTTAGCACAAAAGGTCATTCGTGGCTGTTCACAACAGATGTATCCATCTGAAGCAGGGAGTGGTACTTGCTGAAACAACAGTGAGGAAGATGAATCTTGTAGATCGCAGAGCTCCTCATCATTCTCATCAGCTACTACCTGGCTTTAATCAATGGAGAAGAAGTGTGAAGCGCAGCAATGTGTTAACGTGAGACTGCACACACTGCCACATTATTGAGTCCCTTAACATGTCTGATGTTTGCCGTGAACTGGAATATGTAGTTGAGATGACGAATCTCCCTTGGGGAGTGACGATCAGGCTTTGAGTCTAAGGCATACACCACAGGTTTGTGGTCAGCATATAATCCATATATGATGAAAGTTCTTTCTTTCCAGTAGATGTCTGAAGTGCTTTATGCTGAGATACATGACTAATAACTCCCGACCAAAGGTACTGTAGCGAGTCTCAGCCAGCTGCAGTCGCTTTGAGAAGAATGAGAGTGGTTGCCATTCTCCGTCGATCAACTGTTGCAGTACACCACCAATACCCACATCTGATGCGTCAGTCATGAGGCATAACAGAGCGTCTGACTTGGGATGGACAAGGAGGGCAGCCTCAGCCAATTTAACTTTCACCTTGTCAAGAGCTGAAAGCTCTGGCTCACCAAGGGTGATAGACTGGTTCTTCTTTCTATCCCTGAGCACATCATTGAGGGGTTGAAGCATGTCAACGCAGTTGAGAATGAAACGGCGGTAGAAGTTTGCCAGGCCTAAGAATTCTCTCAAACTGCAGAGCGATGTTGGTACTGGGAAATCCTGTATGCTCTTCACTTTGTCCGGTAGAGGGCACATTCCCTGCTCATCCACTGCATAGTCCAGGAAAGTGAGTGTAGATACACCCAACTGACACTTGGCTGGGTTGATCAACCCACCATATTTAGCCAACCAGTCCAATAGCAGTCATCTTGTGTGGAGCTAGCCACGAAGAGGACGTCAATATAGGCATAGACGAAAGGCAATCCCTGCGTGACGTTGTCAATGAAACATTGAAATGTCTGAGCTGCATTACGTAGACCAAATGGCATACGAACAAATTTTAAGAATCCAAACAGTATGGTAATGGCTGTCTTACAGATATCATCAGGCTCGCCAGGTATCTGATGGAATTCTCTAACCAGATGTACTTTAGAGAGAACTTGAGCACCTTGCAAAGAAGGAGAGAGGTCTTGGAGGTGTGGCACAGGATAGCGATCAGGCACAGTGGATCTGTTGAGTGCCCGATAATCTCCACAAGGCTGCCAGTTTCCTGGTGTCTTCTTCGGGACCATGTGTAAGGGGGAGGACCAGTTACTGCTCGAGGGGCGGATAATATCAAGCTCAAGCATATGATCAAACTCTGCCTTAGCAATAGATTGACTATCAAGTGTTAGGTGGTGAGATCTCGCTGCTGCAGGTGAGCCTCAAGTCTCTATGTGATGTGTGATAGTGTCTGACTACCGTATTGCTGTACACTGGTCGAGTTGTGCTGGGGTATTCATGAAAGAGGGTAGTAAATCATGAGGAGTTGGTACTCTTCACATGCACTGGACTGACGGTGGATTCTTGTGAACCAATCCCTTGCACAGTAAGGTTGGTCGTGGTGTCAATAAGCTGACGGTATTTTACACCCACCAACAAACCAAACTGGTTGAGAAAATCAGCTTCGACAATAGGTGTAGCCGTAGGCAGCTAAGCGATGATGAATACTCAGCGAAAAACTCGGAGCAGGCCCAGATCAAGCGTAAGAGATATCTCTCCAAAGGTGGCGATAGGTGAATGGTTAACTGCTTGAAGTTGTGGTGCCGTGTTGTTATACCGAGTCTTACTTTCTGTCGTGCGAGGCAACATGCTCACTTCGACCTCAGTATCAACTTGGCAGCGTGTGCCAGTGTTCCTGTTAGCCATGTCGAAAAGGCGACTCCCACAGTGACCGGCAGAGCTTGTTGCCCCTAGCTGCTAGTCCCGCCATTTCCCTGCGTGGTAGAAATGGGCTTCATGGCAGCACACATTTCTGGGCTGCTGTACCATAACGCCAACAACACCCATGACGAGGACGGCTATAATTACTCCGGCTACTGCCACGCTGTTTGATTTGGGCCCGATTGTGAGAAAAACCGCGCTCTTCCTGCAGGTGACAAGTGAGCACCTGCACTTGTGCCTGGAGCTGGCACAAGCTGGCACCTCCTGGATGACTGAATGATCAAATGCTGCACGAAGTGGCTGGAGTGTAGCAGCAGCAATGGAAGATGTTGGTGCTGCCACTTCCACAATATTGTCAGCGATCTCAGAGAGCTAGCGAGCGGGTGGTGAAGAAGAACTCTGCTGATAGTCCCAAAGGAAACCAAAGAACAGTGAAGTACAGTATTCACCTGCTCCATATTATTGTGCCTTTTTAGCTCCAATCCCCTCGAGAGGAGAGAGTCCGCGTAAAACAACCCTCTTCTTCTTCATCATCGTGCTTCGTCCCATGTACTCAGAGTTGATTGGTTGTTCCTGGTTTTAAACCACGCCCCACTAACCGAACGTTTGCTTGGAGCGCATCTTTATGTTAGGAACAAGCATGGTGAATTGATTCGGCCTGCACCGTCTGTTCATGTAGAAAATGATGGATGCAAAACTAGAAGTCACTATCCAGATTGGCAGAGAAAAACATCCAGAACCTTTAAAATGTTTAAGTTTAAATACAGGGCCCGACATGTCAACCTCCACACAAGGTAGAAAAATATTTTGTTGTACAGCCACAACACTCCCCACACTACGCTACACAACCACAACACTCCCCACACTACACTAGACAATCACAACACTCCCCACACTACACTACACAACCACAACACTCCCCACAATACGCTACACAACCACATCACTCCCCACACTACGCTACACAACAACAACACTCCCCACACTACGTTACACAACCACAACACTCCCCACACTACCATACACAACCACAACACTCCTCACACTACGCTACACAACCACAACACTCACACTACGCTACACAATCACAACACTCCCCACACTACGCTACACAACCACAACACTCCCCACACTACCATACACAACCACAACACTCCTCACACTACCATACACAACCACAACACTCCTCACACTACGCTACACAATCACAACACTCCCCATACTACGCTACACAATCACAACACTCCCCACACTACACTACACAATCACAACACTCCCCACACTACCATACACAACCACAACACTCCTCACACTACCATACACAACCACAACACTCCTCACACTACGCTACACAATCACAACACTCCCCATACTACGCTACACAACCACAACACTCCCCACAATACGCTACACAACGACAACACTCCCCACACTACCATACACAACCACAACACTCCTCACACTACCATACACAACCACAACACTCCCCACACTACCATACACAACCACAACACTCCTCACACTACCATACACAACCACAACACTCCCCACACTACGCTACACACCCACATCACTCCCCACACTACGCTACACAACCACATCACTCCCCACAATATGTTACACAACCACAACACTCCCCACACTACGCTACACAACCACAACACTCCCCACACTACGCTACACAACCACAATACTCCCCACACTACACTACACTACACAATCACAACACTCCCCACACTACCATACCCAACCACAACACTCCCCACACTACACTACACAATCACAACACTCCCCACACTACACTACACAATCACAACACTCCTCACACTACGCTACACAACCACAACACTCCTCACACTACGCTACACAATCACAACACTCCCCACACTACGCTACACAACCACAACAATCCCCACACTACTCTACACAATCACAACACTCCCCACACTACACTACACAATCACAACACTCCTCACACAACGCTACACAACCACAACACTCCTCACACTACGCTACACAACCACAACACTCCCCACACTACACTACACAATCACAACACTCCCCACACTACACTACCAATCACAACACTCCCCACACTACGCTACACAATCACAACACTCCCCACACTACGCTACACAACCACAACAATCCCCACACTACACGACACAATCACAACACTCCCCACACTACACAATCACAACACTCCTCACACAACGCTACACAACCACAACACTCCCCACACTACACTACACAATCACAACACTCCCCACACTACACTACACAATCACAACACTCCCCACACTACACTACCAATCACAACACTCCCCACACTACACTACACAATCACAACACTCCCCACACTACACTACACAATCACAACACTCCCCACACTACACTACACAATCACAACACTCCCCACACTACACTACACAATCACAACACTCCCCACACTACCCCTCACTATGCCATACTACCCCACATTACCTCACACACTACACCATACTACCCCACACTACCCAATACCACCCCATACTGTACCGTCGTTTACTGTGTACAATGCAGGTGTACGTGTGCAGGGTTACGGCCGGGGTATTGTAATTGCTTATATAGATATAGCTTATTGTACGAAGTACGAATTACTTAGCCTATATGAGTATGGTACGGACTACTGTACGGGATGGGTTTCGTTTTATGAGTTTCGTTTGCGGAGCACGAAGTGCTGTTGGTACTGTGTACGGGATCCCTTTTGATAAAGCCGATTCCCCCATTGTGGCGCATTCGCCACTTTACTGAAAACCTCCACTTTGCCTTGCTACAGGTGGGTTCCATTTACCTTCATAAAAATGGATTGTGATTGCGATGCGCCGAGCAGCAGTTGAATCGTGACGTGTGATTTTAAATATGAAACGTTTATTCCCACGACGTTATACACAGATTCTCGTGCCATATTGAACGAACTGTAATTTCACTTGTTAAATTATTTATTTTTTTACTATTTTATGCTCTCATTTCCTCGGGAGTCTTCCACGTGCTATTTGTGTTGACGCAGGCGTTTAACCGAAGCATTTTGAGCGGTGTATTGTTTTCATTATGTGTAAAATACATAAATAGCTAAAACGTATATCATACCTTTTTAGGTATTATAGTTCTACATCGTTTCAGGACAGCGATTTTAAAGAAAAAGTCGAATGTCGTCGATTTTTCTTTCTGTGGAAAAATTGTAACCAGACTGCGCATGCGCAGTCCCAGCCAAGCGACCCTGCTGGTGGCGTGTTTCTGATCGGCTCGACGGAGAGGTTGACCATCATATCGAAGTACTGTACACAGATATTAAATTAAATACAAACAGTTAGAGAGGGCGCGCTTTTTGTGTGGACGATGCCTCAGCCCAAGTTTCGCAAGATCGCCATCCTGGGTTATCGCTCTGTGGGTGAGAGAGGGGTTGGTGGTTTTGTTGGTGTTGGGAACGCGGGAGGAATGTGCCCCACGAACCTGTACAGTACAGGTTCACTTCGAGTCTCGGGCAGTTAGATACTGAACGTCTGAACCACCGTTGTTTAAAGGTGCTTTTAATGGCCGACTCGTCCGCACTTCTGTTCTTGGTCAGACTGAGCTGTCGGTTTGAAAGCACGTGGAGTTACCCCTGTCGGTGACGTCATGGCGTAAAGCGTTCTGTCATGTATTCCAGCGACTTGAACTACAAACATTTAAATATTGTAACTGGGTTTATCGCTCACAGGTAACACACGCCCTATCGGTGCGCTACCTGGTGGTGCGTTGCCAGTTTGTCTATAAGCTTCCGCCCTGGTGAATTGCAACCTCGGGTACGCCTTCTTCGGGGGCGAAGTTAAGCCGGCTGTTAGTGTTACATCTGCTAGTGCTAGTATTAGACGTGTGGACGTCAATGATAGTCACCCTTCGAAAAGGGTAGGCCGTTGTGTTCTGGTATACTGGCCGAATTCGAAATCATTTCCTGTTTCAAGGTTGCTCGGGCAGCACCCGATGACGGGTTTGATGTATTATTGAATATTGGCCAATTAATGGTAGTGCTGGTTGTGCGGGCCTCAAGAGTGGTAATGGTGGTGATTGTGCAGGTATTAAGAGAGGTAGTGGGGGTGTTTGTGCAGGTATTAAGAGAGGTAGTGGTGGTGATAGTGCAGGTATTAAGAGAGGTAGTGCTGGTTGTGCAGGCCTCAAGAGTGGTAATGGTGGTGATTGTGCAGGTATTAAGAGAGGTAGTGGGGGGTGTTTGTGCAGGTATTAAGAGAGGTAGTGGTGTTGATTGTGCAGGTATTGAGAGGTAGTGGTGGTGATTGTGCAGGTATTAAGAGAGGTAGTGGTGGTGATTGTGCAGGTATTGAGAGGTCGTGGTGGTGATTGTGCAGGTATTAAAAGAGGTAGTGGTGGTGATTGTGCAGGTATTAAAAGAGGTAGTGGTGGTGATTGTGCGGGTATTAGGAGAGTTAGTGGTGGTGATAGTGCAGGTATTGAGAGAGATAGTGCTGGTTGTGCAGGCCTCAAGAGAGGTAGTGGTGATTGTGCAGGTATTAAGAGAGGTAGTGCTGGTTGTGCAGGCCTCAAGAGAGGTAGTGGTGGTGATTGTGCAGGTATTAAGAGAGGTAGTGCTGGTTGTGCAGGCCTCAAGAGAGGTAGTGGTGGTGATTGTGCAGGTATTAAGAGAGGTAATGCTGGTTGTGCAGGCCTCAAGAGAGGTAGTGGTGGTGATTGTGCAGGTATTAAGAGAGGTCATGGTGGTGAATGTGCAGGTATTAAGACAGGTAGTGGTGGTGATTGTGCAGGTATTAAGAGAGGTAGTGATGGTGATTGTGTAGGTATTAAGTGAGGTAGTGGTGATAGTGTAGGTATTAAGAGAGGTAGTGCTGGTTGTGCAGGCCTCAAGAGAGGTAGTGGTGGTGATTGTGCAGGTATTAAGAGAGGTAGTGGTGGTGATTGTGCAGGTGTTAAGAGAGGTAGTGCTGGTTGTGCACGCCTCAAGAGTGGTGGTGATGGTGCAGGCCTCGAGAGAGGTAGTGGTGGTGATTGTGCAGGCCTCAAGAGAGGTAGTGGTGGTGATTGTGCAGGTATTAAGAGAGGTAGTGGTGGTGATTGTGCAGGTGTTAAGAGAGGTAGTGCTGGTTGTGCACGCCTCAAGAGTGGTGGTGGTGGTGATTGTGCAGGCCTCGAGAGAGAGGTAGTGGTGGTGATTGTGCAGGCCTCAAGAGAGGTAGTGCTGGTGGCGATTGTGCAGGCCTGGAGTGGTAGCGATTGTGCAGGACTCAAGAGTGGTAATGGTGCTTTTTCAGGCCTCAAGGGTGGTAGTGGTGGTGCAGGTCCTTACTCTTGATAGAACATCAAGTTGGAAATGTTTTTGTGGCTCGGAAGCAAACGTGTGCAGCTCTCACCACTCTTGTGCGATGCGAAAGTTCTGCTGAGCAGGCTTGGGAATCGAATCCATGCCAGTGGGGATAATTCAACAAGGCTTTTAATCCACAGCTCCACCAGGCCTCTGGAAGTTCAGTGTGATGGGAATGATACCAATGTAGTTAATGATTTATTCATCAAGCTTGACATGATTGTGGGTTGATGCTCTGTCGTGGAATATATAATGATGCGTCCCTACTTGCAATAGTAGTACGTCGTCGTCACACTAAACGCAATCCAGTATATTTGAATTGAATTCGAGGTGTGGTGAGGCAACGTTATGATTGACATGACTTCTGCTGATGCTGTCATGAAGATTTAGTTTTAGAGGGAAAGATGGACCTACAGTGTGGCTGATAGGATGGCCTAGAAGTACACACATTCCGCACGGAGCCATACATCCTGGGTTTGAATCCCGACCGAGCTATAAACTGTCATCCTGGTGTCTCGCAGGCAGGTAGATTCACCGATGTGCGTGCCGTCCCTCGGATGGAGGTTAAGCCGGACGTCCCATCCGCAAGCATTAGCCTGTGGACGTTGAATATCCCACGGCGTCCTTCGAGAATGTATCGCTGGCACCATGAACAAATCCCAAATCCCGATTTTAGAACGTCAGGCCGGGACAGCCGAATCGTGAAAGACTCGAGGCAAAAACCTTCCCTGACCAACCACACGAGGTGGGAGTAATTGTGCTGCTGAAAGACTCGACCAATGACCTGTAGTTTGTTGCTTCCAGAGATTAAGGATTTGATGAACATGCAAAGCCCATGTGCAGTGGCTGCAAACCCAGAGCTACGTGCGAATGTTAATCACAGTGCGAAGAAGAACAAAGTAGGATTATGAGAAAATGTATCCAAGTAAATAACAGGAGTATTTAAAGAAAACCAGGAATCGAGATGGGATAGAAAATGGTGATTGCAACAAGCGGCACATGAATGGAAAACGACTCGTGTGTGAATCTGTGAATGTACAACTACCCAGAAAGGTGGGCGTTGCTCTCGGTGGCAGAAGCTGGCACGAGGGGCCTGGCATGGCGAGCCAAAGTAAAACGAGGCCGGATGTCTCTCTGTATGGAGTACATCCTGGGCCGTGTTTTGAAAAGTCGCAGCTTGGAGTTGACGAGTGCGGAACATCCCACCAACGTGAATATGGTCACAATGTAACAACAATGGTCTCGTACGTGGCACGACAGACAGACAGACGAAAAATGCGATAATCAATTTGATTCGATCGATTTGTTAAATGTCACTTTTCATTTGAAACATCTCAAAACGCTTTACAAAGAAGAAGAATAAAAGGATTCGTGGAATAATGGGAGGGGGGAATGGGGGAGGGGGGAGGGAAGAGGGGGGGATGGGGAGGGTGAGGGATGGGAGGGTGAGGGATGAGAGGGGGGTGGGGGTGTGAGGGGGAAGGGGGGAGGAGGGGGACCCGGCATTGCCGGGCGGGGGAGGGGAGGGGAGGGGAACGGGGGGGAGGGGAGAAGAGGGGGGGAGGGGAGAAGGGTGGGGGAGGGGAGGGGGAAAAGGGAGAGGGTGGAGGGGAGGGGAGGGGGAGGGGGAGGGGGAAAAGGGAGGAGGAGGGGGAAAAGGGAGGAAGAGGGGGAAAAGGGAGGAAGAGGGGGAAAAGGGAGGAAGAGGGGGAAAAGGGAGGAAGAGGGGGAAAATGGAGGGGAGGGGTAGGGTGGAGGGGGAAGGGAGGGGGGGACAGAGGGGGAAGGGGGAGGGAAGGGGATGGCCAGTCAACAATGACGTTGCAGTTCTCATGGTCGGAGAGCAGCACAACAATCGGACATAGTCCTGCATATTCGCAACAGCACGAAGCGGATTTTGGAGACTCACCGATCCTGTGACGTCCTCCAGTACCGGCGTTGCCTGGCGGGGGAAGGGAGACCCGTACATTCCCAACCCGTACATTCGCCCTCTCGACTCAAGCTCACTCGGACAAAAGCCTCGCACAAATTACACCGTGAAGGCCCAATGGTCATGTCTATGCCACAAATCACGGGCGCACTGAATTGAAAATATATAGAACGCTCATACTCCGTGAAAAGTGAAGCCGCCGTGTCGCCATCTTGGTCAGCACGACTCGACCAACTCGCTTCGCGGATCTCGTTTTGTGCGGCAATAAACTGCTCCAATCGGTTACGGAAGGGTTGTGGAAAGACGTTTCACAGCTGTTTCAAAGACATTTAATTCATATCGCACAAAATCGATACAAAACACGATCGCATAAAAGGTGAAAAAACGTGTGACGTGTGACGGGATGGAACATCACGTGATCGCTCTGAGCGAATCAGTCTGGCGGCGGGAATGGAACATCACGTGATCGCTCTGAGCGAATCAGCGAGCTGCTCTGGAACCGGCTGAGATTAGCGGGTACTTCGCTGAAATGCGCTGAGGTTAATATGAATAAAAAATATGGATCGCCAAATATTTTGAGTTCGGCCATGTTCGTCCCAGGCTCAATGGGCATGTCTATGCCAAATATCAAGCACGTAAGCCTCTCTGTTTAGGAGTCTATCGGTAACATTACACACACACAAACTGTGTTTTATTTTTATAGATACATTCATGTACTGGAAATCAATGAAGTGATCACTGTTCCGAGCCTCAATCCCAAGTGTGACTCTTGTATTGTGCACGAGTTGTAGGGGTCCGAGTGATTAAGCAGGTAAGCCTGCCAGCAGGAATATCAACGGTCCAAATGTGATTCTAGAACAGGTCCGAATGTGATACTAGAACAGGTCCAAATGTGATACTAGAACAGGTCCAAATGTGATAATAGAACAGGTCCAAGTGTGATACTAGAACAGGTCCAAGTGTGATACTAGAACAGGTCCAAATGTGATACTAGAACAGGTCCAAGTGTGATACTAGAACAGGTCCAAGTGTGATACGAGAACAGGTCCAAGTGTGATACTAGAACAGGTCCAAGTGTGATACTAGAACAGGTCCAAGTGTGATACTATAACAGGTCCAAGTGTGATACTAGAACAGGTCCAAATGTGATACTAGAACAGGTCCAAATGTGATACTAGAACAGGTCCAAATGTGATACTAGAACAGGTCCAAGTGTGATACTAGGTCCAAGTGTGATACTAGAACAGGTCCAAGTGTGATACTAGAACAGGTCCAAGTGTGATACTAGAACAGGTCCAAGTGTGATACTAGAACAGGTCCAAGTGTGATACTAGAACAGGTCCAAGTGTGATACTAGAACAGGTCCAAGTGTGATACTAGAACAGGTCCAAGTGTGATACTAGAACAGGTCCAAGTGTGATACTAGAACAGGTCCAAGTGTGATACTAGAACAGGTCCAAGTGTGATACTAGAACAGGTCCAAGTGTGATACTAGAACAGGTCCAAGTGTGATACTAGAACAGGTCCAAGTGTGATATTAGAACAGGTCCAAGTGTGATACTAGAACAGGTCCAAGTGTGATACTAGAACAGGTCCAAGTGTGATACTAGAACAGGTCCAAGTGTGATACTAGAACAGGTCCAAGTGTGATACTAGAACAGGTCCAAATGTGATATTAGAACAGGTCCAAGTGTGATACCAGAACAGGTCCAAGTGTGATACCAGAACAGGTCCAAGTGTGATACCAGAACAGGTCCAAGTGTGATACCAGAACAGGTCCAAATGTGATCCTAGAACAGGTCCAAGTGTGATACTAGAACAGGTCCAAGTGTGATACTAGAACAGGTCCAAGTGTGATACTAGAACAGGTCCAAGTGTGATACTAGAACAGGTCCAAGTGTGATACTAGAACAGGTCCAATTGTGATACTAGAACAGGTCCAAGTGTGATACTAGAACAGGTCCAAGTGTGATACTAGAACAGGTCCAAGTGTGATACTAGAACAGGTCCAAGTGTGATACTAGAACAGGTCCAAGTGTGTTACTAGAACAGGTCCAAGTGTGATACTAGAACAGGTCCAAGTGTGATACTAGAACAGGTCCAAGTGTGATACTAGAACAGGTCCAAGTGTGATACTAGAACAGGTCCAAGTGTGATACTAGAACAGGTCCAAGTGTGATACTAGAACAGGTCCAAGTGTGATACTAGAACAGGTCCAAGTGTGATACTAGAACAGGTCCAAGTGTGATACTAGAACAGGTCCAAGTGTGATACTAGAACAGGTCCAAGTGTGATACTAGAACAGGTCCAAGTGTGATACTAGAACAGGTCCAAGTGTGATACTAGGACAGGTCCAAGTGTGATACTAGGACAGGTCCAAGTGTGATACTAGGACAGGTCCAAGTGTGATACTAGGACAGGTCCAAGTGTGATACTAGGACAGGTCCAAGTGTGATACTAGGACAGGTCCAAGTGTGATACTAGAACAGGTCCAAGTGTGATACTAGAACAGGTCCAAGTGTGATACTAGAACAGGTCCAAGTGTGATACTAGAACAGGTCCAAGTGTGATACTAGAACAGGTCCAAGTGTGATACTAGAACAGGTCCAAGTGTGATACTAGAACAGGTCCAAGTGTGATACTAGAACAGGTCCAAGTGTGATACTAGAACAGGTCCAAGTGTGATACTAGAACAGGTCCAAGTGTGATACTAGAACAGGTCCAAGTGTGATACTAGAACAGGTCCAAATGTGTTACTAGAACAGGTCCAAATGTGATACGCTGGTGGGATGGGGGTGCTTGCTGGAGTGTTATTCAGAGCTGCGTATGGATCTCATATACAGGTGGGATGAGGCGTTTGAGTGCTCGAGTGTCAATCAGAGCTGTGTATGGATATCGCATGCAGGTGGGATGAGGTGTTTGAGTGCTGGAGTGTTAATGAAACATACTACGGGCATACCCGTCTTTGTGAAGACTCGTGTTTGTCTGCATCTGCGGACAAAATAACAAAATAATTATCGAACTAAAGTTCAGTGAATGTTAACCATCGTGTGAACGAGTTGTGGGTTTGCCCTTCATCACAGCTAATTAACGTACACATTGTCCATTTGTAAAATTGACCAAGTCTTAATAGAGGTTTGGCACGGCTCGACACCGATACTTGTTTTGCCACTTAAATCCAAATCTTGATTGGACTAGTAATTTTCCGAGTTGCTAGCACCTGCAGTAACGGCCAAAAACGTTTACCTGCACAGGTGATATTTCACTCGAGTAAGTTAGTATGTGCTCTACCGAGTGCTGTTGTAGTTTTAAATGAAAGTTTTTATTTTTTATTTTATTATTATTATTTTTTTTCCTGGAAAAACTTTATTTTCTTTTTTTACAGAAACACGGTTCACTTTGCAGTTTAAAAATTGTCAAATACCTCAATGTTTGCATTTCCTCCAGTTTGATAATGTACTTTTTTTTTCTTTTTTTTTGTGTTACAGAAGGAGGCATTGATTTTGAGGTGATCTTGTACTTCATCACAATTATCAAATCATTATCGTGCAAAAAAAATAATAAATACTTGTGAAGAACGCATCATGTGAAGCGCTCATTGTGGACGATTGCGCGCACACACAGCATGGTCCATCAGTGGGGATTATGGACGTCTACTCCATAGTTGGGCTGACAGGATGGCCTAGAGGTACTAACACTCACCTCTAAGCTGTCTTGCCTGGGTTCGAATCCTTTCCCAGCTATATACTGTCATCGCGGTGTTTCACACGTACGATGTTTCATCGATGCATGTGTCATCTGTCGGATGGATGGACGTTCAACTTTGTGTCCCATCTGTCTGCATTAGTTGATGGATGTTAAAGACCTCATCGTGTCCTTTGCAAAGAGTAGTGGACCTGTCTTAACAAATTCCTGCTTTAACCTTCAGGGAAAATTGCATCAGCGATGCAGCCGCACTGCCCTCAGCCAGACACGACCCCCACAGCCTTGTGCTGTATCTGAAAGAAGAAGACTTGCTCGTTGGTGTCACGTTTATCGTTTGATGCGGATGCACCCAAGGAGGGCAGGGAAAGGCACAATGCCGTGTTCTAGAATGTAAGGTCCTGGCGGGGAGATTACAGTTTGATGCCGTGTCAGGTTTGCATAAGTAGCTTCTTGTACGTTATTTGGGAAGGTCCATATTGAAATTGAAGGCGTTACAAACTGGTATCGCTATCCAGTAGACAAGGACCTGAGACCGAGCCGCCATACCAATGCCGTATATAAAGTGTGTCTGGCCATCTTTTGATCTCGCCACTTTGCGACTTTATTGGCCGAGCTGTGTCACATGATTTTCAGACGGCATTTTGTTACCCATTCATTCATTCATTCAATACTGCGTATTACGTCGGATTATCACGCATTAGTGCGTTGTATCGTTTTTGATTGTGATTGAATGGTTTGTTGTGTCGCAGCGTGGTGTCATTCATGAGATGGACATGGGATCCCGAGGAATGTTCGGTTTTTTTTTAATCGTACTTGACTTGGCAAAAGGGTGCTCAACCCGGAAAAAGTAAATTCCCGAAATACGTATTCGCCAATCATGTGAATTTTGTCTCAAAACTACAAGGATGATATTTTAACACTCACTAGTAAATGTCACATTGTAATCTGGTATGGCAACAGATCACGAGCTTTGACCATCACGCTCTTCACAGCTTACAGGTCGCGTTTGATTACTGAACGACGGAACCATGATCTCCGTAAATCCAAAAACGTATTTTGTGTCCTGCTCAGTCAGCCATGTTTGATTCAGGTCCATCCATAACTCAGGATTGATTTTCACCGAGTTTAAAATAAAGCAGTTATTATTATTATTATTATTTTTATTATTATTCATGAATCATAAAATATTATTCAGGGTTCTTGCATCTGGGAAAGTGAGTTCATTGGTTTTGTGTTCTCGCTACTGAATCTCTCATCTCTGACAGTCGAAATCAAGGTACCTTTAAATGTAAAAATTAATTTATTCACAATTGACATTAGGTCCACAGGCCCATTTTGTAGTGCCAGAAAAGTCAATTCCTTTTTTACAATTTCTCTCTCCCCCTCTCTATTTAGCAATATTGGTGAAAAGCGCAGGTTATTTCGAGTTCATGATCACAATGATATCAAGTGGCATTCTGGAAGATGCAGTTGCTTACAGTAACTGAATACACATTTGCATGTAAAATCAAATACATCTGGTACCATTCAACATGTGTCCATGTATGATGACCCTCAATCCCCTCCCCTCCAACTGCAAAATATTGTGCCACTTTTTTTTTTTTTTGTATGCATAATCGAGGCTCGTGAAAGCTAACATTTATCACACAAACAAATCAAACAGACAAACAAACAAAGTATATAAAAAGGGGAGCGGTAGACAAGATGGGGAGAGAAGGGGAAGCACATAAACACAACATTTCAGAGCAGGGACATCGCACGGATGGACGGACGCACGCACGGACGGACGGACGCACACACTGACGGAGGGGAAAACCATAGTCCCCCTTTCGCTCCGCGGTGCGACGGGGGACAAAAATATGTTTTCCGCATGCTGGATAAATAAGGTGGATGCTTTGTTTGTGTTTATTCATCGACATTCTGGGACATTCCATGAGAATTCTGATATTGATTCCAATGTGCAAGGAATCTCTGAATCACGCAATGGTGGTCGTGGTTCATTTGCAGCCTGTTGCTGCTTGGCTGCATCATTTTCTGGAGGCGTAGCTGTGCCGCTGATGCAGTGCCCCCTATTAGAAGTAATCATCTGGTACTCATTTTCCTGACAGAATGATGATGGGCTGAGTCAACCTACCTAGTATTGATTCAACGGCATGACAGGGTCTCAATCTCAGGACCCTAAGATCCCAAACTCAGGACCCTAAGATCCCAAGGGAGCCATCTTAACCGTGAAGCCAACATTTGGTTTAATCATGGAATAAAGAATGGAGTATGTCTGTGGGTCATTCTTTCTGTTCTTCATTTGCTTCTTCTGTCTACCACTTGTTTTGTAATTCAAAGCAGCATTTCACAACAAGCCCCAAGGTATTTATTTATTTTACTCACCTGTTCTTTTATTCCTCGATATTTGTGTCATTCCGTGCAGCTTTGTTATGAAATACAAATCTGTCATTGTTTCTGAAGGGAGAGTAATTTAATCGTTGAAATCCCGCGTTTTGAATTACGACATTCATTTGGAAATGGACTTGGGACGGTTTGGATTCCAACAAAGAAAACAAGGCTCAGTGTTCCCATACATTGGAACGTCATGCACATTTAGCTCCCATATTGCATTTTCCACACAATGATGTATCTCACGTAATTTATGGGTGAAGTCTTCGTCTCTATGTTTTGTGGTATGACAGTCGTTTTAGTAATACTAGTTTAAAATTTTGGTATTGCAGTCGTTTTAGTAATATGAGTTAAGAAGTTTGATATTATAGTCGTTTTAGTGATACTAGTTAAAAAGTTTGATGTTGTAGTTGTTTTAATGGTACTAGTTAAGTTTGATATTATAGTCGTTTTAGTGATGATAGTTAAGAAGTTTGATGTTATAGTTGTTTTAGTGGTGCTAGTTAAGAAGTTTGATATTATAGTCGTTTTAGCGGTACTAGTTAAGAAATTTGGTATTGTAGTCGTTTAAGTGATACTAGTTAGAAAGTTTGTTATCGTTGTTTTAGTGGTGCTAGTTAAGTTTGATATTATAGTCGTTTTAGTGATACTAGTTAAGAAGTTTGGCATTATCGTCGTTTTAGTGGTACTAGTTAAGTTTGATATTGTAGTCGTTCTAGTGATACTAGTTAAAAAGTTTGATATCGTTGTTTTAGTGGTGCTAGTTAAGTTTGATATTATAATCGTTTTAGTGATACTAGTTAAGAAGTTTGGTATTATAGTCGTTTTAGTGGTACTAGTTAAGAAATTTGGTATTGTAGTTGTTTTAGTAATACGAGTTAAGAAGTTTGATATTATAGTCATTTTAGTGATACGAGTTAAGAAGTTTGTTGTCGTTTTAGTGATGCTAGTTCAGAAGTTTGATATTATAGTCATTTTAGTGATACTAGTTAAGAAGTTTGTTGTCGTTTTACTGATACTAGTTAAGACGTTTGATATTATTGTCGTTTTACTGATACTTGTTGAGAAGTCTGATATAGTCGTTTTAGTGATACAACTTAATAAGTTTGATAAGTAGTCGTTTTACTGATACTAGTTAAGAAATTTGATATTATATTCGTTTTACTGATGCTCGTTAAAATGTTTGATGTTATAGTTGTTTTCGTGATCCTAGTTCAGAAGTTTGATATTGTAGTCGTTTTACTGATACTAGTTAAGAAATTTGGTATTGTACTCGTTTTAGTGATGCTATTTAAGAAGTTTGATGTGATGGTCGTTTTAGTGATGCTCGTTCAGAACTTTGGTATTGCAGTCGTTTTTTTGACACTGGTTTAAGAAGTTTGGTTTGACAGTCATTTTAGTAATACTTCATAGTTAGGAGGAAGCTTGGTTGTCATCTCAAGGAAAAGGAAAAAGTGTTGCTGGTTACCTCTGCCACCGAAGGTAATGGAGGTTTTGTTTTCACCCCTGTCTGTCTGTTTGTGTGTGAACAAGATATCTCAAAAATTTGAGGAAATTTGGTGGAGAGGTTGGGTATGTGACAAGGACGAAATTATTAGATTTTGCTGAAGATCCGGATCTGGATCCGGCTCGTAGAATTTTTAAGTGATTCTTCACCATTGGGGGATAGGGCCAAAAACGATAAATAGCAGGATATCTCAAAAGGTTGTGGACGGATTAGGACGAAACTTGGTGGATAGGTTGGTTGTGTGAGAAGACCGAATCGATATGGATTTGGATATGAGAATTATTTAATGTTCTAAAATCTAAGTGATTCTTCACAATTGAGAGATTGGGTGAAAAGTGATATATAACATGATATTTAAAGAAGTTGTGGACGAGTTATGATTAAACTTGAGGGATGGGTTGGTTAGTTGACAATAACAAGCCTATTATATTTTAGTTCAGATCTGGCCTATCAGTGGGATACAAAATGTAAAATGTTCAGCCTGGTGAGGTATTCGCTTAACCGAGTGCGTTGTAGTATTATCTCTGTCCTTCTTGGGTTCTTGGCAGGAACAAGTCTGAATGTGTTATATTATTCTATACTCGCAACGGTACCCGCCCTATGGGCGGGGCTTCAATTGAGAAGCCCAAATGAAAAGGCAAAATATCAGAAATTGAGGGCTTTTTATTTTAAACGATTCATATAAACATCCGTTGAATCATATCACACACAAATCATCAAAATCTAAACAGTACATGGCGCCCATTTTGAAAAAAAGATTGAATTCTGCAAAACGGAAGCGGCCGCTGCACGTCTTTCTCAGTCGCACGTTCATGTGTGAAGAGTGCGTGCCAAATCTGTAACATGGAAGCGGCCGCCACACCTGTTTCTCAGTCGCTTTGCACACCCTGCTATGTTACTTCGGAGCCGCACGTTTATATCGGAAGAGTTCGTCAGGAGTCGATCTACTCTCTCCTGGTACGTATAATAAACAGTATTTGTAGAATTTCAACAAAAGCCACATCACTGTTCATATCGGTAAATATTATTCCATTGTGTTTGGAAAAACTGTAAAATTGGAAAAATTGGAAAAACAATATAGCCTATTTTACTCCCAGGGGTCCCAGGAATACCCACCCAAAATATCGTTGCAATCGGTTGAGCCGTTTTTGTGGTACCTTCGAACGGACGGACGGACATTTGGTGAATTATAGCAAGATTCCCCAATAAATAGTTTGTCTGGAATGTCAATACCCTGTCAAATGACAACACATGTTGTCTTTGATCTCTATTTTTTTTTTTTTACCTTTGTCACAAGGTAATACATTTGTTGATCGGCATGCCATGATGCCTCGTTCCATAATGTCAAGAGGTTTCATTGTCTTTGTGCTGTTTTCTTTTCAGGAAAATCATCCCTGGCTATACAGTTTGTGGAAGGCCAGTTTGTCGACTCTTATGACCCAACAATTGAAAACAGTAAGTTCTGTTCCTATAATTGATTGCATGCCATTAACTTAAACCAACTCTGGACTTGAGGCCTTTTGTAGCATATTGTGATGTCAGAATATCACTGTACTTACTCTGTGTAGTGTATGCTTCTGCCCAGCCCCTCACCTCCTCCATTTGTTTTCAATTAATCATACGCCAACTCACATAAAGAAAAACATTTGTACATCTGCATTGTGGTTGGTTGTTTCCCTCCCTTTTAAAAAATGTATCGTATGATGTGGGTAGTGATCTGATGTAGTGCTAGGAAGTGCAATGCAGCCTAGATTGGTAGAGTTGCTTTTTTCCTTGATCTATATGTACTGCACAGATCCATTTTGAGGTCTTGTCATGTCTAATTGTGTTAATAAATGATCCTAAATTAATATTCTTTTTCGTCATTCATAAATACAACATTGAAATGAAATAATGATGAAAAAAAAACAAAAAAAACCCCTAACCGTAGCAGCACTCGGTAGAAGTGCATAACTTCACCAGACTGAAGAGTTTACGTTTTGTATCCCACTGATAGGCCTGATCTGGATGCAGACCTGAACCAAAATCTAATCAGCTTGTTATTGTCACCGAACCAACTCATCCACCAAGTTTTGTTACAACTCGTCCATAACTTTTTGAGATACCATGCTGTTCTGCATATCGTCGATTTTGGCCCCATCTCTCAATGGTGAAGAATCGCTTATAAAGTTAAATAAAAAATCATTCTTGTATCCGGATTCGGATCTTCACCAAAAGCGAAACAATTCTTCCTTATCACATACCCAACCTGCCGAGCAAGTTTTGTCTGAATTAGTCCAACTTTTTGAAATATTGTGCTGTATATTGTTTTGTCCCTAGCTCTCAATGGTGAAGAATCACTTAACATTCTCGTATCAGGATCGGGATCTTTACCAAAATCGAATTAATTAATCCTTGTCATGCACCCAACCTGTCCACCGAATTTTGTCCGAATACTTCCACAACTTGAGATATCCAGCTAATAGACAAACAGACAGACAAGGGTGAAAACATACACTCTATTCACCTTCGGTGGCATAGGTAATAAAACAAGAGGAAAATGACCACAGTGTGGTCACCAGCTGCGACGTGTAGAATCACGAGGATATCCGTTGCAATATGCGCGACCAAATTCGACCAGTCATTAAATTATACGCATGCACTAGCGTCTTTTTGTCTTTCAGATCTGGTCTTGTCCTTTGTTTTGCGACTCAACATGCTTCATCAACTGATTACATATAATGTATGGACGTGAATGTTATTTCTGTTAATGTTAATGTTAATTCATTAATGTTATTTATTAATGTTAATTCTGTGTTGGGGAGGGATAATTTGAAACGGGCTTGGTCGGTAGGGGAAGTCCGAGTGTATGCGCATGCGCTATTCAAAAAGGCACCCCAACAACAAGAACAACAACGCAGTCCTTTCATAGAGCTGCTCGTCGCAGCTAAGAAGATTTACCTTCCAGCAAAAACTATGCAGTTGGAGATCTATCTAGTTGTTTGATGGAGAAAGATTTTCAAGTAGGTGCAGCAGTGCATTACAGAGGCTCGATGCCTTGGTCAAAGCATTGGGAAATCCCCGTGTTTGTTTTAAAAAACTTACCGAGGTCAAGTATCTGGAAAATGTGGCTCAGAACAATGTGTGAAAGGTAACAAATCCATGTGGATGGATTTCACAATACGGCTTGACGTTGATCATTGCAATGTAACTAAGCACAAATCATCTGACGTTCATGCAAACTGAGTTTACAACATTTGTTTGGCTTGTTTGTAGAATGTGTTTGTGTGTTCATTCACTTTATTAAAAACACACAAGTGAGATACAGTACATACATGATTACCATGTAACGATAAATTTTAAATAGATTGTGAATGTATTTTTTAGTATCGTGGAGTATCATAGTACATACTCCATATGTAGTGATAGCATGGGGAAAAAATGACCGCCCCATCAAATAAATTAGTACAAAATGATATGCTTAAAAGCTACTATAGTGTGAAAGGATACAACATGCATTTTAAGGCCATTTTCCCTGCTAGAGCGGGGGTTAGCCTTGCGCTCCCCATGACAATCTTCTCCATTTTGCCCTATTTTCTGCATCTCTCCTTGTTAACCCCCTTGCCCGCATTTCTTCTTCCACCATCTTCAGCCAAATCTTTCTCGGTCTTCCCCGTCCTCTACTTCCTTCTACATTAATTTCCATCACTCTTCTCAACCAGTCACTCTCATCCTTCCTCAACACATGACCAAACCATCTCAACCTGTTCCTCTTCACAGCATCAATCACAGGCAATATTCCCATCATCTTTCGCAATTCATCATTTGTCTTCCTCTCTCTCAACGATACTCCGCACATCCATCGAACCATTCGCATTTCCACCCTTTCCAGCCTTCGTTGCTGCTCTACGTTCATTACCCATGTCTCGCTCCCATAAATCATAACACTTCTCACACATGCAGCATACACCTTTCCCTTCAGCTTCAGCGACACTCTCCTCCTATCAGCACGCCACTCAGTTCCCGAAACTTCTTCCATGCACATCTCACTCGAGCAACCGTTGCCGAGTCTGATCCACCTTCTAGTCAGGTTCACTATGTCAATAAATTATATTTCGTTCAAAATCATGGTATATTAGCAAACCTATACATTTTTGGAAAGGTTATAGCATAAGGAAACTAAAAATCAATGTTTACATTTGGAGAGATACCTGTATGGTGGCCATTTTGGATTTTCAAAATGGCCACTGTAAAATACATATTTTGTTCTATTTCTGCCGAGCTAATTACCCTAAAAACTTTTAAAAATATACTAAACATATATTTTCAGGGACAAGGAATCCAATGAAAGTATCAAATTAGTGCTATGGGGAATGGTAAGACACGAATCAAAGGTTTTGAATTGCAAAATACTGTCTTTATATTCGCGATAAGTTGCATAATCAAATACATGTTATCATTTTGTACAGGCAGTTAATAACATAAAAATGTGTCACAATAATTAATATCACCAAACATACACAGGCAGTCAGCAAAATCATATATACACATGCAGTCAGTATATCTTCACATCTACACAGGCAGTCAATGACAAAATATACACAGGCAGTCAATGGCATCAAACATACACGATTACAGAATATGCCATTTAGAGTTCGTCATCACTGTCCTGTGTGTCGTATCCGACAATATAGTCCGCATCGTTTTCACAGTCCGTTCCACACAAGCAAAGGTCGGTCAAATTGATTGGCAAATCGAATTGGTCGAATGGTCGATCGAATCGAATTTGATGAATCGAATCGAATCGATTGAATTGGTCGAATGGTCGAATGGTCGATCGATGCGAATGGTCGAATGGTCGAATTGGTCGAATCGAATTGGTCGGAATTGGCAAATGTAAACATTGATTTTCAGATTTTCCATGTAATAACGTTTCCAAAAATGTATAGGTTTGCTAATCTACCATGATTTTGAACGAAAAAAACATTGTGAACCTGACAATTCTCCATTCAGCATGTCTCCGATGTAGCAAAATGTTTTCACACCTTCCAGCTTCACGCCGTCTCCAAGATCCAACTCAACATTTCCTCCATCTGCAGCTCCCTCTGTGCACACCTTACATTTGAATGTAGCTGCCACACTGGTAAATGACCCTCTCAGACCACTACATTTTTGATGAACCCACTCAGCGCACATTGTACATTGAATGGAGTTCACTCCGACACCCTTCCTGCACACAGCACACGGCCACTTCCCAGTTCTTTCCACCTCACCACATGCTTTACCACTTGCCATCACCTTCGTCTTTCCGATATTCACCTTCAGACCTTTTGTCTCCATACATTCCTTCCACTTGTTCATCTTTTCCTTCAGTCCATCCATACTTTCCGCAATCAACACCAGATCATATGCATACAACAACTCCCACAGTAAACCCTCCTTTACGTTCTGAGCCAGCACTTCCATCACAGCTACAAATAGTAGTGGACTTAGTACCGACCCCTGATGCACTCCCACCTTCACCTCAAACTCACCACTGTTCCCGTCCTTCGTCCTTACAGCTGTGCGCGCTCTTTTGTACATTGCCATCACTACTCTGATCAACCATTCCTCCACTCCTAACTTCCTCAATGCCCATGTCAATACTTTGCGTGGAACCCTATCGAATGCTTTCTCCAGATCAACAAACCCAAAAAACAACTTCTTCCTCTTCTCCATGTACTTCTCCTGCAACTGCCTCACAATGAAAAGCGCATCTGTCGTTCCTCTTCCTGGCATAAATCAAAACTGCATTTCGTCGATCTTCACTTTCTTCCTTATCCTCCTCTCCAACACCCTTTCCAATACCTTCATTCCATGCTCCAATAACTTTATCGCTCGGTACGAGCCACACTCCAGAGGGTCACCTTTCCCCTTGTATAGAGGGACGAGGGTACTCAGTTCCCAATCCACTGGAATGCGGCCTTCTTTCACCACCAGATTACAGATCTCTGTCATTCTCTTCACACCCCAACTTCCTGCTGCCTTCAACATATCTCCCACAACTCCCGTCGGCCCTCCCACTTTTCCACTCTTCATTGCTTTTATCGCTTCCTCAACTTCCTTCTCAGTTATCTTCTCTGCCGGTCCGAAAACTGGGTTACTCTCTATGTTGCCATCCATTCATTCTCTGTATTCAACAGCATTTCCATATATCTTTTCCATCTTCCTTTAATTCCATCTGGGTCGACAACGATTTGTCCCACTTCATCCTTCAAGCAACTCACCCCCATCACATCACACCTCTCTTTCGCTATGTGCTTTGCAATCCTGAATACTGCTTTCTGACCCTCTTCCGAATCCAAGCGTTCTCCGAACATTTTCCTACATGCCTCCTGCGCCTTTGCTACCTCTTTCTTTGCAGCCTTCCTGGCTGCCTTATAACTTTCATGCTCTGCTGTTTCTGCTCCCGTACCCTTTGCCTTCTGCCACTCCTTGAACTTCTTCTTCTTCTCGTCAATCCTCTTTCCAACTTCATCATCCCACCACCATGTTTCCGAGTGCCTCGGTGGTCCTTTTGTCCATCCACATACCTCACCAACGGTGTCCAACACCAACTTCTGTCCTGGAAGTCCTTGGTGTCCTTGTGTTTTATACTTCTCCCTCCACCCCATCAGGAGGGTTTTGACGGTCTCGACCTTTTCTATTTTTGACAGTGCCAATTTCACATACCCTCTTTGGCCTTGCGTATAGTTCCTCGTGAAAGTCGGTCTTAATGCAGTTTCCATGTGGACTTTCACCAGCCATAACCTGTATTTGTACACACTTGTTAACTGGTATTTTGCTCCTGGAAAGCAACATTTTCTGAATTCACCTGACTGTTCTTGGACGTAGTGTGACTTGCACTTTTAGAGACTTTCTTGCACACAAATAATCATAATAATAATAATAACAAGCGTTACGCCTAGGTCCCCCGTCGGTGAAGTGATGTGAGTTGACAAAGTGGAAGATGCAGAAAACATGCTATGATATGATATTTCACTCAAGGTTCAGACATACATGGAGGCGGCCATCTTGGATTTTGACGTGGCGACCCAATTTTCAATGGCGTTCTTCCTTATGCCTAGATACACCCACACACCAGATTAGAAGTTGGTACTTCACTTATTTTTCAAGATATTTCACTCACAAAGTTCAGACATATATATGGTGGCGGCCATCTTGGATTTTGACGTGGCGACCCAATTTACAATAGCGTTCTTCCTTATGCCTAGATACACCCACACACCAAATTAGAAGTTGGTACTTCGCTTATTTTTCAAGATATTCATCTCACAAGGTTGACATACATGGCGGCGGCCATCTTGGATTTTGACGTGGGTTGGACCCACACACCAAATTTGAATGCGGTCCTTCGCTTACGCACGCCCGCACGCAAACACGCACGCCCGCACGCACACGCACGCACTGACGGACGGACGGACACACTGACGGAGGGGAAAGCCATAGTCCCCCTTTCGCTACGCTGTGCGACGGGGAACAATAAAGGAGTCTTATATAGCCCCATCAAGCAGAGTAAACGACCCTCATGGCGCTTTACATTATCATGCGAACGCACACACACCGCACACACATACACAAACATACACACACACAGACACACCTTCACTCTTGCCCTATTCCTCTCCCTCCCCATTCAAAACCCACAGATGTGGTTAAGAATGTGGTTAAGAATTAATGTGGTTAAGACAGATGTGGTTTAAGATGAACTTAACAGATGTGGTTAAGAATTAGATGTGTTTTAGTAATTAAGTCCATTTCATTTTTGTTAAAACAAAACAATGGCGTTCTGGTAGTATTTGCGTTTTATATCCTTCTTCCACAGTCTACAATATTGTTTCCAAACCTGTATATTGCAGAAACGTGTCTTCATTTGTCATAGACTTGAATAGTCCATGGCTGTGGAGTGCACCTAGACTGATACGTGGAGGGTATATCCGTGTAATTGTTGTTCGAACAGGATTGTCGCGTGAAAGAGACAAAAGGTGGGTGTTTTCATATAAATGAGTGATCAAAGGGTTGAGCAAGTGAAGGATGGTCACCTCATTTTTGCCAGACACTGAGAAACTGTCATTAAGGCCCTGCCCTCACTGCTCCCTCCTCTCGATACCATCTGCTGTTTATATTTCCGAAGTCAAAATGATCCAAACTTTATAAAATACCTTTTATTGAATGTGACCAAGGCAGCCTGTATGCTGTTTGGCACAAGACAACATAACATAACATCAATTATACCAGGGAGCGAAGGTGAATGCCTCATTTGCACAACCCAACACGTCATGAGTGATTGTACATTTAAATGGCCACTTGTGTATGTGTACATGTGAACTGAATTCCATGACTGTTCTGTTCTTGTCATTTTCAGCCTTTACCAAGACGTTGAACGTGAATGGTCAGGAGTTCCACCTGAAGCTGGTTGACACAGCAGGCCAGGTGAAGTGTTCTGTGGGGAGTTTCGGACAGCTTTCAGCCATTGCTTTTTGGATTGAGCTGGTTAAGACATTGTAAACCTGATAGACCACATAGACCATGTGAGAACCTTATAGATCCCCTAATAACCTATAGACCACCTAAGAACCTACATTCCCCACTAAGAGCCCAATAAGACCCCATAGACACCACTTAGACCCCATGGACACCAGTAAGACCCTATAGTCCCGCTAAGAAACCAAAGACTCAGTCAGAACCCTCAGACCCTACAGACCTCATTCGACCCTTTAAATCCCTAATATCCTGCAGACCCTATAGAACCCTAAGATACAGAAGACCCTTTAGACAGTATGGAACCCCAAGACCCTTTAGACCCCTAATACCCCACAGACCACATTAGACCCCATAAAGGCCTTAGACGTCTCGACCCATAAGATCTCCAAGACAATTGTAGAGCTCGTTAGGCCCTTTATAACTGTAACTATTGTTGGAACATGCCCTTTCGACCCCTGAGACCTTTTATACAAGTTTAGACCCTTTAGACCGCCCCCCCCCCCCTCCCTCTCCACACACTCCATACCGCTTAGATCCTGGTTCGACCCCTTGACCCATTTAAACACCTTAGATCCTTTGAGACCCCTTAATACTATTTTAAACCCCTTGAGATGTTTTAAGACCCTTTTGCCTCCCTAGACTCTTGAAGGAATTTACACCCTTTAGACCACTTGAACCTAATAACACTTCGTCCTTTAGACACATTATACCCATTTAGACCCTAACTACTCTTGAAAAAAATACCCTTTTGATATTTAGACCTCTTAAGACCCTTGCAGGCCATTTTAGACTCTGAACCACTTACACCCCTTTGACATTTACTCCCCTTAGACCTGTTGGACCCCTTTAGACAGACACCACACAAACATCTATAGTCTTCTTGCAATATACGGACTATACTTTTTCAACAAGTAATGTGCAATTTCCACCCACCCGAAGTCAGGGTACTCTGCTAGTTTGAACAGAATTTGCATATTATGTCACTGAATTGGTTAATCAGTCAAAATCTAGAAGCATATTGTTTTTGAGGTCAAAGGCTAAAAGGGTCAAAGGTCAAGATCGCATAAAATCATCAAATTCCATCTGATTGACTTTAAATTTGAACAGGGCTTGCATATTGGTTACAGAAGCCTATTTGTTTGAGGTCAAAAGGTCAAAGCTGAAGGCTACATAAAATCATCAATTTTCATTTTATGACTTGAAATTTGAACAGGATTTGCATATTGGGGGTCAACGGCATTGGTTCACCAAAAATCAGAACTATCGACAGCTGTTTTGACATGTCAATGGTTTCCATGCCAACAATTTCACCGCATTATTATCAAATGGGACTTTTTGTGAATTTATTATTACCATACCTCAATAATTAAGATAAAAATTGAAACTTGCACTGCTTATTTGTACATGTGTGGTTACATTTAGTCAAAGGTCAAGAATTATGCCATCCAAAACATGTGAAACAGCTCGCGATTAGGTTGCAATTAGAAAAATGTATCGGCCAAATTTTTTACCCATTATCATAACACTCAATCATGTGAAACACTTGATAAGTCAAATTTTCGAAATTGCTGTTTCCATGGCAACTATTGTTTATTTGGATCTTGCAAGTGTTGTGCTATGCACGACATCCTTCTTGTTTGACTTGTATGCACTCCTAAACTGTTGGATGGAATGAGTGTATACTTGGTGGTTGTGTGCGCTGCAAGGTTTTAGGCAATTAAACATTCGTAGTCGCGGGGGCTGAGAGGAGTGGGGGGAGGGGGTGGCGATGACGTAAATTCTCCATGTAAATATGCAGTGTATAGCACCACCCGGTGGTGGTGGTGGTGGTGGTGGTGGTGGTGGTAGAGGTTATCACAAGTCAGCTGTGTTGATGACATGCAATTTTGCACTGTACACGTGTACCACGTACTTTTACTGACCCCTGCCAGAGGGAGGGGCTATATTACGTTCAATAAGGAGCGAATGTTTTGAGTTTACTTTAATTTTCATAAGCATAATCAAGGCACTCACAAACATAGCTGATGGAAAATCTCGCTTGTGTTTTTTTCCGAAGGATGCAAGGTCCATTCCTCTCTTGGTCCAGCACAGTGATTAGCCAATCGGATTCCTCCATACCTTCGGCTCACAATGTCACACGCGTTTTAAAAACACAGCAGAAGCGGCAGAAGTTGCTCCATTTCCCCTTCTCAGTTGCCTGTTTCGTCCAAACATTGGCCTTAACCTCTGCGTGATGCTGTGTCCTCAAATATTTGTGGAAGGCCAATGCAGCGGTTGAGAGTTTTGGATGAAATTTTGTGCTTTAATATTATTCCCTTTGCATTTTAAGACGAATTAAGAGTGATGGTTGCTATCGTAAATAAGATAATGAAATAAATATTAAACTGGTAATACGTTTATATCACAATCAGTTCAAATCGTGTAAAATATTTCAATTCAGTCGCCCTCTGGGCAAAAACATTTGAAACCTGAAAGATACAGTGGGCCTTTACTATGGTGCCGGGTGGGGTCCACATCTGGGATGATACCTGTTTCTGTGTTCTTTTTTTTTTTTTTTTTTTTTTTGTATACAAGATCGAGGCTCGTGAAAGAGCGAACATTAATCACACAGAAAGACAAACAGACACACAAAACAAATAACATCGGGAGCGGTAGACAAGATGGGGAGAGAGGGGGAAGGACACAAACACAACATTTGAGAGCAGGGACCGAGAGACATGGAGACATCGAGAGAACTGTGGGAGGGAGAGGGCTTTGGGGGGAGGCATGGGAAGGGGGGGGGGGGGTGGGAGAGGTATAAAACATATGGACACTGCCAAGACTTCCAGGAAAGAAGTCGGATTCCTTGTACAGAATCGCACCTGTTCCTGGATTCCATGCCAGGGATCTTACCTGTTTCTATGGTCCCCATACAGTATTGCACCTGTTCCCGTGGTCAATGTCTGGGATCACACATTTGCTTTGAATTGTGATCCTGTACTTGTGTTGTTCATTTTAATCAGGATTGTATATTTGTTTTATTAACGTTTTCCTTTGTTGACACATCACAGAGTAAACAAAGTAGAGTATTTAGGATAAATTGCACCTTTTGTATTGAATACTTCAGTTTCAGTTGTACAATCGGTCGAGAAAAACATTGTCTTGCTGCTAATATTTTATCTCCCTCCATTTTTGGCCTCGCCCAGCTCATGGGCCTTTTGTACCTTCTTGGTGACGTCATATCGTTTACAGCAGCTCAGTGGTTGATTGGGTAAAGCCTAATTGCATTAACATCACCACACTCATTGGTGTGGGTGAGATTCCCAGCAGCCCCACTGAGGTTGTATTATGGGTGCCAAGAGTGGTCTGGTATTCTTGGACATTTCTTCACCCTTTAGACATCCCACTGTTTACTACCTGCGCGTATGTACACTGTTTAAACCCCCCTCCCTTGCCCCCCCCCCACTCCCCACCTCTTCCTCAATTGTCAGCCATTGATCGACTGCTTGTATCCAACTGCCAGTTTGTGCCTTCTTGTTCTTCTGTACAGGATGAATATTCGATGTTTCCACAATCGTACTCCATGGATATCCATGGCTACATTCTGGTCTATTCGGTCACCTCCAACAAAAGGTATTTAACCTTCCATGTTCAATGTACACTGTGTGTAGTACTACTGTTAAACACCATTGAGAGATGTGTTTGGTTCACGACGTACATCCTTACTTGATTTGTTTGCATGTAATAGATGGACAGCAGTATAAGTCACAATGTTCGCAATGTGTTGATGTGTTTGAAATGACGTATTAAACATTTGTATCATCTTTGGGTCTGTGTTTCTAATTTGATATTCTATCTTTACTATCCTCTATTCATCATGCCTCTCTCATTACTCTCTCACCTCAACTTCCTTCTCCTTCCTGTCTATCCCTCTGCAGCTTTGAGGTAGTGCAGGTCATACATGAAAAGCTGCTTGACATGGTTGGCAAGGTCCAGTAAGTGACTGAATACAAATTTTGATGATATTGAGGTATCATTGTAAAGTCTATTTACTTTTGACGGTATTTTGACGGTGATGATATTTACTTGTATATTCAAATGTAAAGATCTCTAATGACATCCTTATGTTTCGATTGGATGTTTACCTCCATTCGTTTTTTCGATCATTGGATCATTTGTGGAACTGGATCACTACGTCTGTTGTCTCAATGTTCTTCCCTCCAATCTATCAACACCATTTCATGGTTTTTCTTTCATGTACTATTGATGTCCTCTGCTCTTGCTGACACCCTTGCCCCTTTTCCCCCTTCCACTCACTGCAAGTGTGCAAGAGACGAGATGGAAGGGAAGTGGTGTGAGAATGGTGAAGGGTAGGCAGGGACAGAAATACAAGTTTGTGTGGCAAGGGTGCCTGGAGGGCGTGAATGGTGTTGGTGTCCTGTTTTCTGAGGAGTTTGTAGACAGTGTGGTGAGTGTGACTAGAGTGAGTGATAGGTTGATGATGGTGAAAATGATGATTGGAAAGCTCTTGGTGAATGTCATCTCGGGATATGCTCCGCAGGTTGGTCGAAGCGATGAAGAGAAGGACAAGTTCTGGTGTGCGATAGAGAAGCTGATGGAAAACGTGAAAGATGAGGAAGTTGTTGTGGTGGGAGGAGACCTGAATGGACATGTGGGAAGGAGTATGGATGGGTTTGAGGGAGTTCATGGGGGTTACGGATATGGTGTGAGAAATGGAGAAGGTGAAAGGATTTTGGAGTTTGCTGATGGAGCTGATTTGTTGATTTGTAATACTCAGTTCCAGAAAGAGGATAATAAGCTTGTTACATACACGTCAGGTGGGTCGACGACAACCGTTGAGTACCTGATGGTGCGTAGGCGAGATAGGGGGCACCTCCGGGACACAAAGGTGATCCCGGGGGAGGAGGCTGTTTCACAGCACCACTTGGTTGTCTGCGACATAAGGGTGAAATGTGCAAGGAGAGCTCGGCGGGTGAAGTACCAACCGAGAATGAAGGCGTGGAGGCTGAAAGAGGTGACAGTAAGGGAGGCATTAAAAGAGAGGCTGAGTAGGGTCGAGGATGATGTGGTTGAGCTTGAAAGTGGTTGGATGTCAATGAAAGCTAGTCTGTTGGGAGCCGTTTTTTTTTTGTTTTGTTTTTTTGTATACTGAATCGAGGCTCGTGAAAGAGCTAACATTTACTTCACAAACAAATCAACCAGACAAACAAAACGCACAAAAAGAGGGAGCGGAAAACAAGATGGGGAGAGAAGGGGAAGCACACAAACACAACATTTGAGAGCAGGGAGATGTGTGGAAGGGAGAGGGCTTGGGGGGAGGAGCCGTGGGAAGGGGGGGGGGGGTGGAGGGAGAAGTATAAAACACAAGGACACCAAGGACTTCCAGGACAGAAGTTGGTGTTGGACACCGTTGGTGAGGTATGTGGATGGACAAAAGGACCACCGAGGCACTCGGAAACATGGTGGTGGGATGATGAAGTTGGAAAGAGGATTGACGAGAAGAAGAAGAAGTTCAAGGAGTGGCAGAAGGCAAAGGGTACGGGAGCAGAAACAGCAGAGCATGAAAGTTATAAGGCAGCCAGGAAGGCTGCAAAGAAAGAGGTAGCAAAGGCGCAGGAGGCATGTAGGAAAATGTTCGGAGAACGCTTGGATTCGGAAGAGGGTCAGAAAGCAGTATTCAGGATTGCAAAGCACATAGCGAAAGAGAGGTGTGATGTGATGGGGGTGAGTTGCTTGAAGGATGAAGTGGGACAAATCGTTGTCGACCCAGATGGAATTAAAGGAAGATGGAAAAGATATATGGAAATGCTGTTGAATACAGAGAATGAATGGGATGGCAACATCGAGAGTAACCCAGTTTTAGGACCGGCAGAGAAGATAACTGAGAAGGAAGTTGAGGAAGCGATAAAAGCAATGAAGAGTGGAAAAGCGGGAGGGCCGACGGGAGTTGTGGGAGATATGTTGAAGGCAGCAGGAAGTTGGGGTGTGAAGAGAATGACAGAGACCTGTAATCTGGTGGTGAAAGAAGGCCGCATTCCAGTGGATTGGGAACTGAGTACCCTCGTCCCTCTATACAAGGGGAAAGGTGACCCTCTGGAGTGTGGCTCGTACCGAGCGATAAAGTTATTGGAGCATGGAATGAAGGTATTGGAAAGGGTGTTGGAGAGGAGGATAAGGAAGAAAGTGAAGATTGACGAAATGCAGTTTGGATTTATGCCAGGAAGAGGAACGACAGATGCGCTTTTCATTGTGAGGCAGTTGCAGGAGAAGTACATGGAGAAGAGGAAGAAGTTGTTTTTTGGGTTTGTTGATCTGGAGAAAGCATTCGATAGGGTTCCACGCAAAGTATTGACATGGGCATTGAGGAAGTTAGGAGTGGAGGAATGGTTGATCAGAGTAGTGAGGGCAATGTACAAAAGAGCGCGCACAGCTGTAAGGACGAAGGACGGGAACAGTGGTGAGTTTGAGGTGAAGGTGGGAGTGCATCAGGGGTCGGTACTAAGTCCACTACTATTTGTAGCTGTGATGGAGGTGCTGGCTCAGAACGTAAAGGAGGGTTTACCGTGGGAGTTGTTGTATGCAGATGATCTGGTGTTGATTGCGGAAAGTATAGATGGACTGAAGGAAAAGATGAACAAGTGGAAGGAATGTATGGAGACAAAAGGTCTGAAGGTGAATATTGGAAAGACGAAGGTGATGGCAAGTGGTAAAGCATGTGGTGAGGTGGAAAGAACTGGGAAGTGGCCGTGTGCTGTGTGCAGGAAGGGTGTTGGAGTGAACTCCATTCAATGTACAATGTGCGCTGAGTGGGTTCATCAAAAATGTAGTGGTCTGAGAGGATCATTTACCAGTGTGGCAGCTACATTCAAATGTAAGGTGGGCACAGAGGGAGCTGCAGATGGAGGAAATGTTGAGTTGGATCTTGGAGACTGCGTGAAGCTGGAAGGTGTGAAACATTTTGCTACCTCGGAGACATGCTGAATGGAGAAGGTGGATCAGACTCGGCAACGGTTGCTCGAGTGAGATGTGCATGGAAGAAGTTTCGGGAACTGAGTGGCATGCTGATGAGGAGGAGAGTGTCGCTGAAGCTGAAGGGAAAGGTGTATGCTGCATGTGTGAGAAGTGTTATGATTTATGGGAGCGAGACATGGGTAATGAACGTAGAGCAGCAACGAAGGGTGGAAATGCGAATGGTTCGATGGATGTGCGGAGTATCGTTGAGAGAGAGGAAGACAAATGATGAATTGCGAAAGATGATGGGAATATTGCCTGTGATTGATGCTGTGAAGAGGAACAGGTTGAGATGGTTTGGTCATGTGTTGAGGAAGGATGAAAGTGACTGGTTGAGAAGAGTGATGGAAATTAATGTAGAAGGAAGTAGAGGACGGGGAAGACCGAGAAAGACTTGGCTAAAGATGGTGGAATAAGAAATGCGGGCAAGGGGGTTAACAAGGAGAGATGCAGAAAATAGGGCAAAATGGAGAAGATTGTCATGGGGACCGCAAGGCTAACCCCCACTCTAGCAGGGAAAATGGCCTTAAAATGCATGTTGTTGTTGTTGTTGTTGTTGTACTCACTGCCCCTCTGTTAGCCTATCAGTATGCTGCCCTCTGTTGATAGTCAGTTAAATTGCATGTCCATTTCACTTCAGTGTGTTCTCCATCATGTTATTTTGATTAAAAAAAGTTTTCCTTACTCTCCTCAGGGTACCATTGGTTCTTGTGGGGAACAAGAAGGACCTGCCGATGGAAAGGTAGGCAATCGGTGTGAATTCAACCATACCCAAGCTTTCAGTGTCTTCTAAAATTATTTTGACAACTGTTGTTTTAAAGATATATATATATATATATATATATATTTTTTTTTAAATATATTTATTTATTTATTTATTTATTGCTACGGTTTTGAGATTTGCACATATTGATCATTAACGGTTAAAGGGTTGCCCCCCCATAGTTAGTCCACGAGCAACACGTAGGCCACCTGTAGTATTAGTTATGTCATAGTATGTGTAAGTAAAGGCCATTTCCCCTAGTGATACCTGCGTTGTGTAAAGACATGAGTTTCGGTCCCGTTCATTTTTGCGTCTACCCTCCAATTCCACCTCAATGGGCAAAATTGATCCCACGCCCCATTTGGCTGACCCACTCATTTGTTACGCTTTGGCGGCCCGCAGCATTTGTTATGCTTTGGCTGCCCGCAGCATTTGTTACGCTTTGGCTGCCCGCAGCATTTCTTATGCTTTGGCTGCCTGCAGCATTTGCTGCCCTTTGCTCGCTCACTAAGAAGGAGGAGCGCGGGGTCAGGGTGGGGCGGCGTCAAGGCGGAGCGTCAGAGGCGATGACGGTAAGAGCCACCAGCCAACCAGGGCTCTAACGGCATGGCGTGAGAGGCGCGTCTGGTGAGTTCTAGAAGGTTCGCAGGGCGTGCCTATATAAGTCATTGCACAAAGCCCTTGAAAGGACTTACCGGCGGGACTGCATAGGTCTCGCAGAGAAAAGGACTTGCTACCGGAGGACTAGGGCTGGAGGACTGAGAGAACTCGCGGGCACACGGTATTGGTGAAAAGACTCGTGTGGAGAGAACTTGACTCGCATCACTCGCTTTGGAGGCATTGAACTGTAACTCGCGCAGTATAACACACACGCCCGAGGAGAGGAAGAAGAGGCGTTGAGTACACGGCTGCAACCAGACGCGCCGGTGGCGAATAGCGCCTACCTCAGCCACGTGAGTAAACGCGGCAATAGCCGCCAGTGATCACCGCTAACCGCCGAAGTCCGCTTCCTATCAAATCGCCCCGTATTAACCCTTGTGTGCCCAACGACACGCGGAGAGCTCCTGCCCCTATACTTACCATCTGCAAGGGACGAGCCGGAGACCGGAGGGAGCTGCATGAGAGCCATCCTTGGACGCGGACCATTATCCTGAAGCTGCAAGCCCCGTGTGAGTGTGTGTGTGACGGGCCTGTTTGTCCTGGGTCGTAAGTTAAGACTGTTTTAAAGCTGCACTGTGTACTCTTTTCTCTGAACCATTGTGAATAGTGTATATAAACCTGTTCTTCCTTTTTCCCATTCGACCGCTTTTGTGATTTATCCCTTGACTAAGCGTGGCACGAATAAGATCGCTAGAACCGGGGTCACCAACTAAATGGCACGGATCACGTGTACGCACCGCTCGGCGTCTCAACACGCATGATTCGTGCGGGGCTTATTTCCTCGTTTCAGGGCAGAGCGAGTAATTAGGTAATAGCGAATTCTTGGTCCTAATACCCGAATTTGCGCTGTCCGGGAAGGACGTCATAGGTCCCGGGTCCCGTCGGCCAGTCGAAGACAAGGGGACTAATCCCCCCTTGGTAAGGGGAGAAGGCCGGCGTCGAGATCCGCAACAATATATATATATATATATATATATATATATATATATATATATATATATATATATATATATATATATATATATATATATATATATATATAATGGTATCTGTAATCTGGTTCTCCAACCTAATGAGCGGACAACATGACGTCATCGCCATGCACGTCCGCCTTGCCTGCAAAGTTCCAGAGGAACCATCTAGCAGTGCGTCATTACGGATTATAAATACAGATACTGTCACAAGTGCATGCAAAACTCACAGTTACCGACCTGGTTTCGCCCTTGTTGGGGCTTCATCAGGGCAACGCAGTGAGGCTTTCCATACACTTGTAACTCTGTGACCCTTTCGGTTTTTATATCAGTCACTATGCGACCTTCATATCACCAGTGGAGAACCGCCAGCAAGGTGTCCCATACAGCTGCTGCTGCACCTTGCTGGGAGCGATACGCACCGCCTGCCACGCGGTGACGTTATCTCTGGTATCCACTCATCATATGGAGTCGACCTGGTTGCGGTTGGGAGTTACTAATAATGGTATCTGTAATCTGGTGCCGAAACCGGATATAAACCGGATTGATATAAAAACCGAAAGGGTCACAGAGTTACAAGTGTATGGAAAGCCTCACTGCGTTGCCCTGATGAAGCCCCAACAAGGGCGAAACCAGGTCGGTAACTGTGAGTTTTGCATGCACTTGTGACAGTATCTGTATTTATAATCCGTAATGACGCACTGCTAGATGGTTCCTCTGGAACTTTGCAGGCAAGGCGGACGTGCATGGCGATGACGTCATGTTGTCCGCTCATTAGGTTGGAGAACCAGATTACAGATACCATTATTAGTAACTCCCAACCGCAACCAGGTCGACTCCATATGATGAGTGGATACCAGAGATAACGTCACCGCGTGGCAGGCGGTGTGTATCGCTCTCAGCAAGGTGCAGCAGCAGCTGTATGGGACACCTTGCTGGCGGTTCTCCACTGATGATATGAAGGTCGCATAGTGACTGATATAAAAACCGAAAGGGTCACAGAGTTACAAGTGTATGGAAAGCCTCACTGCGTTGCCCTGATGAAGCCCCAACAAGGGCGAAACCAGGTCGGTAACTGTGAGTTTTGCATGCACTTGTGACAGTATCTGTATTTATAATCCGTAATGACGCACTGCGAGATGGTTCCTCTGGAACTTTGCAGGCAAGGCGGACGTGCATGGCGATGACGTCATGTTGTCCGCTCATTAGGTTGGAGAACCAGATTACAGATACCATTATTAGTAACTCCCAACCGCAACCAGGTCGACTCCATATGATGAGTGGATACCAGAGATAACGTCACCGCGTGGCAGGCGGTGCGTATCGCTCCCAGCAAGGTGCAGCAGCAGCTGTATGGGACGCCTTGCTGCCGGTTCTCCACTGATGATATGAAGGTCGCATAGTGACTGATATAAAAACCGAAAGGGTCACAGAGTTACAAGTGTATGGAAAGCCTCACTGCGTTGCCCTGATGAAGCCCCAACAAGGGCGAAACCAGGTCGGTAACTGTGAGTTTTGCATGCACTTGTGACAGTATCTGTATTTATAATCCGTAATGACGCACTGCTAGATGGTTCCTCTGGAACTTTGCAGGCAAGGCGGACGTGCATGGCGATGACGTCATGTTGTCCGCTCATTAGGTTGGAGAACCAGATTACAGATACCATTATTAGTAACTCCCAACCGCAACCAGGTCGACTCCATATGATGAGTGGATACCAGAGATAACGTCACCGCGTGGCAGGCGGTGCGTATCGCTCCCAGCAAGGTGCAGCAGCAGCTGTATGGGACACCTTGCTGGCGGTTCTCCACTGATGATATGAAGGTCGCATAGTGACTGATATATATATATATATATATATATATATATATATATATATATATATATATATATTGTTGCGGATATGGGATTTGGCCTCCATCCATATCCGCTTGTAAATATTCCCCTATTTCCCCAATACTTCCCAACTATCCCCAATCCCCCATTCCCTAGTCCCATTGTCTGTAAACAACATTCTGTAGCCCCGATCTTCCCCTATTTCCCCCATTAAATGTCGCATCCAGGTTCACCGCATCTCACGTAGACAACTATAGGACATCTTGCTAGTTATTCTTAGTCTATGTCAGTTAAGGACTCGTTTCCATTAATTCTGACTCTTCGTTGCACCAGAATGTGATTGTATGGCACCGTTAGAAAGTTTAGGACCTCCCAATACCTCCCCGCAGCTCTTCCTCATGGTACAACAACAACAACAATAACAGCGGCGGCGGCGCGGGGAGTGTGCGTCCTCACTCCGGCTTGGTTAGCCGCCATTGAACATGTGCTCCGACGGGGTTACCACGCAGGGGCTCGCTGTCAGCTCCTCGTCAAGGGCGGAGCCCGGTAACCCCCCGCACCCAATAAAAGCGGCGGACCGATTCCATCTGGGGCGGAGCTAACGAGCCGAGGGCGTGTCACTCCCCGCTGGACATGCGCAGGAAGAGGGAGGTGACGTGAGATGCGCCCACACCACGGAGAGAGAAGACGCCACCTCCAAGCGCTGAATACCTCCCCGCATCTCTGGACCGGACCGCGTTTGATTCTGCCCCTGAGCCAAGGTGCACCTTGAGCTATCGACTGCCTGCCCTTCCTTGCCATCAATCCCCGTGTAAGTCCGTCTTGTCCCGTTTGTCTGTAGTCTGTCGGGGATAGATAAGACTGTGTCTAAGTGCCCATCTTGCTGTGCTTTACCTCTTACCGTGTAATCTACCCGTTTCTGCATCACCAATATTATATCCTCCTCCGGAGGTCTTGAGAACTGTACCCCTTGTGTCGTTGCATTAATCCCAGCCGTTGTGTCCTTTCCTTCATTGATTTAGCATAGCGCGATTCGGCCAACGTTCGAGTGTAATCGGGTAAACTGTGCAAACACGGCGGCCATTCCGCTCGGTCAAGCAACATCTAAGTCGTGTCCGTAACAATTGGTGTCGAGGAGTGAGATCGGACCCGAAGCGCGTTTCACGCGCTCGAAATTATTAACGGCGAAATTTGATTGTGTTTTACAAAAATAAAAACCCGAATTTTGAAAGTCGCGCTATGGCAGATCAAGACGGCTGGGTTCCGGTAGAGGAGAGTGAGGCAGGTTCGATCCAGGACCAAATTGAGGGACAAGAGGAGAGCGAAGCAGTGAGGGTGGCAGGTTCGCAAAATAGCGTCGTCGCGCACGAGGTTACGGGCGCGCAAAATGGCGCCTCACACATGGCCACGGCGACCGCGCCCGCGACCGTAGTAGCGCCACCGGTGGATTTGAACCTTTTTATGATGCAAATGAAGGCCCTTATGGAAAAGAATAGTGAGCAATTGGGAGACCAAATTAGAGGTTTGAAAAGCAGTATGGGACAAATGGGGAACCGGATGGATGCTCAGGGTGAGCGATTGGAGGGCCAAATGGGGTCCAATAGCGAGAAATTGAGGGAGGACATGGGGTCCAATAGCGAGAAATTGAGGGAGGACATGGGGTCCAATAGCGAGAAATTGAGGGAGGACATGGGGGCCAATAGCCAACGGTTAGAACAAAGGATGGGGGCCCAGATCGGAGGGTTAGGGAGTAGAATAGAGGGATTAGACAATAGATTAGGGGAAATACAGGAGGGGTTAATGGGGGTAGAAAACAGAATGGCCGTTCAGGAGAATCAAATGGAAGGGATGAAAAAGGGGTTAGAGGGGTTAGAAAACAGTATGGAAGGCAAATTGAGGGACATGAGGGACCAAGCGGAAAGGGAAGTTAAACAAATGGGGCAGCAGATAGAGGGGGTCAGAATGGGGGTAGAAACTAAATTGGATGCTCACAGGGAGGAAATGGAGCAGATGAGGGTGGCATCTGGGCAGGAGATGCAAGTGATGGGAGAGGAGATCAGAAGAGGTGTGAGTGAGGAGGTCGGAGGAGTGCGCGAGGAGGTGAGGCACTGTAAGGAGCGCATGGAGAAGGAGGTGAGAAAGGGGACTGTAAAATTGCAAGGTGGTATAGAGGAGTTGACGCTGGGAGTAGAATAACTGACAGTGGGACAAAAGGAGTTGGGGGACCAGGTAAAGAAGAACACAGCGGTAATAGAGGGTTTAAAATCGACACAGAAGGAGATGAAAAAGGACGTAGGGGTAATTAAAAAAGAGTGTCAGACGGTACATGAGGACCGGACGAGGAAAATGGACAAGGTGGTAGAGGTGATGGAGGTTAAAGAGCGGGAGGTGCGGGAGCACATATAAAAAAATAAAGTGGAGTTAGAGGAAGAACCTAAAGGGGCGCACGAGGAGATGAAGGAGGTGAAGCAGAAATTAGAAGAAGTGGAAGAAGGGGTGAGCGAAATTAAGAAGCGACGGAGAGAGGATAAGAAAGAGATAAAGGAGGAAGTAAAAGAATTGGTCCAAAGTCTGTGTTCGGATCGTGATGATGTGCTCATTAACCGGATGAGGGATTCGCAGGTGATGGAGGAGAAGCGAAGAGAAAGAGGACCCGGTGTAAGTGGTGACCAATATGGTCGTGCGTATGATGCGCCAGGTGATTTAATAAGCTTGGGGGTCGAGATAGACCCGGATGTTCGTGAGAGGCCAAGAGTGAGGTGTATGGCTGGTCCGGAGGGTATGGAACGAGAGGTGCGAGGTGTGGGTGAGCAAGGTTGTGGTGGTATGGAATGGGTAGCGGGTTGCGGAAGTGTGACCCATGCATCGACACCAACAGGGGTAGTTGTTAGAGGGACAGGGGAGGCACGAGAGCCCCTTGGGGGTAATGTACTGTGGGGGTTCGGCCCCGCGCTGACCCCGCAAGGGGCGACGCACGGGGTCCGGCAGGCGGGCAACGACTCGCATACGAGGTGGTCCCACAAGGTCCCACTCGCGCGGTATGACGGCAAGAGTGATCTACGCGCGTACCTGGCGCAGTTCGACTGTGTGTGTAAGGGCAACGGTTGGGGTGAGGACGAAGGTGGAGTACACCTGGTGGCCGCATTGCGCGGCGCGGCGGCGGAGGTGCTGACGGCATTACCAGCGGGTGCTCTCACCCTGCCAGCCCTCCGCGACGCCCTAATTAATCGATTCGGCATTGAACAGCAGAGCGAGCTTGTTAAAGCTCAGCTCGCGCTGCGAAAACGCAAGCCCCAGGAAGCCATCGGGGAACTTGCCCACGACATTCGCCGCGCAGTGGGGATCGCACATGCTAGCATGGCAGCGGATTCCCGGGAAAGCCTGGCGCTGGACCATTTTATCCAGGCCCTCCCGGATATTGAGCTCCGGCAACAGCTCGCCATGTGGCGCCCGCAGACTCTGAGCCAGGCGGCTGACGCTGCGGCCCGTTGGGAAGCAGCGAGGCCCCTGGCCCGGGCCGGGGGAGCGAGCGTCACGCAATGGCGGTCCGCCAGGTGGGACCCCCGATGGAGGGCGGACCCCTTAGGGGGCCCGCCCCCGACGTGAGTCCTGACCTGGCGGGCATGGTCCGGAGGCTGGTGGACCAGCGCCTGGCGGGACCTGGACCATGGCAGGCGGCCCCGGAGGTGGCCCGCGGTGGACCACGAGCGGGTAATCCAATTCGGACCTTCAGGGGGGGGAATTTGGAATTCCGGAGACAAGCACCTTATCAGGTGAGGTGCTATACTTGCAACCGTCTGGGTCACCTGGCGCGGCACTGTCGAGCCACGCGCCGGGATGATCCCCGGCGGTTGAGGTCCTCAACTCCGCCCAGGGGGGAGCGGGTTAGCCGACCCCAGACACCCCCCCCCCGCCAGACCCCGGGAAACTAGAAGGTGTCGGGCACGTAGGGCGGTGTTCGGCAGAAGAGGATGGAGGAGAGCCCTCATTGACGCGACAGGTCATTTATTGTGGCCAAATTGGAACCGGTAGCCTGACAATCAGATGCAAAATTGCCGGCGTGGGGGTAGACGCCGTAGTGGACACAGGAGCTAGCGCCACGATCATCAGCCCTGTGGTCCTTGATTCGAACGCAGGTGGCTGGGATAAGATCCAGCGCCTGCAAAATTATAGTTTGCAACTTGCTACCGGGGTAACGGCCCCGATAATAGGGTGTGGTTCTGTGACCCTCAAGTTAGGGTCGGTAAGGAGGGAGATAGATGTTTGGGTGGCGGAGGTGTGCGACCCATGTTTAATAGGGTTGGATTTGTTGACTGCCAGCGGTTGTAAAATCGACTTGTGCCGGGGGATCCTGCAGGTGGGAGTAGAAGAGCTGCCGTTAGGGGGAGTGAGCACGGCCGAGAGAGCGGAGCTGGAGGCTTCCGAGGCCGTGACCATTCCCCCAAGGGCCGAGGCGATAGTGCCGGCCCGGTGGGCAGCTCGCCCGACATGGCAGGAGTCCTGCGGCCTGGTCGAACCGGTGGCAGCGCAGTCCATACCGGGTTTAATCGTGGGCCGCACCCTTGTAAAAACGGACGGACCGGTAGTGGCCGTCCGAGTAATAAATATAAGTACAGAACCACGCACTATAGTAAGGGGCACGAGGGTAGCTGGCTGCACCCCAGTTGAGGAAGTCGCGACAGTGAGGGGCGAGAACGTCCAGCCGAGCCAACCCCGGGGGGAGCCTTCAATAAGAAGTAGGAATTGGCCCGATCCCATTTGCGAGATGGTAAATCGTAGTAGCGTAGAGTTGGGAGGTACCCAGAGGGAGGCCTTACACAAACTGGTTGGGTCCCATTTGGACCTCTTCTCCCTGTCCACCGAGGATATTGGACGTACGGGCCTGGTGAAACATCAGATCCACACCGGTGAGGCCCGGCCTATTCGTCAGGCCGCCCGACGGCTCCCTTGGAGCAAGAGGGCGGAAGCTGACGAGCAGGTTGAAAAAATGCTCGACGCAGGCGTGATCGAGCCCTCGGGAAGTCCTTGGATGTCACCTGTTGTGCTGGTCAAAAAGAAGGATGGGACCACGCGGTTCTGCGTGGACTATCGCCAGCTAAACAACGTGACACTCAAGGACTCATATCCCCTGCCAAGGATTGATGACACCCTCGATGCCGTTGCGGGCTCAAATTGGTTCTCAACTTTGGACCTCAAGAGTGGGTATTGGCAGGTGGAGATGGATAGGGCAGGGAAGGAGAAAACGGCATTCTCCACAGGTAAGGGACTGTATCAGTTTACTGTGATGCCGTTTGGTTTGTGTAACGCCCCCGCCACCTTTGAAAGATTGATGGAACATGTACTAGGCGGCATGCCATGGCAATCATGCCTGGTGTACCTGGATGACGTCCTAGTACGTGCCAAAACGTTCCCCCAGGCAGTAGCTAATTTGGACCAGGTGTTCGGGTGCCTCAGACAGGCAGGGTTGAAGCTGAACCCGAGTAAGTGCACCTTGTTTGCCAAGGAGGTGGCCTATTTAGGCCACGTCATCGGTTGCGAGGGGGTAAAAACGGACCCAGACAAAATTAAAGCGGTAGAGGAGTGGCCCGCACCACGTACCATCAAAGAGGTGCGGGGATTTTTGGGACTCTGCTCCTACTACCGGCGCTTTGTGGCGAAATTTGCGGAGTTGGCCCGTCCCCTCCACCGGCTTACGGAGAAGGGGACGCGATTTAATTGGACACGGGAGTGCCACGAGGCCTTCCAAAAATTGAAGGGGTGTCTAACATCCGCACCCCTTCTAGCTTACCCCACTAGCAACGGGGCATTTACCCTGGACACGGATGCGAGCCAGGAAGGATTGGGCGCAGTTTTGTCTCAGACACAGGAGGGCGTGGAGAGAGTGATTGGTTACTATAGTCGGGCCTTAAGTAGGCCCGAGCGAAATTATTGCGTCACTCGCAAATAGTTATTGGCTATGCTGGCTGCCATGAACCATTTCCACCCGTACTTGTACGGGCGGAAATTTTTGGTTAGAACTGACCATTCCTCCTTGCAATGGCTCCTTCGGTTCAAGGAACCAGAGGGCCAAATTGCAAGGTGGTTGGAAAAGTTGCAGCAGTACGATTTTGATGTGGCCCATAGGGCCGGGAAGGCCCATGGTAATGCGGACGCACTCTCTCGGCGTCCTTGTCTGGGGGAAAACTGCAAATTTTGTGCGAGACACGAGGAGAGGGAACAATTGGGCGATTCGGACCCGACCCTCGTTGTCCGGGCAACCCGGGTGAGAGGGCCAATTTTGCCACTAACCGCAGATGAGGAATTCGGAACTTTGGCATGGAGCACGGCCCAGCAGGAGGATGCTGTCCTGGGGCCAGTGTTCATTTGGGTCAAATTGGGGCAAAGACCAAAGGGGGAAGAGGTCACCCCCCTCGGGGCGCAGACCAAGGCATATTGGGCCTCAGTGGAAAACCCTGGAATTGAAGGATAACATCTTGTATCGCAAGTGGGTGGAGGTTCCCTCTGATAAAACTTCCTGGCTGGTGGTAGTCCCAAATAAATTTAAGACCGATATATTGCAACAGGTGCATGGTACCCGCCCCGGCGGCCATTTGGGCAGGACAAAGACGACATCGCAGGTACGCCGGAGGTTTTATTGGGTGAATATGGGGCGCGACATACAGGACTGGTGTCGGAGATGCGACGCCTGTACTGCCAAAAAGGGACCAGCGCGGAGGATGAGGGCCCCCCTTCAATTACACCAGGTGGGGGCCCCCCTAGAGCGGGTGGCCATGGATATCCTAGGCCCACTACCCCGCACCCGCCTAGGTAATAAGTACATCCTCGTTGTGATGGACTACTTCACCAAGTGGCCGGAGGCCTACGCCCTCCCCAACCAAATAGCAGGGGTGGTAGCGCAGGCCTTCGTGGAAGGATTTGTGTGCCGGCATGGGATTCCACAGGAGTTGCACACCGACCAGGGACGAAATTTTGAGAGCAAATTGCTAAAAGATGTGTGCAGTCTCCTGTCAATTCGGAAAACCAGAACAACGCCTTTAAGACCTCAATCTGACGGGATGGTGGAAAGATTCAACCGAACTTTAATCCAACAACTGGCACTGTTCACCGCCACCCGTCAGGATGACTGGGACGAACATCTCCCTTATTTGCTCATGGCCTACCGAACCAGCCAGCACGGGGCCACCGCATGCAGTCCAGCGTTGCTTATGTATGGGCGGGAGTTACGGGCTCCCGCCGACTTGCTATGCGGTCCCGTGCCAGACACAGTGGTTAACCCGCCGAGGGAGGGGTACGCACGTCACCTAGAGGAAGGCATGGAGCTAGTCCATGCCTTCGCCCGCCGCCAACTCCATCTGGCGGGGGAAAAGATGAAGCGCAGGTACGACCACCGGAGCCAGGGGAGTCAGTACACTCCGGGGATGAAGATTTGGTTCTTCAATCCCCGGAGGAGGAAGGGTAGGTGCCCGAAACTCACCTCTCCCTGGCAAGGCCCGGGGGTCGTCCTGTCGCAAGTCTGTGACGTGGTAGTAAAAATCAAAATGGGGCCACGAGCCCTCCCTCGGATCGTCCACGCCGACCGGATAAGGCCTTACACCGGCGAGCAGGCGCCCCCGTGGATTGCCTCGGCTTTAGATGCCGAGGCGGGACCCAGTACCTCTGAATAAGGGGGGCTTATTAGTGCCAGAGGACTGGGGGATTGATGAGCGATGGGCCCGGTGGGTAAGGGTGGCATCCCTGCCACCCTTCCCATGGTGGGGCAAATGCGCTATAGTTTATGGGGTGATGGCAGTGAAAACTAGCCCGGGTGGGTTAGGTTATAGTGATAGGGATCTAGCGAAGATGACATTAGGTGACGTTAAGGTTAGTTAGTGACTGATACCTGTAGTGGGGACGCAGGTAGATTAGTGTGGATTATAATGACGAGGGAGCGCAATAGTTTAAAGGGACGACTGGGAAGCGCAAGTTTCAGAGGGGAGTAGTTAGCTGAGATGATGCCGTGTGGTTGAGAATTGAACAGGTGTGATTGCACAGGTGTGCAACTGAACAGGTGTGTGGAGCAGTGTGTGGAGTAGTGAGTGTGTGGATCAGCGCGAATGCGCTTGGGGAGAGAAGGGTGCAGGCGGCACCAAGTATGAGAGCACAGGTGTGCAAGTACAGGTGTGTGGAGTACATGGAGTAAGTGGTACGGAGTGGTGTGCATGGTGCGAAGGTGTGGATGGGGGAAGAGTGGACCCCTTTCACGAGTACCCGGGGCGGGTAGTGTAAGTGTTAGGTAGAGGGTATAGGTAAATTGTGGTTGGATATTGGCATTTGTGGTGCGGTTGCAGAATGGTATTGTGGATGGGTGCATTAGTGTTGTGGAAATGGCTGGGCGTGTAGCCTGTTAGTGTGTGTAGTTGGTTTGGGCACTCCACCACTGTGAGGATGTTGGCCAGGTGAGGCCGCAGGTGGGCTCTGGGAGCCGTTAGTGTCAGTGGGTGCCTGAGGATCCCGGGTGTGGATCGGGCAGCCCGTGCCAGAGAGGGCACTGAGGGGGTGAGAGTGCGAGGGGGCCTTCCCCAGTTAGTTAGGTTAGGGTGAGGAGCAGGTAAGCTCGGGTGGCAACTACGGTGGTGGAGGTGTGCAGGTGGGTAGACCTGCTGGGAGAGCTACACGTCACCGCCCAGAAATTGTGCGAGAGCACCGGGAGATGAATCGGGGGAGTGAGACCCCAAATTGAGAGGCACCACAGATTGGGCAATGGGAATTGGTTTTTAGAACCCATAGTGTAAGTGGGCCAATGGTTTGGCAGGAGAAAGACCCCGGGTAATGTAAAGTTGTTAAAGTCATTTAGGAAATAGTTAGGATTGATGAACCTGTCGCACCATACGCAGCCACTTACCTGAGGTGATGATGATGACTCCACACCTGTGTTTTCTTTGTTCTGTGTGCAGGAAATGAGAATTGCTGTGTGGATTTGTGAGACGCATCACGACGTGGATGAGACATTGGGGTGATTCCATCTCTCCCTCCTTAGGAGGGACTGATGATGAATTGGTGATGGCAAATTTTGATGTTGAGTTGGAGATGGCAAATTTTGATGAGAGTTGGAAATGGCAAATTTGATTGGTTAGGAGGGAGAGAAGACGAATTTGGTTTATGGGAGGAACGGGGAAGACAGTAGGGACGTTTGTTGATTTGTAAAGTAGATGTTTATGGGTAGTGTTGTGTTTTGTGGATACAGGGAGGGGTAAGGGAGGGGCAAGGTAGGTTACCTGGTGGGGGGGGGGGCGTACAGTAGGAACGTACCTGTCTCACCTGGTTCCCATGTGCCCCCAGTGTGCATTACCTTGTATTGCGTGCACTTTTGCGCCCTTACCACCTTACTCAATTGTCTTCTTTTGTCTCCCACCTCCGAGGATCTGGCTTTGGGGCAGAGAGAGAGGAGAGAGAGGTGCTGGCTCCGCAGTTGTGGGCCTGTACTTTCGCTGCTTGCTGCCTGGATCGATACACCATATGGACCGCAATTTTTGTGGCCGCCCACCATGGACCGCAGTTCTTTTGCGGGCAAGCACCACCCGTGGATGGACCTATGGGTCAACGTGGCACCTATGCCATACAGGTGAACCACTTTTAGTTGGCCCCCCTGACGGCCACAATTCAGAAATGGACGCGGTTGGCGCCTTTCTTTATTTTTAAAGAAGCCAGAAGGCCAAGTACACCACATGAAGGCAAGACCAGCGGCAGAACATCGGCCGGCTGCGACACCACCGGTGACATTGAACACTTTATTGGTGCACCGGATGGTGCTGACTGTACATGATGGGGTGGTGCTTTTTGTGCTTGGATGGGGTGCTCTGCACATTATTAAAGGCCGTAAGGCCACAGGGCACTCGTGGGTTGGTGTATCGATGCTGGCATGCGTGCTCTCTCTATGCATAACATCTGCATGTGTTCCTCCAAAAACAGGTCCTGGATCGTAGTGTAAATATCAGTGTAGTCTTGTGTAAATAATGCTCCCTACCGGCTGTATGTTTAGTTTGAGGATTCTTTCCGCGATTCGGTTATCCTGTGGGTGTGTTTCTGTGAGGAGAAGGGTGCAACGTCGCAGGGGGACATATTTACTCATTTGTGAACATCTGTAAAACTGTCGCACTCAGGGTTGAGTTAATAGTAGAGGGAACTACATCTGAGTGCCACACTAACGTAGGTAAAAATTTATCGGGTCGGGACGCCCCGAGGTAGAGAAGGGTGCAATGTTGCGGATATGGGATTTGGCCTCCATCCATATCCGCTTGTAAATATTCCCCTATTTCCCCAATACTTCCCAACTATCCCCAATCCCCCATTCCCTAGTCCCATTGTCTGTAAACAACATTCTGTAGCCCCGATCTTCCCCTATTTCCCCCATTAAATGTCGCATCCAGGTTCACCGCATCTCACGTAGACAACTATAGGACATCTTGCTAGTTATTCTTAGTCTATGTCAGTTAAGGACTCGTTTCCATTAATTCTGACTCTCCGTTGCACCAGAATGTGATTGTATGGCACCGTTAGAAAGTTTAGGACCTCCCAATACCTCTCCGCAGCTCTTCCTCATGGTACAACAACAATAACAGCGGCGGCGGCGCGGGGAGTGTGCGTCCTCACTCCGGCTTGGTTAGCCGCCATTGAACATGTGCTCCGACGGGGTTACCACGCAGGGGCTCGCTGTCAGCTCCTCGTCAAGGGCGGAGCCCGGTAACCCCCCGCACCCAATAAAAGCGGCGGACCGATTCCATCTGGGGCGGAGCTAACGAGCCGAGGGCGTGTCACTCCCCGCTGGACATGCGCAGGAAGAGGGGGGTGACGTGAGATGCGCCCACACCACGGAGAGAGAAGACGCCACCTCCAAGCGCTGAATACCTCCCCGCATCTCTGGACCGGACCGCGTTTGATTCTGCCCCTGAGCCAAGGTGCACCTTGAGCTATCGACTGCCTGCCCTTCCTTGCCATCAATCCCCGTGTAAGTCCGTCTTGTCCCGTTTGTCTGTAGTCTGTCGGGGATAGATAAGACTGTGTCTAAGTGCCCATCTTGCTGTGCTTTACCTCTTACCGTGTAATCTACCCGTTTCTGCATCACCAATATTATATCCTCCTCCGGAGGTCTTGAGAACTGTACCCCTTGTGTCGTTGCATTAATCCCAGCCGTTGTGTCCTTTCCTTCATTGATTTAGCATAGCGCGATTCGGCCAACGTTCGAGTGTAATCGGGTAAACTGTGCGAACACGGCGGCCATTCCGCTTGGTCAAGCAACATCTAAGTCGTGTCCGTAACAATATATATATATATATATATATATATATATATATATATATATATATATATATATATATATATATATATATATATATATATAAAAGTCACTCGTAAGTCAAGGTTTAAATATATATATATATATATATATATATATATTTTTTTTTTTTTTTTTTTTTTTTTTTGAAACCTTGACTTACGAGTGCACCAACTTACGAGTTTTCCGAGATACGAGCCGTCGCCCCCGGTCGATTTTTTGCTTTGTGATGCGAGCCGAGATCTGAGTTACGATCGAGCGAGCTTGGATATAAAACACGTAATCGTCAAAAAACATGAGCGAGGTGTGCGTGTTGTCGACTTGGCGAGGCAGTACGATCGTAGTACTTCTACGATATGTACGATTTTGAAGCAGAAGGAGTCGATAAAGGCTATAACGCCAGCCAAGGGCGTTAAGATTATTTCAAAGCTCCGGACCTCTGTCCATGAAGATATGGAGAAGTTGTTGTTTGTGTGGTTGACGGAGAAGCAGCTCGCAGGAGATACCGTGACCGAGAGCATCATCTGTGAGAAGGCACGAGACATTTACGGGGATTTGGTGCAGCAGACGGTGGGAACATCAACGGACGAGGCATCGGAAGAGTCATTCAAAGCCAGTCGGGGATGGTTTGATAATTTTAAGAAGAGGACCGGCATTCACTCCGTCGTCAGGCATGGTGAGGCAGCAAGCTCGGATGTGAAGGCAGCTGAAGATTTTATTATAACTTTTGCCGAACTGATAGAAGCCGAAGGATACATCCCCCAGCAAATCTTCAACTGTGACGAGACAGGGCTCTTCTGGAAAAAGATGCCGAGGAGGACGTATATAACGGCAGAGGAGAAGAGCATGCCAGGCCACAACTTGTTCAGAGTGCCGGCGATAGCTCGCCTTCTCTTTGTGGAAGACACGGTGAGATCCTTAACATCCAACAACTAATGGGACGCAAACGGGGCGCCCAGTTTAGCGGTACACACATTGATGAATCACCCTGCCTGTGAAACACCGACATGACAGGTTATAGCTGGGTCGGGATTCAAACCCAGGCTGGACAGTTTAGAGTCAAGTGTGCGTACCTCCAAAGGCCATCCTGCCAACTTGTATGCTGCATACAGGTGAAATATAAAGCGCGAGATATTTTTAAATATATATTTCAAAAAAAATTGGTGTGGTTTTTGGGGGGCTGGAACGGATTAATAGCATTTCAATTCATTTTAATGGGGAAATTTAATTTGAGAAACGAGCAAATTGAGTTACGAGCTCGGTCACAGAACGAATTAAACTCGTAAGTCAAGGTTTCACTGTATATATATATATATATATATATATATATATATATATATATATATATATATATATATATATATATATATATAATATAATATATATATATATATATATACATACATACACACACACACACACACACACACACACACACACACACACACACACACACACACACACACACACACACACACACACACACACACACACATATATATATACACTCAACCCTCGGCTATCGCGAACTCAGCTATCGCGTTTATCTGCTATCGCGACCTTTATTTTTCGTGCGTAAAAAAAAAGAAGCTAGGGAGGCGTTGATTGGTGCATGTATGTAGGCGATCCTAATGCGCACGCGTGAATTTTTTCCCACCTGCAGAAGCTGTCATTCGACGGCAGACCGCCGATGAGTGAGGAAATGTAAGTGAGCGCCGTCAGATTTTCGTTTTTGACAAAATGGCGGAAAAACTTGAACAACCCTACTGCATCAAATTTTGTGTAAAGCTTGGCGATTCCCAAGTGGAAACGATCCGCAAGATTCAACACCATTCATTCCATTATGAAGGAGGATTTGGGCTTCAGGAGAATCTCAGCGAAGTTCGTAACCAAAGCTGCTAACGATTGAGTAGAAGCAACTCCGTTTGGAGATCGCACAGGACATGCTGGAGACTGTGAACAGCGATCCCAGCTTCCTCAACACAGTGATCACTGGCGATGAGTCCTGGGTTTATGGGTACGACCCAGAAACCAAGTTGCAGTCATCACAATGGAAGCATCCAACATCCCCGAGGCCAAAAAAAGCAAGGCAGGTCCGCAGCAATGTCAAAGTCATGCTGACCGTCTTCTTCGACTCCAGAGAAGACATCATGCGGAATGCGACGGACCAGCTGCGCGCCATCCCAAAAGAGGCGTTCCAGCGCTGCTTCCGACAGTGGCAGAACCGTTGGGAGAAGTGTGTGGCAGCCCAAGGGGACTACTTTGAACGAGATTATTATAAAAAAAATTTTATCTGGGTGCGAGTATCTTTTATGAACAAAGGTCGGATGCCTTCTTTGGCATGGCATTTTAATTACAAAATAAAGAATGCCACTCAGTAGAGAGCATACCTCCGCCAGGTGAACAGTTTATGTTTTGTATCGACTGAATGAATGAATGATCGTTTTAAGGCCATTTTCCCCGCTAGAGCGGGGGTTAGCCTTGCGGGCCCCATGACAATCATGGTTCCCTGTTTGAGGCAATGTTTTTATGGCCGGTTTTATGGTTTTATGGTTTTTATCCCACTGATGGGTCGTATCTGGATCCAGACCTGAACCAAAATCTAATCAGCGCCGAGTTTTGTCATAACTCGTCCATGTCGGAACTCGTCCATAACTTTTTGAGACATCCTGATATATATCATTTTTGGCCCCATCCCTCAATGGTGAAGAATCACTTACATTTTTCTATCTAGATCCATATCTTCACCAAAATTGAATCGATTCTTCCTTGTCACACACACTACCTCTCCACCAAGTTTTGTCCAAATCCGTCCACAATTTTTGAGATATCCTGCTATATGTCATTTTTGGCCCTATCTCCCAATGGTGAAGAATCACTTTTAAAAAATTCTACTAGCCGGATCCGAATCCGGATCTTCACCAAAATGTAATCATTTTGTCCGTGTCACATACACTATCTCTCTGCAAATTTCGTCCAAATCCGTCCACAACTTTTTGAGATATCTTGTTTACAAACAAACAGACAGACAGGGGTGAACACATAACCTCCATCCACCTTTGGTGGAATGAATGAATGAATGAATATATGAATGATTGTTTTAAGGCCATTTTCCCCGCTAGAGCAGGGGGTAGCCTTGCGGGCCCCATGACAATCATGGTTCCCTGTTTGAGGCAATGTTTTTATGGCCGGATGCCCTTCCTGGCGCCAACCCTTAGTCGCCTCTTACGATGCGCAGGGATACGGTGTACCTATTCTAAACCGGGGTACACACCGGGATCATTCATCCCAGCAAGCTGGTACTCAATTTGCCGACCTCGGAAGGATGACAGGCTGAGTCAACCCCCCTGGCGTTAATTCAGCGATCGACCGGGATTCGAACCGAGGATCCCAAGCCGGCACCCTAACCGCTAAGCCAACACCAGGCTTTGGTGGCCGAGGTAAAAATGTTTTTTTCCTTTTAAAGCATCAGCATGCGTCCTATATTCATCCTATCTGGTAGTTGACCGGAGTTGAAAACTGAAGTAATGCTACGGTGACTTGAGACTCGATTTCAGACTTGCCCTCAAAGACTAGAGACTTTCTTGAGCCTGCTCAAGTGGCTTGTTGACATCTCTGGGAGGTGGAACATAATTTCTGTGATTATTCCCGTTGGATATATGGGTGTTATTGGTCGATATTTGTGATAGTTGGATTTCTTCAGGTTTCAGATGAGGAAGATGTTACCTTCTGTGATCCATTCATCCATTACCTTTTCTTCATGGATAAGTTAGTTGAATGCTCGGGTGTAGTGATTGAGGAGAGCACTTAGTTGCATTAAACAAAAGTTTGGAATGCCATCCAGGCCAGGAATTTTAAAGGTTGAATGTTTGCAAGTTGTTTTTTAAATCTCTTCACCAATTAATCAATGGGGGCATTTCTTTAGATTTTGCTTTTTCTTTTCCAAGTTTTGGATCCATTCCGCCTTCTTGTTGTTCTGTTTGATCTTTGGCAAAAATTCATTTCCAGAAATCTTTTAGTTTATCTTTTTCAGGGGGAACTTGATACATTTTGCTTTGTATCCATTGGCAAAAAGTGTTATATAAATACAAATTTTTTTTTTTTTTTGCCCCCGAGTCCATGGATAATATTGTCGTGTGACTGCTCTCAGTTAAGACCAAGAGTTAGCCACAGATGGCAAATTGAGCGTTAACTTCGAGGCGACGATCAAATACGGATTTTATATCTACGCGTGGGAAGAAGCGAGAAGAAGAAGCGGGAAGCTTTTACCTGACGGTAAAAGCACGGCAGCGCTTTCCTTCAATCCTGTAGGAATTTAACTCAAGCGGGAACGGGTTTAGAATATACAGGGGAAAATAATACAAGGGTTTATTTACAACGGAATGCCGGGAACAAGAAAACACGCCGGTTACTGACTAATGTTTCTAAAATGGAGCACTCCCACACCAGACTTCTAAAACACACAAGGGAGAATTTAACTGAAAATAATGGGGTCGTGTGTGTGTGTGGGCTTATCTCAACTCCGCTGTGGTGTTGGCGGGAGGAAGGCCGCCCAGTCGTTAGCGCGAGCCAGGCCTCGCCGCGTCCTTGTTCCCCTGCTGCTCGGCCAGGGTACGCTGCAGCGGCAAGCCTCGCTTGTACGCTCGTCACTCGCACGTGAACACAGGGGAGGAGAATCGTCAGCGCTCCACCATCTCTCCAACGTCCGTCGTCGCCCAAAAAGCAAGGGTCCAGGGTCAAGAATGCAAGGGAAGTCCAGGGCAAGAGGGATCCAGAACAAGAGAGGAAATCCAACACGAGAAGCGATCCAAAACGAGGAAAAAAAAATGCCGGCTGGCAAGTCCTTTTATCGCTCGTCTCGTGACGTCACCGGCACTTTTCACCAATGGCCGCGTCACTTCTCTCTCATGCCATTGCTCGGTGGCCAATCAGTATCTCGCTTCTTGCTCCCTTCCTTCCACCAATCCGAGGGAAGCTTCTTGCCCCACCCCTGGCCAATCACCAGTCCTTCCTTCTTCTGCCAATCGGCGGCCTTCGTCCTGCCTTGTGTCTTCCTTCCACCAATCAGTGGCCAGCTTCTTGCCCCTACCTTGACCAATCACGAGTCCTTCAGGGCGTGGCTCTCGGCCTGCCTGAGCGATGAGTGTTGCTATGCAAGTCGGTGATGGAGCTGGCTGCGGTTCTTTCGGCAGCGCCCCGAACTGGCCTCCGGCGAATTTTATTGTCGGGGGGAAATTTAATTAGTGTGTGTGCTGCTATTCGGCCTACCTAGTGTCTATTGGTGTCATGCCATATGGGACAATGGATAAATCACAGGTCTCACACACAGGGGAATTAGCATAATCCCTACTCTAGTTAGTACAAGGATCATCCTTGTATGATCACAAAGATACACTTAATCCGACATCCGGGCTAGACAGGTCCCTGCTTGTGTACTTCGAGATGGTTCTTCTTCTTAAGGACAGTCAGAGCATGATACTACACAGATCTACCTGATCTACATATCACTCTACCCCAAAATTCATAACAATATGTTGGAGATATTTTCAAAACTGTTTTTTTATTTTTTATTTTTAATCTTCCTTGCAATCATTAACTATTTTGTTTGTTTTCAGCACCCTCTTGGTCTTTGTCTTAAATTTTATATTTGTTTGTTGGATTCTTATTAGCTTTGGGCTTCAGTTTTCTCATGCATTGTTTCCTAGCAGGGTTTCCTCTCCTAGAGGTACGCACACTCACCTTCAAGTTGTCTAGCCTGGGTTTGAATCCCGACCCAGCTATAAACTGTCACCCTGATGTTTCACAGGCAAGTTGATTCTTCGATGTGTGTGCCGTCTCTCAGATGGACTATAAACTGGAGTTCTACCTGCCATCATTAGTCTGTGGACGTTAAAGATCCCACGATGTCCTTCGTGAAGAGTTGGCGAGTTTTTGCCATCACCCTGAACAAATTGCACATTACTCCCATAACCTACAGCGGTGACTGCATCAGCGGCACAGCCATGCCCTCAGCCAATGATGCTACCCCGCAGCCTTGTGTTGCATACAAAAGATGTATTTAACGACTCGTTACTGACTTAGAGTTTATAGCCTTGTACAAATGTCCTAATTGCCCCGTAAAAGGATATTGCCCTGTGTTTGTCCACTGGTTAAATGTTAAAAACACACTATTTGGGTAATATCTTGTAAAATGAGCTTTTTATTGTTGTTGAAGCAACATTGGTATTGTGTTTTTGTACAACCTGATGTCTGAGAGTGTTGTTCTTCTGACCGAATATCATTGTATATTTTATATAGATTACTCAATTCTTCATGAACGCTCCCCGGCATGCGAGAAGCCATGCTAGTGTTTCTTGCCCATCATGTGTTTGGCACATTGGTTTCCTTTCACACTACGTTTGTTCCTGTATTCCAACTTTTCTAAACAGGTGAAGCACACCCAGTTAGCCAATTAAGGTCATAAGTCAGTTTAGCGAAACGAGGTTTTATGGCACATTGAATTTCCCACGCTTATGAACATTCCAATACTCGAAGAGGAAGAAATTTGTCTCTGATGGTGTTAATAATCTTCCATTTGCTTGTTCAACATTACATTCTCTGCGATATTTTAAAAAATTCCTGTTTCATCGAACCCACAAATGGAATGTGCGTGTGCTACAAACACAGAAATACATTTTGTTACAATAAAGTGTTCTTATTCTCCTGGATTCCCATATTTTCTGTTTTGAAATTGAGATTTGTTGAAGGTCCGAGTTGTGTATTTTGAATGTAGAACATACATATGATTTGTTTGTTTTTTGTTCGACATTTTGAGCATGAATGTAGAATGAGAGAAACTGAACACCTTCAATGAGAAACGCTGTTAACAGAGAAGGTTTCTCCATTTGAATACAAATTCACTGTAAATATGAGATTTTTTTGCAAGATCTCATTGGGTGTTAGGAGGGGGAGGGGTGCTTTGGGGGGTTGGAGTGGGGGTGAGCTGGTGGTATATTTTGATGCCCTAGTATTTTGAATACCCACAAGTGGACTTGCTTTTGTGTTTTAATTTTCCATTTTGAAAGCCGTGTCAGGGAAGCATCTTAGAGACTTAGACCATGCATATGGAGGAGTCGTGAATGTGATGAAGAGGAGGAAACGTGCTGGAAATGTTTATATTCCTGGCAGGGTCATCAGCCATGAGAAAGGAAAATGCCTTGCCAATTCTTGGAATGCGGTTTTTATGGAATCTACTGCCAAGGAGAATCAGGCAAGTTCAAAGTTTTCATGATGATACTTTGTAACTCTTGAAATGCTTGGTTTATGACAGTAGTTGTTTTATTTTTGCTGTTCTTATAAAATAATGTCCTTTGCTTTTCCAAATAACTTGGAGTTCCCAGTGTTACGTATTACCTCCCCAAACCCCGGTTAGGGTGCACCTCAGAGTCTGGAGCGGGAACACGGCAGAAAGATTTGTTATTTTGCGTTTTCTAATAAACCATGGTAAAACCACACCAACGCAATTGTAGAACAAAACAAGTGATTGCATTAAGAACTCTCACATACACAATAATAACACTATTAAAGAAAGTACAATGAAAATGTCACTTGCATCAAATGAACAATACATATGATGGTACCATCATTCCCCAATGCTCTTAAAGCAATGAACTCACGATATGCCAAACGTGAGTGGAATGTAACATTCCCCGTAGTCCGTGCACAGATCCCCATGCTGGTTGGAGATCGAGGTCGTGCAGAATGGCAAATCAATAGGCAGGTATCGGCGCGATTGTGGATGAGTTACGAGGTGAGAGGTCGATATGGGAATTGAGCCGATAGGTAAACCAACGGCAATCAACACGATGAGGTCGATATGGAAATCCCAACGGCAAAACAAGATGCACCAAGCGGACAGCCTCTTCTTCTTCTAGGACAAAATGGCGTAAAGGCCCGTAATTGAGGTGCTTGATTTCTCCAACGAAGACTCACACTTGGTGATAAAACCTGAGACGCAGGTTTAATTGCACTCGCAATATATGACTGTCGCGGGAAATCCCTTTCCCGGGGAGCCTCAACTCATTCGCGACCAGTATCAAAAAAGTCCGCTCGCAGCCTTGACATGATTCACGGCTGTATCTCCATCATGGCCGTTCTCCTCCTCATCCACCTTCCGGTTCTTTGCCGCGTTTTCCTTTTTCCTCCACAAACATTTATTTTTACCTTTTACTAAAGTCATCTCCATTTCACACAAAAATCTTAACAACAAAATTACCTGACACTAAAAATCCTACAAGTATATAATAACAACAAAGACGGAAGTGACGGATCCGTAACACCAGCAATTGAAATATTTCCACCTTTTGTGTGTTGGAATCGGTTAAGACTGAGATTTAAATGCATATTAGAAGTGAGAACGAAAATGTAGTTGTCAGAGTTGTGTGGGAACAGAATGTGTGTGTCGAGGTGGTTGGTTGTTGGCAGCATGTCATGAAAATTCTTCCTCTTCTGATTTCCTCCCATTCATGGAACCATCTTCCCAAAGCTGTTCAATCCCATCCTTCCTCCAGGGTGTGAAGCACGTGGTGCACCACAATCTCATGTCATCCCCATCCCTACCCATTATCCTTTCTCTCCCCATTGACCCTTCCAAACACAAAGCCTCTTACTTACAGGCTACTGTGTTTCCTCTCCTCTCTGTCACCTCTTTTACCTGTTCATTAATTTGTTCCCTCGATTGGCTTGTCCAAGTGTGGTCCCGCTATCCTTATGTCAATACGTTGCCTTTTCACCTCCACCATCACCCTGCTCTTCCATGAATCTTTCTTTTGTATAGCAAATAAAAAGATTAATAACTCAGTTGAAAATCCAGATGGTTTTATGAGTGAATGAGATCATTGTTGCTATGATATTGTGGTGCTACCTGGATGTTGACAAATTGCTACAGACTATGCGTCCACATTTCCTGGATTGGAAATTTGTACTCGGACAATCTTCCTATTGACTCGTATGTCACGTCGATATCCAAGAAAAGATAACGTTATCATTAGCCGTTCACCTTTAGCACCGTCTGCAGTTTCAGGTCGTTTACTGATCTTCATGATCACACTTGGCAATCTTTCCATTGATTTGCACAGGAGGTTTGGAGGAGATTTGGATGGGATTTCACCCCACTTTGGTGAATCAGACTTCAAACCTTCCCTTCATATCTCCCAATATTGTACAATCATGTTCACCATTCCCCATTTTATCCATGGCCTCCCATAAAGTTAACAATGATGCACCCACAGGTACGAGATTCACTCGAGGAAATTACCTGTTATGGCGACCAGTATCGATGGCTTTGGTGCCTGTGTGTTAGGTTTATAGTTCATGTACGCGTTTTATTTTATCAAAACATCTTAACGAGTGTTGACTGTTATGATTAACATGGTATAACTCGACTAACTTATGGTAAATTATTAATTTAATCTTTATTTATTTAAATATTTATTTAATTTAATGGTGTCCATTTGTTTTATACCTTGTACCTCTCCCTTCCCTCTCCCTCCCTTCCCTCCCCGCCCACCCCCCCCCCCTCCCCCTCCCAGCTCTCTCCCTTCCACAGATCTTCTGTTGTCCCTGTTCTCTACTGTTGTTGTTGTGCTTGTATGCTTCCCTCTCTCTCCCCCTCCCTTTATTATGTTTTATGTGTCTCTGTTTGTTTTTGTGTTTTATTTGTTGGTTCTTACATGAGCCTCGACTTTGTATAGAAAAAAAAAAAATTTTTTTGATATCGGGAGTGTAAATAAAATCCGTACGTTCTCAGTCACATTTGGCACCTGTTCCCCATGCGTCCTGTGTGTCCCGCAGACTGTGGTGGAAATGTTCAAGCGAATGATCTTGGAGATAGACCGAGCGGATGGCAGCATGCCCAAAGAAAAGAGCTCGTGCAAGCTCATGTGAACCTTGCGTGCAAACGGAAGGCTCCTTGGCCGTGTTGCTGTGGCATGACCTACCAGGTGGTTGTGCTTTGGTTTTGTGCATTAAAGGAAGGCAGAGAGGTTGGAGTTGGAGATGAAAAAGACAAATTTTAGAAATGGAACCTCAAATCATTTGTGGCCTTTTATCTTACGGATAAACTTTGCTACTTACTGTTTAATTTACTTGAACGATACTGATGGTGATATGGTTTTAATCTTGGGTTTTTTTGTTTTTTTAATAAGGTTATTTGTGTAAAAATAAAGTATATACAGAGAGAGGGAAGATGCCTTAGCCTTAATTGTTCTGCCGGGGCATATTGAGGTTTCCTACGAATGTAGCCACCTTCACCATGTGCAGTGTAAACACCTTGATGTGTTTACATTTGTATGATTGTCAAATGATTTGTTTATATCTGTAAATAAACCTCCAATGCTTTCGCACCATTGTGATCTTGACAGTGGTGGGAATGGGGAAAAAAATTCCAAATCGAAGTGCCAATGTTATTATTTATTTTGTTGTTTTTAATTTGTACCTGGTTTATTTTCAAACAAAATCCCTTTTCTTTTTTCCCAGCACATACTTGAGAGAACCTAACTGTTTTTGTGCAAAGTGCTTTGTAAAATAATCGTTTCTTTTCCATATTTGCTGTGAAGAAGAAGCTGAGATTTCCAGATTTTTTTTAAATTTTTTTTTTAAATAGTGTCAATTTATCATCTTTAAACTTTCCTCGTAAATGATCATTCCAATGGTGTCGTGTTTATTTCTTGTTTTCTTTCATGTTATGTTATTTAATTGGTCTTTGAGCACACAAACGACATGCTCATTGAATTGATTTTGATGACTAATGCCAATTACAATCCAGCCTTCTCTTGGTCTGGACAAATGAAAAGACGTTATCCACAGTGGCCTGTTTTTTATTATTATTCGTCAAAACAAGGTTCATGGAAGAGCAATGTCTGGACTAATAAAGAGCACTCAAGCAAACAAAGAAAACTGATCGCCAACAATGGTGAGTGTTAAACACACGTCACTTCCTGTATACCACTGTTTATGTTTTAGGCATTCTTACCATCGTGTTCAATTTAACTTTTAGTGTGTCCTGAGAACACGACTTGACTTTTGATGTACGAATCTCTTTTGGTTATTTTGATTTTTGCTAAAGTTTGACTCGTTAAGTAAAATAAACTCAAGTCAACCTTCATTGCATACAAGCGTAATGCCTTATTTAGCCCACGGTGTTAGGCAACAGCTTAATCTATTTATTCCTTGTACGAGTATTTCGTCTCATGAATCGTCGATCCTTAGCTGTAAAGGGCATATGTTGTGCTTTTTAATCGCATGACAGAATATTAATTTGGCCACGTCATGTGCAGACTCGAAGTATGGCGATCCGACCCTCTCCAGATCTTCTCGGATGCACACACATTCTTCCAGTAACTCTTCTGTGCGAACTAAAAGACTGCTCCATTATTCCTTAAGCTATTATTCCGACAGGCATTCCCTACCGAATCGACAACTTAGTTGGTCAGAATACCTTGATACCGCAGGAGCGTTGTGGAGGGAACATGTCAACAATTAAGATTACAGAGGATGAGAATTCGAGGCTGTCAAATAACTTTGGGAAGTAGCACAAACGATGTTTGTGCTACTTCCCCAAGTTATTTGACAGCCTCGAATTCTCATCCGCTGTAATCTTAATTGTTACACCACTGCACTAACTCCTCCACATTCCACTACAGCTTGAAAATGAGATTCACTGTGCCACTTTTGTGTGATCCTTTGGGATCAGGGATGGGGGTAATGTTTTCATAATGACAAACACCTCTCATCCTTTCAGAGTCTCAAATGCCTGTCCATGCAGCTGATTCTTTAAGAAAATGTCACATTACCTGATATCAAAATAGCTATTCTGTGGTTGACATACCACAATTTAGTTTCTACTTCTTCATGGCATTTGTAACTCTAAACATTCTCGACATCTAACAATTAATGTATTTGTACTTTCTTGCATCTAAAATGATCAATATTAAATTTGATGGGGCATTTGTTTCCCCCATCCCCTTCTTCAAGTATTATCACTTTTCGTATTGTTACATGGAAAAGGGAGGGGGGGGGCAGGGTGACCACCATATACAGATTGTGGTAAGAATAGCATGGACCGTCTGACCATGTAGCTTAGATTTATTTTTTTATTTTTTTTGTATACAGAGTCGAGGCTCGTGAAAGAGCTAACATTTATCAAACAAAAAAATCAAACAAGCAAGCAAACAAAGTATATAAAAAGGGGAGTGGTCGACAAGATGGGGAGAGAAGGGGAGGAAGCACACAAACACAACATTTGAGAGCAGGGACATCGGGAGATGTGTGGGAGGGAGAGGGCCTGGGGGGAGGCAGGATAGGTATAAAACGCAAGGACACCAAGGACTTCCAGGAAAGAAGTCAAAAGTCACCTCAAAAAAGTGGATTTGGGGTGAAATTAGCAGGGGTAGAAAAGATCAAGGTTTTGGATTGGGGAAGATAAGAGATGGTGGTAAACAGCCGTTTTAAAGACCTGGAGGGAGGAGTGGGATTGAAGAGAGTGAGGGAGTTTGTTCCAGAGGTGGGAGAAAAGAGGAATGAAGGAGTGAAGGTGAGCAGAGCGTCTTGATTTTGGCAGTTTAACCATAAGAGGGTTGCAGGCAGATCTTGTGCGACCTGTAGGAATATTTGGGGGACAGAGCCCAGAGAGAGCTGGGGGAGCCAGGCCGGAGAGGAGTCGGTAGAAGACGGAAAGACCACCAACCTGCCTGCGGTGAGTAAGTGAAAGGCCCTCGGAGATAGCGTCATCGCGGGAGATTCCAATGATTCTGAACGCTTTGGTTTCAACAGCGTGAAGACGAGCTAGATGTGAGGCAGGAGCACCAGCCCAGAGGGGAGAGCAGTACTCCATTGAGCTGCGGATGAAAGCCTTGTATGTGGTGAGGAGCTCAGGTGTGCCAAGGAAGGACTTCGCACGACGGAGGATGCCCAGACGGCAACTGGCTTTGGAGGCCAGCTTGGAAATGTCGTTTTCCCAGGAAAGATCATGGCAGATAGTGAGACCCAAAAGCTTGAGTGACAGAACTTCTTGGAGGGGATTATTCAGAAAGTAGATGGGAGGGTTGTCCAGTCGGTCTTTTCGGAGAGACATCGTAAGAGTGTGAGATTTGTCAGGATTGAAGGACATGTTCCACTTGTTTGCCCAGTCTGTGATTTTGTCCAGGTCTGCAGAGAGTGAGGAGGCTGCAGACTGCCGATCTGAGGGATGAGGAATGGAACGGCAGAGAGTGGAGTCATCAGCAAAGAGATAGAGAGGATTTTCAAGAGAGTCAGAGAGATCATTGATGAAGACCAGAAAAATCACAGGGCCCAGAACACTGCCTTGGGGAACTCCAGCCTGAACAGGAAGAGGAGATGAGAGAAACCCATTCAGGGCCACACGTTGACTACGACTAGAGAGGAAGTCCGTCAGCCATGCGTGGAGATTTCCATGGATACCAAAGGAGGAGAGTTTGGTGAGCAGAGCGGGGTGCCAGACCGTATCGAAGGCACGTGATGTGTCGAGGGAGACAGCTCTAATTGCCTGTTTGGCATTGAGGACCTCCATCCATTGTTGAGAGAGCAGAAGCAGCATGTCCAGAGTAGAGTGACCTGGTCTGAAACCAAATTGATGATCAGAGATCAAGCCATTGGAGAAGAGGAAAGATTTCATATCCAAAGCAATGATGGATGCCATGACTTTGCTGATAATTGGGAGAAGGCTGATTGGTCTGTAGTTGCTAGGATCTGTTTTTGCACCTTTTTTTGTGCAAAGCAGTGATGTTGGCTGATTTCCAAGCATGAGGACAGTTGACCTTGAGCAAAAGAGAGGGTGAAGAGAACAGAGAGAGGGAGTGAAAGAGCGGAAGAACAGGATTTTAGGACCCGTGGGCTGATGCCGTCAGGTCCAGTTGCAGAATCAGTCGAGGGTTGACAGAAATTTTTCCACCTTGTCAGGAGGAAAGGACACGGAGTCCAGGAGCAGCTGGGTACGAATGGGTACGGTGGGTACAGAGAGGGATGGGTTTGGGACACAAGATTTAGAGGCAAACACAGAGTTGAGGCATTCAGCTTTTTCACGTGCGGAGTCAGCTGTGTAGCCGTTTGAGGTAAGGGAGGGGATGGAGGGGGAACAAACACCAGAAATTGGCGAGATCTTGGAGACGGTGGCAGGGGTTTTCAATGGTCCACACGGTCTCCACGTTTTTCAAAGTTAAGTCTGTTCACAATTGTATTTTGTCGAAACTGTATTTATCGTTCGGTGTGTGAACTTATAGTGTCCCCCTTGGAAGTTTCTCGGTGTTTATCTTTCATATATTAATCGTTTGTTTGCCGCGTCGCGAGCAAGGCCTTACAGCCTAAGGCTTCCCCCGTCGAAGGTTGTTCCTTCCTTCGCTGTTTTGCTAGCTTTTTTGATTTCCCCTTCTCCACCAAGCTTCACCAAACATCTACTATTTGTCTAACGTTGTAACCCCCACACCCCCCCCCCCCCCAAAACAAACAAAAAAACAAACAAAAAAAAACTTTTATTTCCCTTTCTCCTCGTGTGCTTTTGCCTCTGCCCACGTGCGCTGTCTCGCCCCGCCCCCATTTTCCCCTTGCCTTCCACCTTTTGCCCTGTTCAAGTGACTCGTGGTCGTCGCTCTAGGCTTCCTCTCCCCATTGGTATTTTTGTGAATATAAGATTGTTCTTCACAGTTCTGTTTAAATATGTTTCAACTATCCCCTTCAGTGTTTTATTCAGTGGTTTATTACAACACGCTGTTTTTCTTCTTATTTAAAAGGCTCCTTTCAATTTCCTCTTCAACTCATTCCATTTCAAAAAAATATTCAATCTCTTTTGATTCCAAATCACTCCATGCTCTAAATTCTCATTCATTCCATCCCTCCTCCATCGTTCTTAAACGAATCGCTAACTTGAAAATCACAACAAACCCAATTTGTTATATATGTTCATCTTTCATTAATCATCCACTTTCTAAACTCCCCCCTTAATAATAATAATAATAATTCATTTATTTTGTATAGCGCTTTTCCAGAAGCCCAAAGGCGCTTTGACAGAGTGGAAAACATAAACAAAACATAAGGCATGCACATGAAAACAACAATTGCAAAAAGACAAGAATCAATAGGGAAATATTTAAAGCAAAAGGAGGGAGAAGGAGAAGAGATAGTCAGGGGTTAAATGCTGTGGGTTGAATGTTGAATGCAGTGTTGAACAGGTGGGTCTTTAGTGATGTTTTGAATGTGGTGAGTGAGGAGGAGTCTCTGATGGTGTGAGGTAGTGAGTTCCAGAGGGTGGGAGCAGCGATGGAGAAGGCCCTGTCCCCCCAGGATCTGAATTTGGTCCGGATGGAGGGGGTCAGGAGGTTGGTACCAGCAGAGCGGAGGTTGCGGGTGGGAGTGTGTCTGGAGAGGAGGTCAGCCAGGTAGGATGGGGCCAGGTTATGGAGGGCTTTGTATGTCAAGAGGAGGATTTTGTACTGGATTCTCTGGGGGATGGGGAGCCAGTGAAGCTTGTAAAGGACGGGGGTGATGTGGTCACGGGTCCGGGAATGGGTGAGTAGACGGGCAGCGAAGTTCTGAATGTATTGGAGTTTATTGGTGATTTTTGAGGGTGAACCATAGAGGAGCCTATTGCAGTAGTCCAGACGGGAGGTGATGAAGGCGTGGATGAGGGTTTCTGCAGCCGTGGAGGAGAGGGATGAGCGGAGACGGGCAATGTTTTTCAGGTGAAAGAACGCTGACTTTGTGATCTGTTTCGTGTATTTGTCGAAGGAAAGGGTTTGGTCAAAGATGACGCCAAGATTCTGGATGTGAGGGGAGGTGGATACTGGGATACTGTCGATGTTGAGGGCAAAGTTATGGGTGGATTTTGTGAGCGTTTTTGGGCCAATGATGATTATTTCAGATTTATCACAGTTAAGCTTGAGGAAGTTGATTTGAAGCCAGGATTTTATTTCAGTGATGCAGTTTGTCAGGATAGAGTGGGTGTCGGTGGAGACGGACTTGGTGGAGATGAAAAGCTGGATGTCATCGGCGAAGCAGTGGAATTGGAGACCATGACGGCGGAGTAAGTGACCGAGGGGGGACAGGTAAAGGATGAAGAGGAGGGGGCCAAGAACTGAACATTGGGGGACACCTTGGGGGAGGGGAGCAGTGGGGGATTTGCAGTTATTGATGGAGATGAACTGTCGTCTGTCAGAGAGGTATGATTTAATCCAAGAGAGGGCAGTGCCGGTAACGTTAAAGGTGGATTCAAGTCGGGTGAGGAGGATGGTGTGATCGATGGTGTCAAAGGCAGCGCTGAGGTCGAGGAGGACGAGAATGTTGAGGTTGCCAGCGTCAGAGGAGAGGAGAAGGTCGTTGGTGATTTTGAGGAGAGCAGTTTCAGTACTGTGGTTGGAGCGGAATCCGGATTGGAATGTTTCATACAGGTTATTGGCAGAGAGATGATGTTTGAGTTGAGTGGCTACAGCGCGTTCCAAAACTTTTGACAGAAAGGGTAGGTTGGAGATGGGTCTGAAGTTATTTAGGGTGTCAGGGTTTAGACCAGGTTTTTTTAGAATGGGGGTAACAGCAGCAATTTTGAGGGAAGGTGGGACGATGCCTGTAGACAGGGAGGAGTTTATTGTTGCAATGATAAGTGGAGAGAGAGCAGGGAGGGAGGCCTTGACAAAGCTGGAGGGGATGGGGTCAAGAGTGCAGGTGGCAGTTTTCATTCCTATGAGGAGTTCAGAGAGGTCAGTAGGGGAGATTGGGGAGAACCGAGACAGGGGATGGCAGGACAAGGGGGGGCAGGTGGTTGGAGGGGGAGCGGGTGCGGCGGTGGTCAAGCTGTTGTAGATGTCGTCAATTTTGCGTTGGAAGAAAGAGAAGAAGGAGATGCAGTTGTCTATTGTGAATGACTGGGTGGTGGTGTTCAGGGGGCGGAGGAGTTTGTTTATTGTCGAGAAGAGTGCTTTTGGGTTTCCGGAGCCAGAGTGGATAATTTGAGAGTAGTAGGCGGAGCGGGCGCGGGAGAGGGCATCTTTGTAGTGTTGTAGTTGGTCCTTGTAGGCTTGGGAGTGAACTGTGAGACCCGTTTTATTGCGGAGTCTTTCAAGTTGGCGAGCACGAGTTTTCATCAGGCGGAGTTCAGGGGTAAACCAGGGAGCAGAATGGGTGAAAGAAACTGTTTTGGTTTTTACAGGCGCAAGCTGGTCAAGGCAGGAGGAGAGAGTGTGGTTGTAGTAGTCAGTGAGGTCGGAAGGGGTGTGGAGGTCAATGAAGGGAGAAGTGGACATTTTTTCAGAGAGGGTGGATGAGAATGAGGTAGGTGAAAGAGCGTTTAGCTTACGGAAGTTGATAGTGCAATAATGCCTTGGTGTTGGGGCGGGGATGTTGATGGTCAGAGTGATGGCTAAGTGGTCAGCGAGGGTGAGGTCGGAGCCAGAGAGATGGTGCAAATTTAATCCAGTGGAGCAGACAAGGTCCAAAATGTGACCACGGATATGGGTAGGAAAGTCGACATGCTGAGTGAGGTTAAAGCAGGTGAGTAAATCAGTGAAGTCAGTGGTTATTGTGGAGTCAGTGGAGTCCATGTGGATATTGAAATCACCAAGGAGGAGGATTGAGGGGGAGAGGGAACATAGCTGGGTCAGAAAGTAGGAGAAGTCAGACAGGAATGATGGGTGGGGTTTGGGCAGGCGGTAGACGACAGCCATGACTGACTGCGTGCGACCAGACAGTTTAAAAGCCAGGTGTTCAAATGATGGAGCAGATGAGATGGAGATGAGGTTGGTCTTGATGTCTTGACGGTGGATAACGGCAATTCCACCACCTCGGCCCTCCGAGCGTGGTTTATTGACGTAGGAATATCCATTGGGTGTGGTGAGGTTGAGTGTGTAGTAGTCCAGAGGTTGTTGCCAGGTTTCGGTGAGACAGAGAAAGTCCAGTTTGTTATCCAGGATGTATTCGTTCAGGATGAGGCATTTGTTGTTGAGGGACCGGGTGTTGAACAGGGTGAGCTTGATGTTGTTTTGAACAGCAGGGATGAATTCAGGTGATTTAGCCAGGGTTCGTAGGCAGGAGGTGCGATCGTGTGCGTTGCTGTGACCAGGTGCGCTGGGACGAAGAGTGAGAGTGCGCTGAGCCGACCAGAGGACGGGGATGGAGTGACCTGATTGCAAATAAACAAACTTACGACCGGAGCCACGGTGAATGTACCTGGGTCGTCGGAGGAGTCCATTTGATTTGATGGCAGAGATGCATGATGGGGTGGAGCGGGTATTGCGCAGAAGGAGCCTTGCGGCAGAGTACCGCAGAGCCATGCCAGGCAGGGGCAGAGAGACGAGACGAGGCCAAGGTTGAGGAGGTGAAACAATGGTCCCAACCCACGAGAGCGGGCCCGAGGAAACGAAGGAGCCAGGTAGGTGAAGCCAGGAGCAGAGCCGTGACCAAGCAGAGGGCAGGCAGGAGCAAAGAGACGATCACGAGGCCAAGGTTGATCACGGCAAAGCGGCAAATGCAGCGGAAATCGACCGCCGCCGCTACAAATCTAGATCACGGCGGGAAACCGCCACCAAACCGCTGCGATGGTCACAACCCACGACAGCGTGCCCGAGGAAGCAGCGAGCAGGCGAAGGAGCCGGGCAGGCGAAGCAGGGAGCAGAGCCGGGGCTATGCAGAGGGCAGACTCAATGGCCAAAAAATCCGCACGACCACCAAAAAAGAAAGCAACTGACAGTGGCCCAGTCGAAGAAGTGGCGAGCATGTGACGCCTGCGTCCTCTTCATACCGGACCGGAAGCGGAAGTCAACCGGACCTCATACCGGACCCTTGCCCCTCCCCTTCAAATCTCCCCCCCAACCATCCCTCCCAAATTCTCCCTCCTCCCACCTCCTTCTCAAAGCTGCCTCCTCCCCACTTCGTCTCCCTTCTATGTCATACCTCCACCTCCCCCAACCTTCTACTTTCCTCTGCCCCCCCTCAAACAAACTCTCACTGTGCCTCATTCCATCACCATCAAACCTTTTGTCCTCCTCATCCTTCCCTTTCTTGTAACTCTTCTGTAATCTCTGACACACTATCAACTGCTCTTCCTACATCCCCCTCTCACCCTTCATCTGACCCTACCCCTCCCCTCCCCTTTCCTGCACCCGATGCTCCCCCTCTCTCCTCACTAACGGTATGGACCTCAAACATCCGGGGCCTTCGCTCAAACCTGATTGATCTCTCCATTCAGGTTGCTTCTGAAAATCCAGACTTGATCTGCTCAACAGAAACTTTCCTCCTTCAAGATGTCTCTGATTCCTTAATATCTCTTCCTGGTTACTCCCTCCTCCGGTACGATAGACCTGAGCCTCGTCCTGGTGGTGGGGTGGCTATCTTTATAAAAAAACTCTCTTCCTCACTCTCCCTGCACTGCCCTCTCTCCATCCCTCCCACAGGAGTACCTCTGGCTACGGCTTCCTCTCCGCTCCTACCTTTTGTTCATATGTGTTCTGTACCATCCTCCAAACAGTGATGACTCTATTTACATTTCTCTGTCGGACAACATGGACCAACTTCTATCAACTCATCCAAACTCTCTCTTCCTCATATGTGGCGACTTCAACTGTCATCATGCCAGCTGGCTGGGTGTGGGTTCATCTCTCACCAGCCATGGCACCTCAGCAAAGGACTTCTGCGACTCATTGGGACTGACACAATCTGTCAATTTCCCGACCCGGATCTCAGTCAATGGAGTATCTTCTCTTCTGGACTTGGTTATGACTAACTTCCCTGCAAATGTCTGCTGCTCTTCTTCTGCTCCAATCGGTTCTTCTGATCATGTGCTTGTTCAAGTGGACATCTCTCTGGCCATTCTCAGAGAGCCTCCTCAGCGTCGGCGAGTCTGGCATTTCACTCAGGCCGACTGGCACGGTCTGCAAGCAGCCATCAATCAACTGGACTGGTCTCCCATCTCTAATGCCTCTGACATCAATTCTTCCAAAGCAAACTGCTCTCTCTCTCATGCACAGATTTATCCCATCTTGTCTTCAGTTGTCTTACCCTTCCTCCCGTCCATGGTACACTGAATCTTGTGGTGAGGCAGTTGCCCTGAAACAACTTGCCTTTGCATCTTGGAAGGCAAATCCAACTGAAGGCAATCTCAGTTCCTTCCACCAAGCTCGAAACAAGTGTGTTTCTACCCTCAGGAGTGCCAGGAAGCACTATCTCTCCACACTCAAGATTGAACTCTCAAACCTGTCTCCTTCCTCCAAATCCTGGTGGCGTCTGGTCAAATCCGTTTCTGGTGTTTGTTCCCCCTCCATCCCCTCCCTTACCTCAAATGGCTACACAGTTGACACCGCACGTGACAAAGCCGAATGCCTCAACTCTGTGTTTGCCTCAAAATCTTGTGTCCCAAACCCATCTCTCTCTGTTCCCACCTTTCCCAGTCGAACCCAACTGCTCCTGGACTCTGTGTCCTTCTCTCCTGACAAGGTGGAGAAGTTTTTATCAAACATCGACTCTGATTCTGCAACTGGACCAGATGGCATCAGCCCTCGGGTCCTAAAATCCTGCTCTGCCGCTCTATCTCACCCTCTCTCTGTTCTTTTCACCCTCTCTTTTGCTCAAGGTCATCTGCCAGCATCTTGGAAATCAGCAAACATTACCGCTTTACACAAAAAGGTGCAAAAACAGATCCTTGCAACTACAGACCAATCAGCCTGCTCCCAATTATCAGCAAAGTCATGGAATCCATCATTGCTTCAGATATCAAATCCTTCCTCTTCTCCAATGGCTTGATCTCTGATCATCAATTTGGATTCAGACCAGGTCATTCTACTCTGGACATGTTGCTTCTGCTGTCTCAACAATGGATGGAGGTCCTCAATGCCAAACAGGAAATCAGAGCTGTCTCACTTGACATATCACGTGCCTTCGATACGGTCTGGCACCCAGCTCTGCTCACCAAACTCACCTCCTATGGTATTCAGGGAAATCTCCACTCATGGCTTGCGGATTTCCTCTCTGGTCGTAGGCAACGTGTGGCCCTGAATGGATTTCTCTCATCTTCCCTTCCTGTTCTGGTTGGAGTTCCCCAAGGTAGTGTTCTGGGCCCTGTGCTATTTCTGGTCTTCATCAATGATCTCTCCGACTCTCTGGAAAATCCTCTCTATGTCTTTGCTGATGACTCCACTATCTGCCGCTCCATTCCTCATCCCTCAGATCGGCAGTCTGCAGCCTCCTCACTCTCTGCAGACCTGGACAAAATCACAGACTGGTCAAACAAGTGTAACATGTCTTTCAATCCTGACAAATCTCACACACTTACAATGTCTCTCCGAAAGGACCGACTGGACAACCCTCCCATCTACTTTCTCAACAATCCTCTCCAAGAAGTTCTGTCGCTCAAGCTTTTGGGTCTCACTATCTGCCATGATCTTTCTTGGGAAAACCACATTTCCAAGCTGGCCTCCAAAGCCAGTCGCCGACTGGGCATCCTCCATCGTGCGAAGTCCTTCCTTGGCACACCTGAGCTCCTCACCACATACAAGGCTTTCATCCACAGCTCAATGTAATACTGTTCCCCCCTCTGGGCTGGTGCTCCTGCCTCACACCTTGCTCGGCTTCACGCTGTTGAGGCCAAAGCTTTCAGAATCATTGGAATCTCCTGCGATGTAGTCAACTCCGAGGGCCTTTCACTCACTCACCGCAGGCAGGTTGGTGGTCTTTCTGTCTTCTACCGACTCCTCTCCGGCCTTGCTCCCCCAGCTCTCTCTGTGCTCTGTCCCCCCAATATTCCTTCAGGTCGCACAAGATCTGCCTGCAACCCTCTTATGGTTAAACTGCCAAAGTCTAGGCTCTCTGCTCACCTTCACTCTTTCATTCCCCTTTTCTCCCGCCTCTGGAACAAACTCCCCCACTCCCTTCAATCCCACCCCTCCCTCCAGGTCTTTAAAACAGCTGTTCACCACCATCTCTTATCTTCCCCCATCGAAAACCTTGATCTTTTCTACCCCCGGTAATTCACCCCAGAGTCCTTGCAGTGTTCATATGTTTTATTCCTCTCCCACCTCCCCCCAAGTCCTCCCGATGTCCCTGCTCTCAAATGTTGTGTTTGTGTCCTTCCCCCTCCCTCCCCATCTTGTCTGCCGCTCCCCTTGTTTTTTGTTTCGTGTGTCGGTTTGTCTTTTTGTGTGATTAATGTTAGCTCTTTCACGAGCCTCGATCTTGTATACAAAAAAAAAGAAAAAAAAAGATTTGACCAGACGCCACCAGGATTTGGAAGAGGGAGACAGATAAGAGAGTTCGGTCTTGAGAACGGAGAGATATTGTTTCCTGGCTCTCCTGAGGGTGGACACACTTGTTTTGGGCTTTGTGAAAGGAAATGAAATTTCCTTCCGTTGGATTTGCTTTCCAGGAGACGAAGGCAAGTTGTTTCTGGGCAACAGCCTCACCACAAGATTCCGTGTACCATGGACGGGAGGAAGGGTATGACAACTGAAGACGAGATGGGATAAATCTGTGCATGAGAGAGAGCAATTTACTTTGGAAGAATTCCCAGGATGAGTTGATGTCAGAGGTGGTAGAGATGGGAGACCAGTCCAGATGATTGATGGCTGCTTGAAGACCGTGCCAGTTGGCCTGAGTGAAATGCCAGACTCGTCGACGCTGAGCAGGCTCCCTGAGGATGGTCAGAGATGTCCACTTTAACAAGCACATGGTCAGATGAGCCGATTGGAGTAGAAGAAGAGCAGCAGACATTTTCAGGGAAGTTAGTCATGACCAAGTCCAGAAGAGAAGATGCTCTGTTGATTGAGATCCGGGTCGGGAAATTGACAGATTGTGTCAGTCCCAGTGAGTCGCAGAAGTCCTTTGCTGATGAGCCATGGCTGGTGAGAGAGGTACCCACACCCAGCCAACTGGCATGGTGACAATTGAAATCACCACATATGAGGAAGAGAGAGTTGGGATGAGTAGATAGAAGTAGGTCCATATTATCAGACAGCGAGATGTAGATGGAGCCATCACTGTTTGGTGGACGGTACAACACACATATGAACAAGAGGTGGGAGCGAAGGGGAAGCCGTAGCCAGAGGTATTCCTGGGGGTGAGGTGGAGAGAGTGCAGTGCAGGGCGAGTGAGGAAGAGAGTTTTTGATAAAGATAGCAACCCCACCTCCCGGACGAGGCTCAGGTCTATCATACCGGAGGAGGGAGTAACCCGGGAGAGATACTAAGGAATTAGTCTTGTAACAGGGAAAACGTCAGAGTAAGTCATCTTGTAAAACTTGCACTGAAGAGGCAGTGAGTGTTAACATGAATATGGTGTGGCATAAGTTTGTTGTGCAAGACCAGTTTTTGAGTAAGGCCCAGTGAGGTATTGGGCATAGAGGCACAGGTGAAAAGGACATTGCACTTTAGGAGGAAACCGCACGGACTGTTTTGCAAGTGGACGGCAGGCCATGGCGGTGAGATCAGCTGCGGAGCCTTGGAGTAAGGCGTAAGACATTATTGGGACCTCCCCGTGTGGTGTGATGGCCCAAAACATGGCATGCCCACAGAGACAGACATCCAACGAGCGTGACGCGTCGCCCAATAGTGCGTTGCCAAAGTTTACGAGGTAGGTAACCTCACGCCCTCGTGCGGAAGTTCTGTTCTAGTTCTGGTATTATAGTTCTGTTCTAGTTCTGGTATTACAATTCTGTTCTAGTTCTGGTATTATCGTTCTGTTCTATTTCTGGTATGACAATTCTGTTCTAGTTCTGGTATGACAATTCTGTTCTAGTTCTGGTATTACAGTTCTGGTATTACAGTTCTGTTCTAGTTCTGTATTACAATTCTGTTCTAGTTCTGGTATTACAGTTCTGTTCTAGTTCTGTATTACAATTCTGTTCTAGTTCTGGTATTACAGTTCTGGTATTACAGTTCTGTTCTAGTTCTTGTTTTGGAGTTGGAGTGGTAGTTTTGGGTTATAATTTGAGTTGGAGTTGGGATCTGACCATGGTAGAGGCAAAATCTCTCTCCTCATCACCATCCTCCTGCCTCATCACAGTGTTCTGCCTTGAGCCAGGGTTCTACAGCCGACCTCGCCACCATGGTCTGCAATGTGTCTGCCCAAATAGTCCGCCATGTTGCCTTTAAAAGTGCATAGCACTTTTCAGTGTCTTCTCCCCAAGTCCTCACCTGGCTTCGCTCAAAAACAGGAGGTTTTACACAACCAATAAGCTTATTCTGTACTGTCTAAAAGTTAACACTCACTGCCTCCTCTCTGCATGTTTTACAATATGACACCTCTACACAAATATCTATTACAAGAGGAATCAATGCTATGGGTCACATGGTCCATAATATTCGTAACACGAACTAACAATGGATCCCTGTTTCCCTCTCACCACCTCACCACGTCCACCCCCCACTTTCACGTAATATAGCCCCCTCCCTGGAAGCTTTGGCTCTTGTCAAGGTTCTCCATCAGGAACCCAAGATGCTGGCCTTCACGCTAACCATCACACACCTAATGCGACTGTGGGAGGCGAGTCGCAACTCACTTTACCTTTAATCCTCACCATTCTACCCGCTTTGTTGCAATCTTCAAAAGTGATGTATGTACAAAATTTCTGCATACAACATTTTTCAATTTTTAGCCCCTGCATTGTTCAAGATGGTTTCCTTTGGGTGGGGAGAGAAGAAGACAAAACCGAGCAGGCCTTCCTTATGGACAATTCCACTGAACCAAATCCAAACCCCGATATAATTGACCACGTCTCCCAGTGGTTGTCACCTGGTCCAGCTCCAATTTCACGGGCTACCTGCCCTCCATAGCACATATCAAGTCACAGAGACCCAAGTGGAGCATTCCCATATGCACGACAGAGCACGACCAATAAACATTTTCATACCATCACAAGTCATTCCCGACAAGACCATGGCATCTCGATTATCTGCAGATGTGGCCTCAACTCAGTAGTCGGAGGTCTTCGGATGTGGTGGTGGGGTGCAGCAGTGTGTTAGCGTCCGCAATGCAAACAAAGTTCCCAAATCAATGATTTCCTCTGGCCCCTCCATTGACATTCCAACCCCCAACAGCTTCTGTCGCTGTACACCCCGCTGGAGGGGGTCGCCCATATGGCACTCCTTGGCCTATACATGGTTGCAAGTGGACCTCCACCTCATGGGTGACCGATCTGACCCTCCTCCCGACAGGTTTTCCACTCCCAGTTGCACGCTGGGCTTCCGCGGTTGAGGCATGGCGAAGGGCCACGATCCTCGCTCTACTCGAGTCTCATCACCTGCGGGCACGCACCACTTCCCCATCCATGAACCTTACATACAATGATCCCTCTGCATGTGCCATTCATTCCACCGACACCTGCAGTGCATGCTACTGTGTTCCTACCTGACACCAACTGCATATATGCTAACAATAACAATCAATACTTAACACACAATGTGCATGTTATATGGTGGGAAGTGTTATTTTGTACGTTTTATTACCCTGTGCACGAAGCAGGGTTAGTCAATTGGTTCACTCTGTCTACCTGTCTGGCAGTAAACCAAAATTGAAACTTACTGTTTTTAAGGACGTCAAAAAGGACACAAATAACTAATCTAATGTGTTGAATAAGGTGGTGTAAAAGGTGTACACTATGGTACATCAACGGCAGCAACCTTCTCAAAATATATGTTTCTACAGTCTTTAAAACTTTTCTTTTGTTTCAATTGAATTATATACTTGAACACTGTAGAACACCAATAACCTTGTTGGAACTTCCACCCACAAGTAAGTTGCAGAGAGGAGTTAACAGCCCTCTAATCACATATCTTTGGTTTGTGTGCACCATCTATTTTCAACTCCCACTCATGCTCAGCAGGTCATGGAATGCTCAACTGAGTTTGGAGGGCTTTTCTCCATCACGTATCGTCTGCTCTTTCATACTTTTCTTCTGCACGTCTGCTTTTTCTTATTTGGAAGTCTGCCTGCTTGATGTGAAACTAAAGAGCATTCTTTCTGGGTAGCAGTTCCGCATTCGATGCATTCTTTACTGCCAAGATATGATATTGAGCTGAGGTCACTCTTAGAAATAACCATAGAGACGAGCAATGAACTTGTTGCAGCTCAGGGAACATCCTCGGTAGTTTTGAGACAAGTTGTGATCGCCCAACGAACTCATGTCCACAGTATTTTTGATAGCTTTCTCTTTGGTAATCCTAGCCAGGCTGCTCACAGTATCACATCCCATCAGTGCGTGCATTGCCAGGATTTTTTCCACAGTGGTGAGAACATATATTATCCCAGATTGCATTCACTTTGAGATATGTTGTGAACTTTCCTTTGCCCAACCACATCAGAAGAACTTTAAATTCCTCCACAATGTTCCTCATATGATGAGCAGGAATCACCAATACATCTGTGTGAGTGCATCTGATGATGAGTTTCCTTGTTTGGTTCCTTTCTCGCCCCGGATCGGGTCTCACTCGCCCCGGATCGGGTCTCCCTCGCCCCGGGTCGGCTCCCTCGCTCGCGTCGGGTCCCTCGCTCGCCCCGGGTCGGGTCCCCTCGCTCGCCCCGGGTCGGCTCCCTCGCTCGCCCCGGGTCGGGTCCTCGCTCGCCCCGGGTCGGGTCCCTCGCTCGCCCCGGGTCGGGTCCCTCGCTCGCCCCGAGTCGGGTCCCTCGCTCGCCCCGAGTCGGGTCCCTCGCTCGCCCCGAGTCGGGTCCCTCGCTCGCCCCGAGTCGGGTCCCTCGCTCGCCCCGAGTCGGGTCCCTCGCTCGCCCCGAGTCGGGTCCCTCGCTCGCCCCGAGTCGGGTCCCTCGCTCGCCCCGAGTCGGGTCCCTCGCTCGCCCCGAGTCGGGTCCCTCGCTCGCCCCGAGTCGGTTTCCTCGCTCGCCCCGAGTCGGTTTCCTCGCTCGCCCTGAGTCGGGTCCCTCGCTCGCCCTGAGTCGGGTCCCTCGCTCGCCCTGAGTCGGGTCCCTCGCTCGATGTCCTGCACGTGATGTATCGGTGAAAACTCGATATCGGCTTCACATCAATGTCGAAAATATAAACAGGTTTATCCTCGAATAGCAAGTACATATCTCCATGTATTATTGTCGTTGTTGTACACTTGTAGTGTACGTCACATGTTCCAATTTTAAGAAAGGGGAACAACAACTACACTGTCAGTGACCACGTGTCAGCATGGACAAGGAACACATCATCATGAAGTTTGCTTCCCAAGGTAGTCTGTCTCCTTTATCAACTCATTCCATTGACCCATTTGTTCAGTGTTTGTGGTTCTTGTCAAGTGGATGTAGATATTTACAAGACAAATGACTCCAATTATTGACGTGACGTTTGAAACGTTGACATCTTGTTATTACAGACAATAATGCACATTCTGGTGACATGGAGGTGGACACATTCCAGTCGAATTGCTTGTTCTGCTTCAGCTGCTTTTACCTCCCACTCCTGCTTTATTAAAGGATCCGCTGGAGCAAGGCTCTCTGTTGGCAGCACAACCACAAGGTGTTCGAAGGTAAGAAGAAGCACAACTTTGTTTTCAAAGTGAGAGCTGAATTTAAATGCAACACAAATCGTGGGTTTTAACGTGGAGAATGTTTCATGATTGGTGGACATTCAAAGGTACGACAATGATAGGCCGATCCAGGTCCGGATATGGGAATGTTTTTAATCTTTTAAGTGATTCTTCACCATTGAGAGATGTGGCCCAAAAAACTATATGTAGTGTGATATTTCAAAAAATTGTGCCCGGATTATGACAAAACTTGCTGGATGTGTTGTTTCGGTGACAATAAATAGCCGATTCGATCTTGGGGTTTTTGATCCATATCCGGCCTATCGGTGCGATACAAAACGTAAACTGGTCAGCCTGGTGTCGGTGTGCTCTCTACCGAGTGGCGTTGTATTGTTCATGTTAAGGTGGAGATATGTTTGTGCTTTCACTTGTTTATGCTCATAGGCAAAGATAGTGAAGAAAGACGAGCTTGTGGGTACAACTCGTACTGTAAAAGAGACAGCAGATCAGGGAGTACGATACGCCTGTGAGTGACCTGGAGATAGACAAAGTTGCAGGTCCAAGAGACATTTCAGACTATTACTGGAACAGTTTAAACGTAGTCAGCCCATCGCTGTACGTGTCCCTGTTTTGCCCGAGTTGTGTGTGTTTGTAGTACAACACCTACATTTCACTCTGGTTATACTATCTAAGTCGTAGGTAACAGGTTTGAGTTTGGCAGGAAGTTGGAATTTGTTCGGGGTACCGGTACACAATGGCCTACTCGTGCAAAAGACACCGTGGGATCTTCAATGTCCCCGGATTAACTCCACCTGGAGGATGGTACGTACATCATGCGATGCTCTGCCTGGAAGCACCAAGGTGAGTTTCTCATCATGTCGGATGAACCCAGACAAGACCGCAAAGGCAAGTCCACTACCTCTGAACGATCCTGCGAGCCCTCGTATGTAACTGACAACACTTAGACAATGCTATTACCAAGTTATTTTATTCCAAATTTATTTAACAGCACAGGAGGTACATTCGTTTTGATGTTGATGCGGAGCTATGATCGAACATGGGAGGATGTTGTGTTTTCTTTGTTTCAAATCCGTTGTACTTTCACTCATTTTTGTTTATCACCCATTGTGATACCAATTTCCTGTCATCTTCCCCATGGCAGCTTTTCTCACGTGTGTAAAGCTGGCAAGATACCATGGTGTTGCCTGGAAGGCAGTTACCCCATGATGCACTGCCCTTTGTCAATTACCAGAAACATGACTTTCCAAATCATCCACCTCCAGCTTACCCACTCTTGCCAAGGCACACGACCCAGCTGGCCCATAACCGAGGGCAACCAAGACCTGGCCATAACCGAGGGCAACCAAGACCTGGCCATAACCGAGGGCAACCAAGACCTGGCCATAACCGAGGTCTGCCAAGAACCCAGGTGAAAGAGGAATACTCAAGCCATGATGCTTCCATGAAATCTTTTGGTGTTCTAAAACGGAGGAAGGGAAGCAATTCAAGATTCAAGGTGAAGACAAATGCTAATGAAAATATCAACGTTGTATTAGGAGAAACCAATAGGGCAAGGACTCATTTGAATTTGCAGCCTGGTGATCTCCTTGGAAAATGCCAAAAAGATAGCTGGATACATGGAATAAAGGACCGGCTTTTGAAAATTCAAGACTTTGGGAAAGGGAAGTACAATAAAGAGAGAAACTGTGACGAATTGCAAAATGAAATGATGATTGGTTTTGTTGAAGAACCTTGGTTTGGCCATTATATGAGATCCAGAAAGGGGGGAGAAAGGAAGTGTCCCAAAAGAAATGTGAGTTCAGCTGAAAGAACACAGGCTGCTATAAAAATCAAAATGGTAGGTAAAACTAACAACAGAAAATCTGGAATTTTGGAATGTGGCCATGTAAGGAGAGTGAACCCTCCTTCTTACGACCAACACTGTGCCATCGTGATGAAGTGCCGAAGGAGAGCAGCAAGACGACTCCAGGAAACATTGCGCAGAACATGCTTGGCTCGCCATGCCCAATCACATCACAATCAATGGGAAAAAGATGAACGATGCTCTGAGGAAGCCTTCTGGAGTGACCCAGACAATCTCTTATTTGGTCCTAGGTCCAACGATGAATGCTCAAGAAGTTGTTCATGGGAAACGCATGTTGACTGGGGTCCGACTAAATTGCGAACACAAGGTAATGAAATGCAACTGGAGCCCCGTTTTCCTCACCAAGGGACTAAAGATAATAGGATTAGGACTTTGCAAAGTACCTCTGATTTCACTGTGCCTCAGTACCAGCAGCATGGGCTCAATGGTCGTCTTACAGGTCAGCAGGATCAACGTCCTGCAGTTTGGGCTCCTCAGCAAGAAGTGGCTTCCCATGGGTGCAACACTCAAGCAGCATACCAGGGGAATCACTTCGGAAGGGGGTTTTACAATAAAGTTAAACAGCAATCTTTCAAAGATAGCTACACTTTTCCTGTAGCTGATCCATGTTTCAAAAACAGAGGGTATCGTTCTTTGCCATCATGGCCTACCAGTGTTGGATATTGTCAGGGGATGGAATATGCATCTCAAGTTGTGCCATCCCACTGTGGAAACCACATGACCAACATGAACTCCCACATAACCTCCCGAACATCCCACATGACCATGCCACTGTGGAAACTCCCATGTGGCAGCAGGAAAACTACAATCCCTGAAGCAAAAATGAGCAAAGTTGACATCTTTAAAACACAACCACCAGGATTGGGAGGCCAAAGTTTGAGGTCATCTGCCTACACTAACCAACCCTTGCTTCCACAGCCTCATTACAGGCCCATGAAGGATGGGATTCATGGAAAAGGATCATACTCACTGGATCATTGCTCAGAACAAGTTTGGAACCGTAAAAAGCTCTTGGTGATTATCGATGCAAGTGCTAAACATGTTGTGACTCAATACCTGTGTCCTAACCAACATTACTGTGCTGGAAGTACAAGTTGGATTGGCCAAAAACAAGAACAACCTTCCAAGGATTGTAAAGACTTAGACATGTCCTGTAAAGGGTTTTGTGATGGAGCTAGACCCAGTGAGCCACAAAATAGTGAGGCACAGTCAGGAAAACCACAAATGCAAACCAAAAAGCCGGCTCCCATCGAGTATGATGCGAGTACCAGCAATTCCATGGAAAGGTCGCATAAAGACCCCCACCTCTCGGAATTGGCTGAACGTGCGACCAATGTCCTGCGGAAACCAGTAACAGAGGAAATGGTGGCTTTATTAGCAAGGAAGTTGCTCCAACTTGCATCCAAGGAAGCACAGCTGGATGATGATGGAGTTAATCAGGAAAGAGTTTTGCCAACCAATAATGAGACCTGTGCACATGATAAAGGAATGGCATCGTACCTGGAATGTGAAAATATCTCACTCCGTGATGCTGAACCAAATTTGCAAACACATGTGCTAAGTACCACGATAGTTAATAGTACACTCCAAGGGGCGGCAGAAAGCCATAATGATAAACATACCCTGCTTGGGGCTTCACAGCCCGTACCTGAGGGTGGGGGAGTCTTCTGGAGTGATGTCAAAACCAAGGTGAAGTATTACACGTACTTCGGAAGAACTATGTCTGAAGTCGAGAATGGGTCGAATGATTGTAGATCACAACATGGAGATTACACCAAACAAAATGCATTCTATTATAGCAAGCAGGAAAAAGACAGCAATGATGGAAGTGAGGCACCATTGGGCGAACAGGGTACTGACTACTTGAAAGATCTATACGATAATGGATCTGACTCAAGTAGTACGTCCGCTGAAACTGTTCTATCTTCAGGAAAACGTGCTATCAGCTGTTTACCTCATACCATTGAGCAATGCAACCCTGACCCTAACTGGTCACCGGGTCCTGGTAATGGGGATAATCAGGATGTTGACATGCTCAGTCGCTTGCAGACATGCAGTGGTCCTACAATGTCACTGTCAGGATCGAGGGTGAAAGAAGAATCTTCAGCTGAGGGATGCACAACTGACGGCTTGTCGTGGAACTTTGCATACGCGGTGTGTCTCAGGAAGACCGATGAAGGTAACATTTCCACAAGGACTGATTGTGGAAATCTAGAAGGAGAAATAGATGAACAGAAGCGTAAAGCAGAAGCAAAACAAAGATCAGGGAATCCAGAAAAGGACGAAAATGTATGGACGAAAGTAGAAAGAAATGATAGGAATAATGAGGAAGTGGATTGGAAACAAGCTGTGGGAGAGTTGGAAAAGCCAGCAGAAAATGAGAAGAAAGAGAATAGTATCCGGGTGGACGAAAGAGAGCAACAGTCTAGAAATATATCGTTGACTGTGGAAGGGACTAAAGAAGGGACTGGGAGAACGAACGAAATAGAGATTGGAGGAAGACATAGGACTGGGGCTGGAGGTGAAGCTAAGGAAGGATTAAATGAGGGGACTATGGTAGAACACAAAGAAAAGCTCGGAGTGGAATCAAGAAAGCGTGAAGTGCAGGATAAAAAGGGCAATCGGAAGATGAAGCGTCAAAGCTCTGCACGTTGTAGCTCTCAATAATACTCATCAATCAACATTAAATGTATAACATTATGTATATATAACGCAGGAGGAGGCCATTAGACTCAGCAAAGCCTGCACTATTATTACCAACCTGTGGTTGTTTATCTGTGCTCTGTTTTGGATGCAGCATATTCCATCTTTAAAGTCTTTGGTAAGACTCGGCCAGGGTTTGAACCATCGACGGACCAGACTCAGAGCAAAAGTTCTTACCACTCAACTACAGTCTGGTATTGCGTCACTGAACATTCTTTTACTTTTCCAATTCAACTTGAGTTGACCACCTTATTCTCACCTTTGTTGGATAGTGCCGGTTGGGTCGGATAGTGCCGGTTGGGTCGGTCGGGTCGGATAGTGCCGGTCGGGTCGGATAGTGCCGGTCGGGTCGGATAGTGCCGGTCGGGTCGGATAGTGCCGGTCGGGTCGGATAGTGCCGGTCGGGTCGGATAGTGCCGGTCGGGTCGGATAGTGCCGGTCGGGTCGGATAGTGCCGGTCGGGTCGGATAGTGCCGGTCGGGTCGAATAGTGCCGGGCGGTTCGAATAGTGCCGGGCGGTTCGAATAGTGCCGAGCGGTTCGAATAGTGCCGGGCGGATCGGATTGTGCCGGGCAGATCGGACTGTGCCGGGCGGTACGGATAGTGCCGGGCGGATCGGATTGTGCCGGGCAGATCGGATTGTGCCGGGCGGTCGGGATAGTGCCGGGCGGTCGGGATAGTGCCGGGCGGTCGGGATAGTGCCGGGCGGTCGGGATAGTGCCGGGCGGTCGGGATAGTGCCGGGCGGTCGGGATAGTGCCGGGTGGTCGGGATCGTGCCGGGCGCGTCGGATCGTGCCGGGCGCGTCGGATCGTGCCAGGCGCATCGGATCGTGCCAGGCGCATCAGATAGTGCCGGTTGGGTCGTATAGTGCCGGTTGGGTCGTATAGTGCCGGTTTGGTCGTATCGTGCCGGTTTGGTCGTATAGTGCCGGTTTGGTCGTATAGTGCCGGTTTGGTCGTATAGTGCCGGTTTGGTCGTATAGTGCCGGTTTGGTCGTATAGTGCCGGTTTGGTCGTATAGTGCCGGTTTGGTCGTATAGTGCCGGTTTGGTCGTATAGTGCCGGTTTGGTCGTATAGTGCCGGTTGGGTCGGATAGTGCCGGTTGGGTCGGATAGTGCCGGTTGGGTCAGATAGTGCCGGTTGGGTCGGATTGTGCCGGTTGGGTCGGCTAGTGCCGGTTGGGTCGGCTAGTGCCGGTTGGGTCGGATAGTGCCGGTTGGGTCGGATAGTGCCGGTTGGGTCGGATAGTGCCGGTTGGGTCGGATAGTGCCGGTTGGGTCGGATAGTGCCGGTTGGGTCGGATAGTGCCGGTTGGGTCGGATAGTGCCGGTTGGGTCGGATAGTGCCGGTTGGGTCGGATAGTGCCGGTTGGGTCGGATAGTGCCGGTTGGGTCAGATAGTGCCGGTTGGGTCGGATAGTGCCGGGTGGGTCGGATAGTGCTGGGAGGTGCGGATATGTTGATTAACTAATATATCAGCTTGTCATTGGATTATTCTATTATTGAGGATATAATTGCAGTAATTGTGGTAAACATAAATGAATATACAAATACGCACAAGAATTATAGAAATGTGATAAACATTTTATCCCGTGTACCCCAGCTCTCTCTATCTCTCTATCTCTCTCTCTCTGTCTCTGTCTCTCTCTCTCTCTCCCACCGATCTCCCAATGTCCCTGTTCGCTACTGTTGTTGTGATTCCCTCTCTCTCTCTCCCTTTCTTGTCTCTCACTCCCTTTATTATATGTTCTATGTGTTAGCTCTTACACGAGCCTCGACTGAGTATGGAAAATAATAATAATAATAAAACATAATTGCCGAGAGATGTTTGCTGAATTCCATTGCAATGTTTGTTTAGTAATGAAATAAGACATCACAACCACGCATTTAAGCAGTACGAGTTGTTAATCTACATATTACATACAATAAAATGGGAAAATGTTGAACGACTCCACCATTAGCTGGGGTTGGCAAGATGGTCCAGCTGGACTCTCGATTTATACACACTCGTCCCTAAGCCGTTTTACCTGAGTTTGAATCCCGACCCACCTATTAAGCTGCCAAGATTCATCGATGGGAGTGCCGTCTCTCGAATGGACGTTATACTGGGCGTCCATCCCATTAGTTGATGTTAAACATCCCAGTGTCCTTCGTGAAGTGTCGGCATGCTATCGCCGGCATCCTGCCAATTTAAACATTCCTGCTCTCACCTACAGGGGGCACTGCATCATCGGAACAGCTGCAGGCCTCCAGAAATGTTACAAACCAGCATCCACTGACTGAGATCATGAGACGGTGTGAATATTTCGTCCAAGTCCTGAGAAACGGAAAGTTTTTGAAAGTGCCGACACTGATTCTAGCGTTAGTGTTAAAGTACATAATTCAATTTAAGTAAAATAAACGTTTTTTAAAGCTGTAGAAAAAAAAAATTCAGAAGTTTACCGCCATTGTTGCAGCGTCGTTTACACCACCTTATTTAACACACAAAAGTAGCTATTCGTACCTGTTATATGTGTCCTTAAAACGTCCTTAAAAACTAAATTTTCTGTTTGGAATAATTTTCGATTGTGCTTCACTGCCAGACAGGCAGACGGAGTAAAAAATTTTTTATCTCACTCCTGTCTGCGCATGCACTCTCGAGATGAGATGCCGCACATTTTGCCAAATTCAGAGGCGAAGTACTGCGAAACTGCAGGTATGTGTTCTGACTTGTGTTCTCGTGTTCAAAATAGAACATTCAATACGACACTTTCAAAATGATGCATTCCGCCCCAGGATGCTCAGATGCACAGAAAGACCCAAGGAAACTGCGGTGTTCAGAGCACTGTAAAGTATACTGTGTCAGAGATAGGTATTGTTAATTAAAATGGTTCACAAAGCTTTCAAATAACCTGAAAATAATTGGAAAAGTACCTGGAAGAAAGAACTGTGCCTCTCCACATTGACAGACTTGGAGAGCTTTCTCCATTTGCTCAACATGAAGCTGCTCGTCATTAGGGGTGGGGGGGGGGGGGGGGAAGCAACGGAAACCAACAGGGCTGTTGTAAATTTATTGTTTGTTTGGTTCCAGAATCCAGGACCACAAGAAAAATGATTTATACTCTATTTTTGCATCTATTGTTAAAAGGTGTGTGTGTGTGTGTGTATTTATGTATGTGTGTGTGTTTATGTGTGTGTGTGTGTGTGTCTGTTTATGTATGTTTGTGTGTGTCTGTTTATGTGTGTGTGTGTGTCTGTTTATGTATGTGTGTGTCTGTGTGTGTGTGTGTGTGTGTGTGTGTGTGTGTGTGTGTGTGTGTGTGTGTGTGTGAGTGAGATATTAAGAGGAATAGTGAAATGGCAATTCTGGAACATGACCTTTTTCGTTCATCTGGAACAAATTATTCAGGTGAGGTATTATCATCGCATGGTGTCAGACATTCAGTGAGTGTGTGTAAACACTCGGATCTTCTTCTCCGAAACTCCACACACGATTTTGATGAAACTTGATCACAACCTTCATCACCTGTGATGTACCAAAGTTTGTTCAATTCGTTAAAAAAAAATCGGGGTCTAAGCGGGTTTACTTGGGTGGACAAGATGGTTGTACAGGCACAAACACAGGAAGGAAAAGGTGTCAACTTAAAAAGAGGAGGGCTTGGGATGGGGTGTAGAAAAGCTCATGGTTTTTGATGAGGGATGATCTCAGGTGATGAACTGCTGTCTTGGAGACTGAAGTAAACAAAAAAAAAACTTTGTTTTCGATTTTTTTTTGTTGCCAACTTGTATTGAGATGTTTATGCGTTTTGTTGACATGCACATGTGTGTAACGCCAGTATTGCATACGTAATACGTATATTGTGTTTTTGCATCACTTGCTGCGAAGTCCGCACGCAAGTAACCTATTGTACATACGAAGCAAGCAGTTCTATAAAAACCCCATGGGTTGCTTTTCCCTCCTCCTTCCCCCTTCAGCTGTCGTCCACCCCACGTCTTGCACTGCTGATCTCCAAGCTGTTGAACAGACTTGGGGAGAGCGCCAAAAGGCAAGCTTTGCTAAGTTGTACACGTGAGTGGACGGAGTAAGGCAACAACATTTGATGTTTGTCTGCATCACTTTGACCTGCACCTGCCTAGTTAGCTACTGAGCTGTGTTTGTATGAGTGAGTCACTGGTGAAGATCCCTTGGTGGGGTAAGTACAAAGTATTTTGGTAGAGCATTGCAGTGGAAATTGAAGAGGAATTAAGGCCTTGTTAGGCTAGAGGAGGTTGGAGATACTGTTAATGGGGGAACTACCGATGATGGCATACTTGTTGGGGACAGACAGCAAAGAGGGGAAAAGATACAGTTACAGAAGAGGAAAAGTTAAGGATATTCTATACTGTCGTGTCAGAGTCCCGCTAATGCACACCCTCTGCGCTGGAGGGTCTAATATCTGCGCAAATGTCCAAACGATCTTTACATAAGTCGCTGCTTGCAAACAGTGCATGTTTTTATATCCACGCCCTAATAGTTCTAATTTACTATCTCTCCAAGGTCGTTCAATGTGGCAGAAACTGCGTTCTTTCCCACGCATAGCAATCAATAGGCGGGAAGACCCTTTTTTCTGGATACAAGCTCGAGGCTCGTGTAAGAGCTAACATTAATCACAAAAAGACAAATTATATAAAACAAAAGATAAATGGAGCGGGAGACAAGATGGAGAGAGAGGAAGCATACAAGTACAACATTTGAGAGCAGGGACATCGGGGGATCTGTGGGAGGGAGAGGGCTTGGGGGGAGTAGGCATGGGAAAGGGGGGGTGGGAGAGGTAAAAACACATGGACACTGCTAGGATTTCCAGGAAAGAAGTCGGAATTTCAAAAAAGTGATTAAACTTAAAAGGAAAAAAAGAGAACACTTCTTATATTTAATAGTTTATAAAGAGAGAAGCGAAATGTGGAGTCAAGACAACAAAACTCGGACAAATCCAGTGCACACGACAACGAATAGGGTGAATGGATGATACAAACTTACTGTACAATTGACTAAAACCCTGATGGCACCAATGTCAAACACACCCATAACCGTTGAATGGGGACAGGTGAGGACTTGGGCAAATGGCACAGCAATAGCCTCTGGTCGGGCGTCTGCACGACGATCTGATGGTACAGCAGGCCTGACGAGTCGGTGATGGACGCTCTTGACGAATGGCAAGTCGGCTCGGCGTCCATCGCACCGAAAAGCAGAGAGCCTGACGGGGAGTTAATGGCCAAGGGAGCTCATGGGCCCAAAGCTGTGAAAAGAGAGAGTGAGATATCTGCTGCTGGTGTGCAGACACGGCTTTTATTCCCTCGGGATCATGTTCCAGCACGCAGATGGTGCTGTAACCATTGGCATGTGGGGTGGCACCTCCACAAAACGTCCTGCCTCTGTCCAGGGCCTTCTGCAGCTCACTATACCACTGGGTGTGCGACCCTTTGCGAAGCCGTCAGGGGCAGTATACCCCAAGCCGTGCTCATGGTGCTCTTACGTGTCCATTTCCAGTAAACTCAAGTTCTCCACCTGGACTTGCCTATCGACAATGGGCTTTACACAATATGTCCCTACCTGATACAGCTCTATGATGACTGCTCATTGCCTTCTCAGTGCACATATTGGTGCAAATCTAACTTACTTGATCACACAGTCCATACTATGTGTGTGTGTGTGTGTATCTACGTGTATGTGTCTACGTGTGTGTCTGTATTGTTAATGTTTGGCTTCCTTCTTGGGACTGAATGAATGAATGAATGATCGTTTTAAGGCCATTTTCCCCGCTAGAGCGGGGGTTAGCCTTGCGGGCCCCATGACAATCATGGTTCCCTGTTTGAGGCAATGTTTTTATGGCCGGATACCCTTCCTGACGCCAACCCTTGGTCACGCGCTTACGATGCGCAGGGATACGGTGTACCTATTCTAAATCGGGGTACACACCGAGATCATTCATCCCAGCAAGCTGGTACTCAATTTGCCGACCTCGGAAGGAAGACAGGCTGAGTCAACCCCCCTGGCGTTAATTCAGTGATCGACCGGGATTCGAACCCAGGATCCTCGGATCCCAAGCCGGCACCCTAACCGCTAAGCCAACACCAGGCTGGACTACAGTGCAGTAATTGGTCTTCATTTTGATTAACACATTCTAGCTATGCCCTGCCCCCCCCCCCCCCTCTCTTTCCACATATATAAATACCAATGCCTCAAGCTTGAGGTTAAAGTAGACAGAAGGGCAGTACAATATAGTTGCAGTAAGTGTGGCTTGGATTAATTAAGAGAGTAGTTGGAAGGCTGGACGAGATGGCTATCAGATGAATCAGTGTGAAAGGAAAGTAAGATAGGAGGGGATGTTGTAATCAAGGTAAAAGACAATACAGGAGGGCCTTGCCGTTCGCGGGTGTTACGTTCTTGAAATTCCCTGTGAACTACAAATCCACAATGTGCAAACTTAAGGGCTGATGGAGTTAGGAACTTCAACTTGAAAATTTGTCACCCTTTTTTGCCAAACTTGGACCTGTAAATAACATGTTTGTGCATTGTTTTTTGTTGTTTATTTTCATGAATAAAAGAGTTATTAAGAACATAAAATTAAGTTTATTTTCTTCAGTTATTAAGATCATGAAACTTACCTTTAATAAATGGTACACTGCCTTCAGAAAGTATTCACCCCCCTTGACCTTTTTCAATTTTTTTTATTACAGACTGATTTTAAAATGGATTAAATGTAATTTTTTTGTCTGACATAATATTATGAAATAATGTCAGTGCTTTGTTTTTTTTTCGAAATTTTTGTAAAACAATATAAAATACAGAAATACCTAATTTAAATAACTAGTCAACCCCATGAGTCAATACTCCGTAGAAGTGCTGTTGGCAGAGATTACAGCTTTGAGTCTTCTTGGGTATGACTATATCAGCTTTGCACATCTCTATTTGAGGAGTTTCTTGCTTGCAGATTTGCTGAAGCTCTGTCAAGTTGGATGTGGAGCATCGGTAAACGGCAATCTTCAAGGCTTTCCACAGATTCTCAATGGGATTCAAGTCTGGCCTTTGGCTGGGCCACCCAAGGACTTTCACGTTCTTGTTCTGAAGCCATTCCAGTGTTGCTTTGGCTGTATGCTTGGCGTCATTGTCTTGTTGAAACCTAAATCTTCACCGCAGTCTAAGGTCTTTTGCACTCTGAAGCAGGTTCTCCTCAATGATTTGGCTACATTCATTGTTCCCTCTATCCTTGCAAGTCCCACAGCCCTGCCGCTGAAAGGCATCCCCATAGCATGATGCTGCCATCACCATGTTTCACAGGAGTGATGGTGTGAGTTGGGTGATGGGCTGTGCTCGGTTTCCTCCAGAAGGGTTAGTGGTGAAATAGCAAGGAGGAATGCACTTATGTGCATCTGAACCAAAATGCCAACGACACCAGCATTCGCTGCTTGAGTGGTGTTGGGCACTCGGGCTGCAACCGTGTGATGACCAATGCTGTTGTGTGTTACGTTGAGTCTGATTGTGGTCTTGCTTCTCCCTCAGATGACAGGTAATAGCATTTGCCTGAGCTGTCAATGCTCTCTCTACCTGTTGCTGCAGATGTTGGATGTCCGTACTGGCTGGAACGTGTGTTATTCCCCTTGCTTGTGTGGCAACTGTCCTGATTATGGAAGAAATGTGTGGGTCGACCTCAACACTTATCGTCGAGTTGCTCAATGCTCACTGAATCACTTGTAAGATGTCAGGACGAGCTGTGCGTTGCTTAGCAGACATCGAAAGAAAAGTTGTTTGAGAATTTTCTCCTCGCGAGCTGCCTTAACATGTGGAATAACAGCGACAATTTCCAATCACCCATTTCCTCAGAGACCAGGAGTTGATGCAGGCATTTTTGTTCAGACACGTCATATGGGTTGGTCCTTGGTGGTTCAATGAGCAAGTCGTGAACCTCCTAGGCATATTCAAGTTGGAGTGAGGCCAGGATGGAAGCGAAACGTGTCACTTTGGTCGTGATTCCCTTTGTGAGGAACTGAGCCTCGACATGCATGAACCAAATAGTTGGGTCGTTTTGGCCAAAATGGAGGTGGCTTAAACTCACAGCTAACACAGATGTAGATGAGGTTGATGGAGACAGTGAAGTCAAATCGTCTTACACCATTGCATGTTCAAATCAGTCGGGGTCACCAATGTATAAATCGTGAAGATGATAAATGCAATTGTGACTTACCATTTATATCAGGTGGATTGACGAATCACTGGAATAAACGTTCAATCGCGGAGATTTGGCTTCAAGTTCATAATAAAACTCTCCATTCAGGAATCATGATGTGAAACAAATGGCGACCAGTATTGAGAAAATGAAATAACTCGCAAAAAGTCCCTCATCATTGCGCCATCCTTTCTTTCCGCTGTTCCAAGTGACAGCATTCTCTCTCGATGAGGATCGATCAAGAAATGAAAGAAATCGCCTTTTCTCCTTCCGAAACAAGGTCAAGGAGTGGGAGAAACACCCAGAACGAAAAATGATAATTGGTGTGTAAAAACGGTCAAACTACACTTCATGGCAAAACGGTCACATGACTATTAGAATGGTGTAGCAGGTGGCAAGAGACACTACAAGCCAAAGGTAATTAATAATAATAATAAAGGAGTCATATAGCCCCATCAAGCAGAGTAAACTACCCTCATGGCGCTTTACATTATCATGCGAACGCACACACACCGCACACACACACATACAAACATACACACACACACAGACACACCTTCACTCTTGCCCTATTCCTCTCCCTCCCCATTCAAAACCCACAGATGTGTACTCCCCCTCCTCTTCCCCTCCCTCCCCCGCACATGTACACAGACATACTCTCGATCTCTGTCCCACCTCAAACCAAAGGGAAAACAGGACTTAGACTTTGAAAGACTTGTGAAACAGATAGGTTTTGAGGGAGGTTTTAAAGGCAGGAAGAGAGTCAACATGTCGAACAGTGGAAGGCAAGTCATTCCAGAGCAGAGGTGCAGCAAAGGAAAAGGATTTCTCGCCAAACGACTTGGTGCTGGTGCGCGGCGGCTCTAAGGTCATGGAGTCGTCGCTTGAACGAAGCCGTCGCCGAGGTTCATAGAGAGTGAGCAAATCGGAGAGATAGTGAGGTCCCGCTCCACACAATGATTTATAACATAGTGTGCAAATTTTGTATTGCACACGAGCAGAGACAGGCAGCCAGTGTCAAGATTCAAGAAGCGGAGTAACATGGTCAGACTTCTTCGCCTTACAGACAAGACGAGCGGCAGAGTTTTGAACCTTTTGTAACTTATCCAAGAGAAACTGAGCCATTGCGGCCAATCTAGATGTCAAACAAGTTGAGACGGCTTGAGTCTGTTACTCTGTGCCATAGCATATGCCTCAATGACGTCAGGTTCCCTCCAGATTTCTTTCAGTTTAGTGTTAAACAACAGTCGTGACTGTTATAAAAGGTAATCATACGCTGGACGGAATTGACTGAACAGTTTGTGGTTATAATAATTTTTTATTTGCGGTCGTTGTCCCCCATGAAATGCCACAAAAAGCTATTTATACACCTTAACAGGTTGTTCAAGGTAGAAACCCCCATTGGGAGGGGGCAAATCAAGTTGCTACAACCTCTGTTGTGTGACCCTTAGTCCCCCTGGCAAGTTTGGTTGATATTGGATAAGTAATGACTGAATATCTCGCAAACAGACAGACAGACACCAAGTTATGTATTTTAGTGCGATTATGATTTGCATCCAAGAATATCGAGTTGGGTGAGCGCGGATATGCATGATGTTAACAGGTATCTTTAACAGCTCATTGGAATCGGGACAGATAATGGAGAATTGGAGAGTAGCAAATTTAACACTATTATTTAATAATGGATACAGAAAGGAATTTCTGATTCTTTCAATATTTGTTTTTTTTCCTGAAATAGGTCCGACTCTTGATAGGACAATTCCAGAAGGTGAAGTGATTTTTTGGCAATATCTTCATAACCCCTGTTTGTCGAACAATGTATTTTACCCTCCTACAGAAATTGAGATAATTTTACAAAGTTGTTTAAAAACAACGTTTCTGGCATTGATGAATTTAGTCCTGAAGGTGTAAAATCTGTAATAATGTTAACAAATTGTCCTTTGTCATATTTTAATTATATAATTGAGTGAAGGATTTTTTCCAGGTAAATTAAAGATTTCTAAGATTACTCCAATTTTTTGACCTGGGATAAAAAAAAACAACTAAATATAGACATTATTTAGACTTTTTGAGGCTCTCTGTTTTTTGTTTTTGCTAAAACACTGGAAAAGATTATTTATTGGAAAAGTCATCAAAGTTCTTGTTAAAAATTATACATATGTAATAAAATCTAAAAACATGGTAGATACGTGAAGCTGAAAAACTCCGTTTGTTTGTCATCAACTAAGACGTGTATTGTATAACACCACCTGGTGGTGGTTAAGAGTATAACAAGTCAGCAATGGAGATGGCTTGCAATGTTTCACTGAACACTTGGAATTGTGCACATGCTTTACCGATATTCACCAGAGGGAGGGGATGTTACTCTCCAGTAGGGAGCTGATGTTTCATACGAGTACCATCTTGGGATTCCCTGCCTCATTCATTTCCTGGGATTCATGGATGTTAATGTTTTGAATCAGTTGAAAAGAGGGTTAACATTTTCACGCATATAATACAGATTTTTATACCACACAAACAAGCATGAGGTTATATTCATAGCAGGTACTCTTTATTCAGCAAATAATTTGCATATAGTGTGGGTAAACGGCTTTGGTGCTAATTATACAAATCGGTCTAGATTTCATGCTAATTATACAAATCGGTCTGGATTTCATGCTAATTATACAAATCAGTCTGGATTCAATGCGAATTATACAAATCCGTTTGGATTTCATGCTAATTATACAAATCGGTCTGGATTTCATGCTAATTATACAAATCAGTCTGGATTCCATGCTAATTATACAAATCAGTCTGGATTCCATGCTAATTATACAAATCCGTTTGGATTTCATGCTACTTATACAAATCAGTCTGGATTCCATGCTAATTATACAAATCCGTTTGGATTTCATGCTAATTATACAAATCGGTCTGGATTTCATGCTAATTATACAAATCCGTTTGGATTTCATGCTAATTATACAAATCCGTTTGGATTTCATGCTACTTATACAAATCAGTCTGGATTCCATGCTAATTATATAAATCGGTCTGGATTCCATGCTAATTATACAAATCAGTCTGGATTCCATGCTAATTATACAAATCCGTTTGGATTTCATGCTAATTATACAAATCGGTCTGGATTCCATGCTAATTATACAAATCAGTCTGGATTCCATGCTAATTATACAAATCAGTCTGGATTCCATGCTAATTATACAAATCGGTCTGGATTCCATGCTAATTATACAAATCAGTCTGGATTCCATGCTAATTATACAAATCAGTCTGGATTCCATGCTAATTATACAAATCCATTTGGATTTCATGCTAATTATACAAATCAGTCTGGATTCCATGCTAATTATACAAATCAGTCTGGATTCCATGCTAATTATACAAATCCGTTTGGATTTCATGCTAATTATACAAATCAGTCTGGATTTCATGCTAATTATACAAATCGGTCTGGATTTCATGCTAATTATACAAATCAGTCTGGATTTCATGCTAATTATACAAATCGGTCTGGATTTCATGCTAATTATACAAATCAGTCTGGATTCCATGCTAATTATACAAATCAGTCTGGATTCCATGCTAATTATACAAATCAGTCTGGATTTCATGCTAATTATACAAATCAGTCTGGATTTCATACTAATTATACAAATCAGTCTGGATTTCATGCTAATTATACAAATCGGTCTGGATTCCATGCTAATTATACAAATCAGTCTGGATTCCATGCTAATTATACAAATCCGTTTGGATTTCATGCTAATTATACAAATCAGTCTGGATTCCATGCTAATTATACAAATCGGTCTGGATTTCATGCTAATTATACAAATCAGTCTGGATTCCATGCTAATTATACAAATCAGTCTGGATTCCATGCTAATTATACAAATCCGTTTGGATTTCATGCTAATTATACAAATCAGTCTGGATTCCATGCTAATTATACAAATCGGTCTGGATTTCATGCTAATTATACAAATCAGTCTGGATTTCATGCTAATTATACAAATCGGTCTGGATTTCATGCTAATTATACAAATCAGTCTGGATTCCATGCTAATTATACAAATCAGTCTGGATTCCATGCTAATTATACAAATCAGTCTGGATTTCATGCTAATTATACAAATCAGTCTGGATTTCATGCTAATTATACAAATCGGTCTGGATTTCATGCTAATTATACAAATCAGTCTGGATTCCATGCTAATTATACAAATCAGTCTGGATTCCATGCTAATTATACAAATCCGTTTGGATTTCATGCTACTTATACAAATCAGTCTGGATTCCATGCTAATTATACAAATCGGTCTGGATTTCATGCTAATTATACAAATCAGTCTGGATTACATGCTAATTATACAAATCAGTCTGGATTCCATGCTAATTATACAAATCGGTCTGGATTTCATGCTAATAATACAAATCGGTCTGGATTTCATGCTAATTATACAAATCAGTCTGGATTTCATGCTAATTATACAAATCAGTCGGGATTTCATGCTAATTATACAAATCAGTCTGGATTTCATGCTAATTATACAAATCAGTCTGGATTTCATGCTAATTATACAAATCAGTCTGGATTTCATGCTAATTATACAAATCAGTCTGGATTTCATGCTAATTATACAAATCAGTCTGGATTTCATGCTAATTATACAAATCAGTCTGGATTTTATGCCAATTATACAAATCAGTCTGGGTTTCATGCTAATTATACAAATCGGTCTGGATTTTATGCCAATAATACAAATCAGTCTGGATTCCATGCTAATTATACAAATCGGTCTGGATTCCATGCTAATTACACAAATCAGTCTGGATTCCATGCTAATTATACAAATCAGTCTGGATTCCATGCTAATTATACAAATCAGTCTGGATTTCATGCTAATTATACAAATCAGTCTGGATTCCATGCTAATTATACAAATCAGTCTGGATTTCATGCTAATTATACAAATCAGTCTGGATTTCATGCTAATTATACAAATCAGTCTGGATTCCATGCTAATTATACAAATCAGTCTGGGTTTCATACTAATAATACAAATCAGTCTGGATTTCATGCTAATTATACAAATCAGTCTGGATTTCATGCTAATTATACAAATCAGTCTGGATTCCATGCTAATTATACAAATCAGTCTGGATTCCATGCTAATTATACAAATCAGTCTGGATTTCATGCTAATAATACAAATCAGTCTGGATTTCATGCTAATTATACAAATCAGTCTGGATTTCATGCTAATAATACAAATCAGTCTGGATTTCATGCTAATAATACAAATCAGTCTGGATTTCATGCTAATTATACAAATCAGTCTGGATTTCATGCTAATAATACAAATCAGTCTGGATTTCATGCTAATAATACAAATCAGTCTGGATTTCATGCTAATAATACAAATCAGTCTGGATTTCATGCTAATTATGCAAATCAGTCTGGATTTCATGCTAATTATACAAATCAGTCTGGATTTCATGCTAATTATACAAATCAGTGTGGATTTCATGCTAATAATACAAATCAGTCTGGATTTCATGCTAATAATACAAATCAGTCTGGATTTCATGCTAATAATACAAATCAGTCTGGATTTCATGGTAATTATACAAATCAGTGTGGATTTCATGCTAATAATACAAATCAGTCTGGATTTCATGCTAATAATACAAATCAGTCTGGATTTCATGCTAATAATACAAATCAGTCTGGATTTCATGCTAATAATACAAATCAGTCTGGATTTCATGCTAATTATGCAAATCAGTCTGGATTTCATGCTAATTATACAAATCAGTCTGGATTTCATGCTAATAATACAAATCAGTCTGGATTTCATGCTAATTATACAAATCAGTCTGGATTTTATGCCAATTATACAAATCAGTCTGGGTTTCATGCTATTAATACAAATCAGTCTGGATTCCATGCTAATTATACAAATCGGTCTGGATTCCATGCTAATTATACAAATCAGTCTGGGTTTCATACTAATAATACAAATCAGTCTGGATTTCATGCTAATAATACAAATCAGTCTGGGTTTCATGCTAATTATACAAATCAGTCTGGATTCCATGCTATTAATACAAATCAGTCTGGATTCCATGCTAATTATACAAATCGGTCTGGATTCCATGCTAATTATACAAATCAGTCTGGATTCCATGCTAATTATACAAATCAGTCTGGATTTCATGCTAATAATACAAATCAGTCTGGATTTCATGCTAATTATACAAATCAGTCTGGATTTTATGCCAATTATACAAATCAGTCTGGGTTTCATGCTATTAATACAAATCAGTCTGGATTCCATGCTAATTATACAAATCGGTCTGGATTCCATGCTAATTATACAAATCAGTCTGGATTTCATGCTAATTACACAAATCAGTCTGGATTTCATGCTAATTATACAAATCAGTCTGGATTCCATGCTAATTATACAAATCAGTCTGGATTTCATGCTAATTATACAAATCAGTCTGGATTCCATGCTAATTATACAAATCAGTCTGGATTTCATGCTAATTATACAAATCAGTCGGGATTTCATGCTAATTATACAAATCAGTCTGGATTCCATGCTAATTATACAAATCGGTCTGCATTTCATGCTAATTATACAAATCGGTCTGGATTCCATGCTAATTACACAAATCAGTCTGGATTCCATGCTAATTATACAAATCCGTTTGGATTTCATGCTAATTATACAAATCAGTCTGGGTTTCATGCTAATAATACAAATCAGTCTGGGTTTCATGCTAATAATACAAATCAGTCTGGATTTCATGCTAATAATACAAATCAGTCTGGGTTTCATGCTAATAATACAAATCAGTCTGGATTTCATGCTAATAATACAAATCAGTCTAGGTTTCATGCTAATAATACAAATCAGTCTGGATTTCATGCTAATAATACAAATCAGTCTGGATTTCATGCTAATTATACAAATCAGTCTGGATTTCATGCTAATTATACAAATCAGTCTGGATTTCATGCTAATTATACAAATCAGTCTGGATTTCATGCTAATTATACAAATCGGTCTGGATTTCATGCTAATTATACAAATCGGTCTGGATTTCATGCTAATTATACAAATCAGTCTGGGTTTTATGCCAATTATACAAATCAGTCTGGGTTTCATGCTAATTATACAAATCAGTCTGGATTTCATGCTAATTATACAAATCGGTCTGGATTTCATGCTAATTATACAAATCAGTCTGGGTTTCATGCTAATTATACAAATCTGTCTGGATTTCATGCTAATTATACAAATCAGTCTGGGTTTTATGCCAATTATACAAATCGGTCTGGATTTCATGCTAATTATACAAATCGGTCTGGATTCCATGCTAATTATACAAATCAGTCTGCATTTCATGCTAATTATACAAATCGGTCTGGATTTCATGCTAATTATACAAATCAGTCTGCATTTCATGCTAATTATACAAATCAGTCTGGATTCCATGCTAATTATACAAATCAGTCTGGATTCCATGCTAATTATACAAATCAGTCTGCATTTCATGCTAATTATACAAATCGGTCTGGATTCCATGCTAATTACACAAATCAGTCTGGATTCCATGCTAATTATACAAATCAGTCTGGATTCCATGCTAATTATACAAATCAGTCTGGATTTCATGCTAATTATACAAATCAGTCTGGATTTCATGCTAATAATACAAATCAGTCTGGATTTCATGCTAATTATACAAATCAGTCTGGGTTTCATGCTAATTACACAAATCAGTCTGGATTCCATGCTAATTATACAAATCAGTCTGGGTTTCATGCTAATAATACAAATCGGTCTGGGTTTCATGCTAATAATACAAATCGGTCTGGGTTTCATGCTAATTACACAAATGAGTCTGGATTTCATGCTAATTATACAAATCAGTCCATTTCATGCTAATTATACAAATCGGTCTGGGTTTCATGCTAATAATACAAATCGGTCTGGGTTTCATGCTAATTACACAAATCGGTCTGGGTTTCATGCTAATAATACAAATCGGTCTGGGTTTCATGCTAATTACACAAATCAGTCTGGATTCCATGCTAATTATACAAATCGGTCTGGGTTTCATGCTAATTACACAAATCAGTCTGGGTTTCATGCTAATAATACAAATCGGTCTGGATTCCATGCTAATTACACAAATCAGTCTGGGTTTCATGCTAATAATACAAATCGGTCTGGATTCCATGCTAATTACACAAATCAGTCTGGATTCCATGCTAATTATACAAATCAGTCTGGATTTCATGCTAATAATACAAATCAGTCTGGATTTCATGCTAATTATACAAATCAGTCTGGATTCCATGCTAATTATACAAATCAGTCTGGATTTCATGCTAATTATACAAATCAGTCTGGATTCCATGCTAATTATACAAATCAGTCTGGATTTCATGCTAATTATACAAATCAGTATGGATTCCATGCTAATTATACAAATCAGTCTGGATTTCATGCTAATAATACAAATCAGTCTGGATTCCATGCTAATTATACAAATCAGTCTGGATTTCATGCTAATTATACAAATCAGTCTGGATTCCATGCTAATTATACAAATCAGTCTGGATTCCATGCTAATTATACAAATCAGTCTGGATTTCATGCTAATTATACAAATCAGTCTGGATTTCATGCTAATTATACAAATCAGTCTGGGTTTCATGCTAATAATACAAATCAGTCTGGATTTCATGCTAATTACACAAATCTGTCTGGATTTCATGCTAATTATACAAATCTGTCTGGATTTCATGCTAATTATACAAATCAGTCTGGATTTCATGCTAATTATACAAATCGGTCTGGATTTCATGCTAATTATACAAATCAGTCTGGATTTCATGCTAATTATACAAATCAGTCTGGATTTCATGCTAATTATACAAATTGGTCTGGATTTCATGCTAATTATACAAATCAGTCTGGATTTCATGCTAATTATACAAATCAGTCTGGATTTCATGCTAATTATACAAATCGGTCTGGATTTCATGCTAATTATACAAATCAGTCTGGATTTCATGCTAATTATACAAATCGGTCTGGATTTCATGCTAATTATACAAATCGGTCTGGATTTCATGCTAATTATACAAATCGGTCTGGATTTCATGCTAATTATACAAATCAGTCTGGATTTCATGCTAATTATACAAATCAGTCTGGATTTCATGCTAATTATACAAATCAGTCTGGGTTTCATGCTAATAATACAAATCAGTCTGGGTTTCATGCTAATTATACAAATCGGTCTGGATTCCATGCTAATTATACAAATCGGTCTGGATGCCATGCTAATTATACAAATCAGTCTGGGTTTCATGCTAATTACACAAATCAGTCTGGATTCCATGCTAATTACACAAATCAGTCTGGATTTTATGCCAATTATACAAATCAGTCTGGATTCCATGCTAATTATACAAATCAGTCTGGATTCCATGCTAATTATACAAATCAGTCTGGATTTCATGCTAATTACACAAATCAGTCTGGATTCCATGCTAATTACACAAATCAGTCTGGATTTTATGCCAATTATACAAATCAGTCTGGATTCCATGCTAATTATACAAATCAGTCTGGATTCCATGCTAATTATACAAATCGGTCTGGATTTCATGCTAATTATACAAATCAGTCTGGATTTCATGCTAATTATACAAATCGGTCTGCATTTCATGCTAATTATACAAATCGGTCTGGATTTCATGCTAATTATACAAATCAGTCTGGATTTCATGCTAATTATACAAATCAGTCTGGATTTTATGCTAATTATACAAATCAGTCTGGGTTTCATGCTAATAATACAAATCAGTCTGGATTTCATGCTAATTATACAAATCAGTCGATGTCATGCTAATTATACAAATCAGTCTGGATTTCATGCTAATTATACAAATCGGTCTGGATTTCATGCTAATTATACAAATCGGTCTGGATTTCATGCTAATTATGCAAATCGGTCTGGATTTCATGCTAATTATACAAATCAGTTTGGATTTCATGCTTTTTACAATGTAACCCATAGGGCAATGCCGTCGAGAGCAGTGTTTGTCCGTCCATATGTATGTATGTCCCTCGCAATCGTCCATCAATCAGACCTGAGGATCTGGTCACATGACAAGGGGATGCATTTAGTAACCATTACAGTTCCATATTTTACTAAAAGGAAATATAATAACCTTCTCTGAAACGTTTTGGGGTCCCAGCAGGTGTCGTAAGGTAGGTGGAGGTTTCAGAAATTCCTCAATACAATTATGATTTTGAAATGTGATCGACATGGGTCTTGCTCCCTGCTTTGGCGTCAGGAAGAGCATCCGGCCATAAAAACATTGCTTCAAACAGGGAGCCATGATTGTCATGGGGCCCGCAAGGCTAACCCCCACTCTAGCGGGGGAAAATGGCCTTAAAATACAGCCTTTGGCTTTTGCGCATGCGCAAGATTGGAGGTCACATCTTTTCGAAGCTGTCCATGCGCTCACACTTTCGAAGTTAAGTAATTTTTCACAATTGTGTTTTTGTCGAAACTGTATCTATCTTTTGGTGTGTGTACCTATAGTGTCTTTAGTAAGATTCTCGGTGTTAATTTTTCATACATGTATACAAAATCGTCGGTAAATTCGTGTCGCTTATTCTGAGGCCGAGTAGGTTACAGTGTCCGACCTTGAGGCTTTGTTTTTCTCTCAGGGGATCGTCGATTGCGCTGCAATTACTTTCGTTCTCTGTTTTTGTCCCAGTCTTTCATCCCATACTTCCTTGTTTAAAATCTCAACTCAAAAAAAAAAAAAAAAAAATTTCCTTCTCTGTTCTTATTCGTTTATTCGTTGTTCTTATTTGTTCGTTCGTTCTTCAATCACATTGTTCGTGATCACGTGCTCACGTTGTTAAAAATGTTTAAACTTTCCCCTGAAGAACTGTATTCTGTCGTATATTATAACACCTTTTTCTTCTTCTTCTATAAAAGGATGCTTTCGACTTGCTCATCAAATCAATTCATTCCAAAAAAATATTCCATCTCTTACAGTTCCTCTTTTCTACATTCCCGAAACTCGACTGCACTCCATCCCTCCTTCAGCGTCCTCAAACGTATTTTTGACTCGAAGGTCTCAAGAAACTCATTTTGCAATAAATGTTCATTTCCCATTAATCGTACACTTTTCAAAATCCAATCTCACCCCTCCCCTCCAAATATTCCCCATCACCCCTTCCCTCCAAAACTTCCCCATCCCTTTCAAATCTCCCCCCTTGCCCCTTCCCTCCTAAACTCCCCCCACACCCCTCCCCTCCGAGACTCTCCCTCGCTCCTCCCCTCCTGGACTCCCCTCTCACCCCTCCTCATCAGCGTCCTCCCCGCTTCTTCCCCCTTCCAACTTTCACCTTCATCTCCCCTAACCTTCTGCTTCGCTCCTCCTCAAATAACACCTCACTGTGCCTCACCCAATCACCATCAAACCTTTTGTCTGCCCCATTCTTCCCTTTCTCCAAGCTATTCTGAAATCTGACACCTTCAACAGCTCTCCCTACCTCTTCCTCATCTTCCACATCTTACCCTACCCCTCCCACCCCCTGTTCTGTATCCGATGCTCCCCCTTCCTCTTCATTAACGGTATGGACCTCAAACATCCGGGGCCTTCGCTCAAACTTGACTGATCTCTCCATACAGGTTGCTTCTGACAAACCAGACGTGATCTGCTTAACAGAAACTTTCCTCCTTCATGATGTCTCTGATTCCTTGGTATCTCTCCCAGGTTACTCCCTCCTCCGGTATGATAGACCTGAGCCTCGTCCTGGAGGTGGGGTTGCTATCTCTATAAAAAAAACTCTCTTCCTCACTCGCCCTGCACTGCCCTCTCTCCTCACCCCCAGGAATACCTTTGGCTACGGCTTCCCCTTCGCTCCCACCTTTTGTTCATATGTGTGTGGTGTACCGTCCACCAAACAGTGATGACTCCATCTACATCTCGCTGTATGATAATATGGACCAACTTCTATCTACTCATCCCAACTCTCTCTTCCTCATATGTGGTGATTTCAATTGTCACCATGCCAGTTGGCTGGGTGTGGGTACCGCTCTCACCAGCCATGGCTCTTCAGCAAAGGACTTCTGCGACTCACTGGGACTGACACAATCTGTCAATTTCCCGACCCGGATCTCAGTCAACGGAGCATCTTCTCTTCTGGACTTGGTTATACTTCCCTGAAAATGTCTGCTGCTCTTCTTCTGCTCCAATCGGCTCATCTGATCATGTGCTTGTTAAAGTGGACATCTCTCTGACCATTCTCAGAGAGCCTCCTCAGCGGCGACGAGTCTGGCATTTCACTCAGGCCAACTGGCACGGTCTTCAAGCAGCCATCAATCATCTGGACTGGTCTCCCATCTCTACCGCCTCTGACATCAACTCATCCTGGGAATTCTTCCAAAGTAAATTGCTCTCTCTCATGCACAGATTTATCCCATCTCGTCTTCAGTTGTCATACCCTTCCTCCCATCCATGGTACACAGAATCTTGTGGTGAGGCTGTTGCCCAGAAACAACTTGCTTTCGTCTCCTGGAAAGCAAATCCAACGGAAGGAAATCTCATTTCCTTTCACAAAGCCCGAAACAAGTGTGTGTCCACCCTCAGGAGAGCCAGGAAACAATATCTCTCCATTCTCAAGACCGAACTCTCTTATCTGTCTCCCTCTTCCAAATCCTGGTGGCGTCTGGTCAAATCTGTTTCTGGTGTTTGTTCCCCCTCCATCCCCTCCCTCACCTCAAATGGCCACACGGCTGACTCCGCACGTGAAAGAGCTGAATGCCTCAACTCTGTATTTGCCTCTAACTCTTGTGTCCCAAACCCATCCCTCTGTGTACCCAGTCGTACCCAGCTTCTCCTGGACTCTGTGTCCTTTCCTCCTGACAAGGTGGAAAAGTTTCTGTCAACCCTCGACTCTGATTCTGCAACTGGACCTGACGGCATCAGCCCACGGGTCCTAAAATCCTGTTCTTCCGCTCTTTCACTCCCTCTCTCTGTTCTCTTCACCCTCTCTTTTGCTCAAGGCCATCTGCCATCTGCTTGAAAATCAGCCAACATCACCGCTTTGCACAAAAAAGGTGGAAAAACAAATCCTAGCAACTACAGACCAATCAGCCTTCTCCCAATTATCAGCAAAGTCATGGAATCCATCATTGCTTCAGATATGAAATCTTTCCTCTTTTCCAATGGCTTGATCTCTGATCATCAATTTGGTTTCAGACCTGGTCACTCGACTCTGGACATGCTGCTTCTGCTTTCTCAACAATGGATGGAGGTCCTCAATGCCAAACAGGAAATTAGAGCTGTCTCCCTTGACATATCACGTGCCTTCGATACGGTCTGGCACCCCGCTCTGCTCACCAAACTCTCCTCCTTTGGTATCCATGGAAATCTCCACGCATGGCTGGCGGACTTCCTCTCTAGTCGTAGTCAACGTGTGGCCCTGAATGGGTTTCTCTCATCTCCTCTTCCTGTTCAGGCTGGAGTTCCCCAAGGCAATGTTCTGGGCCCTGTGTTTTTTCTGGTCTTCATCAATGATCTCTCTGACTCTCTTGAAAATCCTCTCTATCTCTTTGCTGATGACTCTACTCTCTGTCGCTCCATTCCTCATCCCTCATATCGGCAGTCTGCAGCCTCCTCACTCTCTGCAGACCTGGTCAAAATCACAGACTGGGCAAACAAGTGGAACATGTCTTTCAATCCTGACAAATCTCACACTCTTACGATGTCTCTCCGAAAAGCCCGACTGAACAACCCTCCCATCCACTTTCTGAATAATCCTCTCCAAGAAGTTCTGTCACTCAAGCTTTTGGGTCTCACGATCTGCCATGATCTTTCCTGGGAAAACCACATTTCAAATCTGGCCTCCAAAGCCAGTCGCCGACTGGGCATCCTCCGTCGTGCGAAGTCCTTCCTTGGCACACCTGAGCTCCTCACCACATACAAGGCTTTCATCCGCAGCTCAATGGAATACTGCTCTCCCCTCTGGGCTGGTGCTCCTACCTCACACCTAGCTCGTCTTCATGCTGTTGAAACCAAAGCGTTCAGAATCATTGGAATCTCCCGCGATGAAGCTAACTCCAAGGGCCTTTCACTCACTCACTGCAGGCAGGTTGGTGGTCTTTCCGTCTTCTACCGACTTCTCTCTGGCCTTGCCCCCCCCCCCCCCCCCCCAGCTCTCTCTGGGCTCTGTCCCCCAAATATTCCTACAGGTTGCACAAGATCTGCCTGCAACCCTCTTATGGTTAAACTGCCAAAATCAAGACTCTCTGCTCACCTTCACTCCTTCATTCCTCTTTTCTCCCGCCTCTGCAACAAACTCCCTCACTCACTTCAATCCCACTCCACCCTCCAGGTCTTTAAAACAGCTGTTCACCACCATCTCTTATCTTCCCCCATCCAAAACCTTGATCTTTTCTACCCCTGCTAATTTCACCCCAAATCCACTTTTTTGAAACGCCAACTTCTGTCCTGGAAGTCCTTGGTGTCCTTGTGTTTTATACTTCTCCCCCCCCCCCCCCCCCCCCTGCCGCCCCTCCCCACCTCCCTTCCCACGCCTCCTCCCCCCAAGCCCTATCCCTCCAGAACATCTCCCTGCTCTCAAATGTTGTGTTTGTGTGCTTCCCCTTCTCTCCCCATCTTGTCTTCCGCTCCCTCTTTTTATATATTTTGTTTGTCTGGTTGATTTGTTTGTGAAATAAATGTTAGCTCTTTCACGAGCCTCGATTCAGTATACAAAAAAAAACGATCATTCATTCATTTTCATTCATGGGCCTTGCTCCCAAATCCAGAAGTGAACAGATGATGAGGTTCGTTGGTTTGGTATCTCAATACAATCGTGATTTTACATTATATTTTGATGTATTAATATTATAGTATTAATTTGTGATTTGAATAATGAATGATGCTGTTTGGAATAAAAATAGAGATATTGAGATTAAAGCAGTAGGAAGAAATGACGCAGGGGTTTCCATACTCCCCTTTCTCCCATACAGTCACGTGAAAAAGTAAGTACACCCCATGTAAAGTTTTGAGTTTTTCAACACATTTTAACATACAGCTATTTGATCTTCATTTCAACAATATTGAGAGATAAAGGTGATATAATATATCAAATATAATGAAACATTTACATTTTGTAGTCCATTGTATAATTTAAATAAACATAAATGCAAATTTCGCATGTGGAAAAAGTAAGTACACCCCTACATTTATCACTACTTCAAATACCTAAGATTAGAATCAGGTGCACCAGCTCAGGTGATTAGAACATCGTTAGAGAGGATCTTGGAGGAACCTGTCTTATTTAAACCTCAGACATTTCGTTTGGTTTGCTCTTTGTTGTTGAAGTGTGTGGCATCACCATGCCTAGATCAAAAGAGCCTCTGAGGCCTTCAGAAAGAAACTTATAGATGCCTACGAGTGTGGGAAGGGATTTAAAAAGATCTCCAAACAATTTGAAATCAATCATGCGACTGTCCGGAAGATCATCTACAAGTGGAGAAGATTCCAAACAACTGCCAACTTGTTCAGGCCAGGTCGCCCCAGCAAGTTCAGCCCGAGAGCAGACCGCAAGATGCTGAAAGAAGTCTCTAAGAACCCCAGAATGTCATCACGGGACCTACAGGTAGCTCTTGCCACTGTTGATGTCAAAGTGTACGAGTCTACCATTAGAAAGAAGCTGCACAAATTTGATCTGCATGGGAGGTGTGCCAGGAGGAAACCTTTGCTGTCCAGAAAGAACATCAGGGCAAGACTAAAGTTTGCCAATGAACACTTCGGCAAAGACCAGCACTTCTGGAACAATGTGCTCTGGATAGGTGAGTCAAAGGTAGAGCTATTTGGCCACAGTACCAGAAGACATGTTTGGCGAAAACCAAAGACAGCATTTGACCACAAGAACCTGATACCAATTGTAAAGCATGGTGGTGGAAATATTATGGTTTGGGGCAGCTTTGCTGCATCAGGGTCTGGGCAACTCACCGTCATAGAATCCACTATGAATTCTTCATTGTACCAGAGGGTGCTTGAGGATAATGTGAGGCCATCTGTCGGAGGGTTGAAGCTCAACCGAAGGTGGACCTTGCAACATGACAATGACCCTAAACATACCAGTAAATCCACCAAGGAATGGCTGAAAAGAAAGAAATGGAGGGTTCTGGAATGGCCAAGTCAAGCCCGGATCTAAATCCCATCGAGATGTGGGGGGATTTGAAACGAGTTGTGTATGCAAGAAACCCCTCAAACATCGCACAGCTGAAAGAATTCTGCATGGAGGAGTGGGCAAAAATTTCTCCCAGTCGATGTCAGAGACTGGTAGACAGTTATAAGAAACGCCGACTTGAGGTTGTTTCTGCCAAAGGGGGCAATACCACATATTAGAGCCAAGGGTGTACTTACTTTTTCTACATGCGAAATTTGCACTTATGTTTATTTAAATTATACAATGAATAAAATATGAATGAATGATCGTTTTCAGGCCATTTTCCCCGCTAGAGCGGGGGTTAGCCTTGCGGGCCCCATGACAATCATGGTTCCCTGTTTGAGGCAATGTTTTTATGGCCGGATGCCCTTCCTGACGCCAACCCTTGGTCACGCTCTTACGATGCGCAGGGATACAGTATGCCTATTCTGAATCGGGTTGCACACCGTGATCATTCATCCCAGCAAGCTGGTACTCAATTTGCCGACCTCGGAAGGATGACAGGCTGAGTCAACCCCCCTGGCGTTAATTCAGCGATCGACCGGGATTCGAACCCAGGATCCTAGGATCCCAAGCCGGCACCCTAACGCTTAAGCCAACGCCAACACCAACGCCAGGCGTTTAAATTATACAATGGACTCCAAAATGTAAATGTTTCATGATATTTGTTATATTATATCACCTTTATCTATCAATATTGTTGAAATGAAGATCAAATAGCTGTGTGTTGATATATGTTGAAAAAGTCAAAACTTTACATGGGGTGTACTTACTTTTTCACGTGACTGTACCTGGCCATTTCACTCTCCTCCTCGCATCCTTTCCCTGCTGAAGTTCAACCCCAGGACATACAACACTGTGGCTTGTTACCTGGCTGTAACAAACAATATATATACGTATATATATATATATATAAAATTCACGCGTGCGCATTAGGATCGCCTACATACGTGCACCAATCAACGCCTCCCTAGCTTCTTTTTTTTTACGCACGAAAAATAAAGGTCGGATACTTTTTGAACACAGTAGTATATATATATATATATTCTCTCTCTTTCTTTTTTCAGTCAAATTAGGTCGCCTGAGTCTTCACGTAAACGTTCTGCAATTCTCTGCCTTCTGCAGAATATGAAGAGAACAGTTTAAAATGTGTAGACTTTTGGAACATGGTGTCCTGACTGCATTTGTATCTGCCCTGAAAGCACAGGCTTGATCCATGTTGCCTTCTTTATCATGGTGTAGGTGGACAGCAACAAATGAAAATCGAATATCAAGTTTAGATGCAGTAAATATGTGACAGCCTAAGGAGTGTTGTGAATGCTCTTTAAATTGTCCTTGAAGGATCTTGTTGAGCATTGTAGTATGATGTGTTGTACCGTGTGACTTGTTGCGTCTCAGTCACACATTGGACTGTCTGAGATTTTCCATTTGTGAAAAACATGTGCTCATCTTTGTAATGTACGGATTTGATGTAAAGAAGGGCAGATCCTCCTCAGGAGCTCTATACATAGTTGCGCTGTTTGTCTGGTTTGTAATGAGGAATTTTGGTGGCATGTTGGTGTTTTGACCATATCTCTTTCCAGAAATCTTCTGTGGTCTTGTCTTGGTCATTAAGATACTTGGCATGGATGGGGGGGGGGGGGGGGGGAGAGGAGGGTAGGAAGATGAGGGGCAAGGGAAAATAAGTCAGGGGGGAGGGGGAAGTAAGGGCAGAAGAGAGGAGGGGGGTGTGGAGAGGTAGGGAGGGGAGGAGTGGGAATGAGGAGGGGGGAAGCAGTGGGAGAAAGGGAGGGTGAGGAAAAGAGACAGAGAAAGGAGGGGAAGTTTAAGGGGAGGGGGTAGGAAGGGGAGAGGAGGGAAAAGAAGGGGAGTAGAAGAGGAGATGAGGGAAAAGGGTGGGAAGTGGAGGAGGAGTGGGGGACGCGGTGTGGGGAGAGGAGGCAAAGGGGGGAGAAGAAGGGAGGGAGGATGGGAAGAGGCAAGGCCGATACCAAAAGCACAACAAACATTCTCAGCTAACACAACACCGTTGGGCCAACGTTGGAAAATAGACGTCGCAATTGCAACCAATAGGTAACGTTAGGCTGACGTTGGAAAATAGACGTCGCAATTGCAACCAATAGGTAACGTTAGGCTGATGTTGGAAAATAGACGTCGCAATGGACAACGTTAGGCTGACGTTGGAAAATAGACGTCGCAATTGCAACCAATAGGTAACGTTAGGCTGACGTTGGAAAATAGACGTCGCAATGGACAACGTTAGGCTGACGTTGGAAAATAGACGTCGCAATTGCAACCAATAGGTAACGTTAGGCTGACGTTGGAAAAATAGACGTCGCGATTGCAACCAATAGGCAACGTTAAGCCGACGTCAATAATGCGCTTGCGACCAATTGACCAAATGCCAACGTTGGCCCACCGGTGTTGTGTTCGCTGGGGAGGAACGCACACAATTGTTGTTCTTGCTTTCTTTTTTTTTCTCCATGGCACCTGCTTCTTTTTCAATTAACCAATATTTTAGAAACCCCCAATTGTGCCCCAAAATCACCAGTTTTATGAAGTTTGTATTCAGCAGCTATTGCTGCGCAATACTGCTCGATCTTTTTTTTACATGATTCCTCTATCATAAACCTAAATGATCTTTGTGACATTTGTAAGCTCAAGCAAGAACGTTAAGCGAAGTACAGTATACTACCGGTATGTAGACTGCCACCATGTTGGTACACTTACGGAACAACTGTTACGGTTGATGTAGTGAAATTGAGCTGACACTGTTACGGATCAACCACATTTGATTGTGACTTTGTGGTCCAGAATGGGGTAACATAAATAGCCCCGAGTGGGCTGATGGTCGGACAAGTAGGTAAATATGGGACAAGTATGGATCCGAAGTTTAGGGGGTAACCCCCTCTTCCACCCCACTGGGAGCCCCTCTGATCCAAAATCGAAAAATCAAACCTGGATGACTGTGCGGACCATCGAGTAAAAGAGCTGTATTAGGTTTCAGAGCAATCAGTTGTTAAATAAGGGATGAGTAGGGTTCCGAAGTTTGGGGGGTAAAAGTCCATGTGAGCCCCCATGATCCGAAATCAAAAGATTGAAGCCTGAGCCATTGTGCGGGCTCCTGTCTTGAATGAAGGTGTTGTAGCGGCTACCGCTGGGTTTACACAATCGCCTTGCACCTACCAAGGACGTGGAGCGATCACCATGCCGGGCTCATCCAGGACGCCCGGGCAGGCCCGCGCTCAACTTGCCAGGCCTCGGCCGGGACGCCCTGGCATGCCGGGCACGCCCGGCCACGCCCGCTCTCGACTTGCCAGGCCGCGTCCGGGATGCCCGGGCATGCCCGCCCTCGACTTGCCAGGCCGCGGCCAGGACGCCCGGCCACGCCCCCTCTCGCCTTTCCCGGGCAAATGCTCCGGGATAATGTGTGTATATATATTGCTGCCCGATAAACGGGCTTTTCAGAGTACCCGAGTTGTTTTGTGACAATAAAGCATCCTCCGTCGTGCAAAGTCCTTCCTTGGCACACCTGAGCTCCTCACCACATACAAGGCTTTCATCCGCAGCTCAATGGAATACTGCTCTCCCCTCTGGGCTGGTGCTCCTGCCTCACACCTAGCTCGTCTTCACGCTGTTGAAACCAAAGCATTCAGAATCATTGGAATCTCCCGCGATGAAGCTAACTCCAAGGGCCTCTCACTCACTCACCGCAGGCAGGTTGGTGGTCTTTCCATCTTCTACCGACTCCTCTCTGGCCTTGCCCCCCCCAGCTCTCTCTGGGCTCTGTCCCGCAAATATTCCTACAGGTCGCACAAGATCTGCCTGCAACCCTCTTATGGTCAAACTGCCAAAATCAAGACTCTCTGCTCACCTTCACTCCTTCATTCCTCTCTTCTCCCGCCTCTGGAACAAACTCCCTCACTCTCTTCAATCCCACTCCACCCTCCAGGTCTTTAAAACTGCTGTTCACCACCATCTCTTATCTTCCCCCATCCAAAACCTTGATCTTTTCTACCCCCGCTAATTTCACCCCAATTCCACTTTTTTGAAATACCAACTTCTGTCCTGGAAGTCCTTGGTGTCCTTGTGTTTTATACTTCTCCCTCCACCCCCCCCCCCCCCCTTCCCACGCCTCCTCCCCCCAAGCCCTCTCCCTTCCACACATCTCCCTGCTCTCAAATGTTGTGTTTGTGTGCTTCCCCTTCTCTCCCCATCTTGTTTTCCGCTCCCTCTTTTTGTGTGTTTTGTTTGTCTGGTTGATTTGTTTGTGAAGTAAATGTTAGCTCTTTCACGAGCCTCGATTCAGTATACAAAAAGAATAAAATAAATAAATAAATAAAGAAACTCGGACGAATTCCAGCTTTTTGTCGCGTCCATTCTTCCGATTGACGTGGGAGCACAGCCCCTACATTGGTGACCTACCGACATGGACACGGCAGTTGCCCTTAAACTGCCTACCTTCTGAGAGGCTCACGCGGCGGTTTGGTTCGCCCAGGCGGACTCCCCGTTTGCCCTGCGAGGCATCACGGCCGACGACACCCGCTTCCACCATGTGGTAGCAGCGCTCGGTTCAGCCACCGCGGCCCGCGCCCTGAGCCTCCTCGAGAGCCCGCCAGCCGCTGACAAATACAGCGCGATTAAAAAGCTCCTCCTCGACGCTTTCGCCCTCCCATCGGCGGAACGCGCACGGCGCCTGCTCAACCTGCCCGAGCTCGGCGACACGCGCCCGTCCGAGCGAATGGACTACATGCTTTCGCTGCTCGGCGAGCACTCTCCGGCATTCCTGTTCCGGGAGCTGTTCCTCCGTCAGCTGCCTAGCACGGTACGCCTCGCCCTGGCGAGCACGACGATCACGGATCCCCGCGCCCTCGCCAGGGAAGCCGACAAGATCTCCGCGGCAGGCCAACGCATTGCAGCAGCGACCTGGGGCCCACCGCCGTCCGACGCAACGCCCATGGCGCCCGAGCACCCGGCACGGTCGACGACCGAACGGCCGACGCAATTGGCGGCCGCTACGCCGAGCCGACCACCTCCAGCACGATGACCGGGGCCTCCTCCTGACCAAGCGTGGTGTTACTATCATGCCAGGTTCGGACAGAAGGCCCGGACATGCCGACCCCCGTGCACCTTCGGCAGGCCAGGAAACGGCCGGGCCGGCGTTCATTACCAGCCATGAGCGCCGGCCACACGGGCAACTTACTTTTCATCACGGACAAAGCGTCCGGACGGCGCTTCCTGTGCGACACCGGCGCCCAACTGAGCATCATACCCGCCTCTGATCAGGACAGGCAGTCCGCGGTTTGCGGCCCCTCCTTGGTTGCGGCCAACGGATCGGCCATCCGCACCTTCGGCCCGCGCAACGTCACCCTCTGCTTCGGCGGTCAACGCTTTACTTGGACGTTTGTAACCGCAAACGTGCCCATGGCTCTGCTAGGCGCCGACTTCCTCTGCGCACACGGACTGCTGGTGGACGTCCAACGGCGTCGCCTCATCAACGCCGAGACCTTCAGCTCCCTGGTATGCACATTGAGCAGCTCTGCTCCGACCGAGCTGGCATGCACCCTCCCGGCGGCGAACGAGTTTGCTCGCCTGCTCACGGAGTTCCCGGCCCTCACGCGGCCGACGTTTTTGGCCGTCGCAGTATGACATGGGATCGAGCACCACATAACAACCACGGGCCCGCCGGTCTACGCCAGAGCCCGCCGCCTCGACCCAGCCAAGCTCGCCGTGGCCAAAGCCAAGTTCGATGCTTTGGAACACCTCGGCATCGTGCGACGCTCCGATAGCGCGTGGGCTTCGCCACTACACATCGTCCCAAAGCCAGGGGGCGGCTGGCGCCCATGTGGTGACTACCGCCGCCTTAACGACGCTACCACCCCCGACAGGTATCCGATCCCGCACATCCAAGACTTCTCCACCCGTCTGGCAGGACGGGTCATTTTTTCAAAAATTAATCTCATACGGGGATATCACCAGGTACCTGTCAGGGCGGCCGACGTCCCTAAAACGGCCGTCATCACGCCGTTCGGCTTATTCGAATTCTTACGGATGCCGTTTGGCCTCAAGAACGCGGCTCAGGCGTTCCAGCGCTTGATGGACGGCGTGCTGCGTGACCTGCAGTTCCTCTTCGTTTACCTGGACGACATCCTCGTCGCCAGCACGTCCCGGGCCGAGCACCTCCTCCACCTCCGAACACTGTTCGGGCGCCTCAGCGAGCATGGCCTCATCGTCAACCCGGCCAAATGCCACTTCGGCACGATGGCCGTTGATTTTTTGGGCCACCACATCACCAAGAACGGGGCCGTGCCGCTGCCAACCAAGGTCGAGACCATCACCATGTTTCCGCGTCCCCGCTCCATAAAGGCCCTGCAGGAATTCCTGGGAATGGTGAATTTCTATCACCGCTTCGTGCCCCGCGCTGCTCAACTCATGCGGCCCCTCTACGAAGCCCTCCGGGGCAAGCCGGCCAAGCACGACATCGTCTGGTCCGCAGCAATGGACGCGGCCTTCCAAAGCTCAAAGCGGGCCCTCGCCGACGCAACACTGCTCGCTCACCCGGTGCTCAACGCTCCCATCGCCCTCACCACGGATGCCTCCGACTACGCGGTGGGCACCGTACATGAGCAATGGGTGAACGGGGTTTGGCAGCCACTCGCTTTTTTCAGCCGGCAGCTCCGGCCGAACGAGCTCAAATACAGCACGTTTGACCGTGAGCTCCTCGGTCTACACCTGGCCGTTCGCCATTTCCGCCACCTCCTGGAGGGCCGACCCTTCACGGCGTTCGTCGACCACAAGCCGTTGGTTTACGCAATGGCCAAGGTCACGGAGCCGTGGTCGGCCCGCCAACAGCGCCACCTCTCCGCCGTGTCGGAGTTTACCACGGACATCCGGCACGTCGCCGGAAAAAACAACGCCGTGGCCGACTGTCTTTCTCGGGCCAGCGCGAACGCGGTCCACCTCGGCGTGGACTTCGCGCTTATGGCGGCGGACCAAACCACCGACACCACGGTGCAAGCCCTCCAGGCGGCGGACACGGGCCTCCGCCTGGCCGACATCCCCTTCGCGGACACTGTCCTGCTCTGCGACGTCTCCCAAGGCCAGCCTCGCCCCATCGTGCCCGTTACCTGGCAACGCCGCATCTTCGCCTCCCTCCACGGCCTTTCCCACCCGGGCCGGAAAGCTTCCCAGAAGCTGGTGTCGGCGCGATTCGTCTGGCACGGCCTTCGACGGGACGTCCGCGATTGGACCAGCACCTGCACAGCCTGCCAACGGGCCAAGGTCCACCGACACACCCAGGCCCCGCTGGCACCTTTCACCGTGCCCGAACGACGTTTCGACCACGTCAACGTGGATCTGGTGGGCCCCCTCCCCCCATGAGGGGGGTTCACACACCTGCTCACCATGGTGGACAGGACCACCAGGTGGCCGGAGGCCGTTCCCCTCGTCTCCACCACCGCCGACGTGGCGCAGGCTTTCATCGCCACCTGGGTCGCCCGCTTTGGCGCACCGGCGGACATCTCGTCGGACCGCGGACCGCAGTTCACCTCCGAGCTGTGGGGCGCGGTCGCCCGCAACCTGGGGGTCAAGCTCCACCGTACTACGGCCTACCACCCCCAAGCCAACGGGTTGTGCGAGCGATTCCACCGCTCCATGAAGGCCGCGCTCATGGCCGGCCTTCAAGACGGCGGTTGGGCCGACCGGCTGCCGTGGGTCCTTTTGGGCCTCCGCACGGCCCCCAAGGAGGACCTCCGGGCATCCACCGCCGAGCTTGTCTACGGCCAGGCGCTACGCGTCCCGGGCGAATTCGTGCCCGACGCTACCAGTCCCTGGTCCGCAGCTCACCAGCGCTCGGACCTCCAGGAGGCCGCCCGACGGTTTGCCCCCGTGCCAACATCCCACCACGGTGACCCCCAGTCCTACGTCCCCCCAGCGCTTCGCACAGCGGAGTACGTTTTTGTGCGTCATGACGCACATCGGGGGCCACTCCGGCCGCCGTACGACGGGCCCTTCCGTGTCCTGCGACGGGACGACAAGTCGTTCGTCATCGACATCGGCGGCAGGTCGGACCGGATTGCGGTGGACCGCCTCAAGCCGGCGCACGTGGACATCGACCAACCGCCACGGGTGGCCCTTCCGCCGCGGCAAGGCCGCCCCCCGTCCACGGTGCCCCCCACTCGACCGCCCACCACCACACCGGACCCCCCCCCCCCCCCCCCCACGACCCGCCAGGGGTTGCTTCGGCCGGGTCATCAGGACCCCCCTCAAATTGACCCTGCCGGTGCAAGTCGATTCTGGGGGGACGTGTGTAGCGGCTTCCGCTGGGTTTACACAATCGCCTTGCACCTACCAAGGATGCGGAGCGATCACCATGCCGGGCTCGTCCAGGACGCCCGGCAGGCCCGCGCTCAACTTGCCAGGCCTCGGCCGGGACGCCCGGCCACGCCCCCTCTCGCCTTTCCCGGGCAAACGCTCCGGGATAATGTGTGTATATATATATTGCTGCCCGATACACGGGCTTTTCAGAGTACCCGAGTTGTTTTGTGACAATAAAGAAACTCGGACGAATTCCAGCTTTTTGTCGCGTCCATTCTTCCGATTGACGTGGGAGCACAGCCCCTACAGTGTCAAGTTTCAGAACAATCAGCCAGGTGATAAGGGAGGAGTAGCAAAAACAGCAGAAAGTTGACAGATGGACGGACAGACAGACGGACGGCCGGACATCCAGACATCACGACCCATTTTATAAGTTCATCTCTGAGAATCGAGATGAAATGACCGAAACATGATTTGTCCAAAGGCTTGAATGAATTTTGACATGTTCTGAGTGATAGTGTCCTGTGTTAAGTTGGATTGTGGTACAATAGTGCAGTGTATTTTGGTGTTATGAGTTTCCACCCTCAAAATAAACTCACTCGACCAGCTTCACACCGGAGTGCTGGTCTCATGCTATGAGCCCTGGAGCTACAGCTATCCGGGTTTTAACTCGTTATTTGTTACATCTGTACATTCACCTGCCAAAAGGCATCGATTTTTATTTGTGCCCAAAGTGAACAAAATGCAGCTGTTCTGCTCTGACACAACGGGTCAAGCTGAAAGCAAGCAGAACAAATGTTTGGGTTCATCCTACAATCCTACGCAGGTTTATTTTGACGTTTGTATAAATTGTTGTAGAAGTTTTAGCCCATTACATGTGGCGTTTCAGCTCCTTTCTGCTCAATTTCATGTCTGAAATGGAGGCTCCTGCCACTGCCAGTGAGGAACCATGTCTGGGTGGGAAAAGAGGTCCAAAACGTTGTGGCCGCACCTCAACCACTGAAAGCACATTGTGCACAAATTGAATTCATCTTCACAAGTGCTTTTTCACTCACAACCATTGATTACACTGACTGCTACTAACTAAACCAGTGATGACTAATGTCCCAGTGAGTCATGTAAATGCAACCTTTGTCTAATGTCTTTGTGATGCACATGACCAATCTATAACCTCTTAAGTTTTTTTTATGTGGATTGATGATTGTGTATGTGGATTAATGGATTTGTAATTTGATTGATGATTGTGTGTGTGGATTGATGGATTTGTATTTTGATTGATGATTGTGTGTGTGGACTGATGGATTTGTAATTTGATTGATGATTGTGTATGTGGATTGATCGATTTGTATTTTGATTGATGATTGTGTGTGTGGATTGATGGATTTGTATTTTGATTGATGATTGTGTATGTGGATTGATCGATTTGTATTTAGATTTTTGATTGTGGATGTGGATTGATGGATTTGTATTTTGATTGATGATTGTGTTTGTGGATTGATGGATTTGTAATTTGATTGATGATTGTGTATGTGGATTGATCGATTTGTATTTTGATTGATGATTGTGTGTGTGGATTGATGGATTTGTATTTTGATTGATGATTGTGTATGTGGATTGATCGATTTGTATTTAGATTTTTGATTGTGGATGTGGATTGATGGATTTGTATTTTGATTGATGATTGTGTATGTAGATTGATGGATTTGTATTTTGATTGATGATTGTGTATGTGGATTGATGGATTTGTAATTTGATTGATGATTGTGTATGTGGATTGATCGATTTGTATTTTGATTGATGATTGTGTGTGTGGATTGATGGATTTGTAGTTTGATTGATGATTGTGTATGTGGATTGATGGATTTGTATTTTGATTGATGATTGTGTATGTGGATTGATGGATTTGTAATTTGATTGATGATTGTGTATGTGGATTGATCGATTTGTATTTTGATTGATGATTGTGTATGTTGATTAATGGATTTGTAATTTGATTGATGATTGTGGATGTGGATTTATGGATTTGTATTTAGATTTTTGATCGTGCATGTGGATTGATGGATTTGTATTTAGATTTTTGATTGTGGATGTCGATTGATGGAGTTGTAATTTGATTGTGTATGTGGATTGATCGATTTGTATTTTGATTGATGATTGTGTATGTGGATTGATGGATTTGTATTTAGATTTTTGATCGTGCATGTGGATTGATGGATTTGTATTTAGATTTTTGATTGTGGATGTGGATTGATGGAGTTGTAATTTGATTGATGATTGTGTGTGTGGATTGATGGATTTGTAATTTGATTGATGATTGTGTATGTGGATTTATGGATTTGTATTTAGATTTTTGATCGTGCATGTGGATTGATGGATTTGTATTTTGATTGATGATTGTGTATGTGGATTTATGGATTTGTATTTTGATTGATGATCGTGCATGTGGATTGATGGATTTGTATTTTGATTGATGATTGTGTATGTGGATTTATGGATTTGTATTTTGATTGATGATCGTGCATGTGGATTGATGGATTTGTATTTTGATTGATTGTGTATGTGGATTGATGGATTTGTAATTTGATTGATGATTGTGTATGTGGACTGATCGATTTGTATTTTGATTGATCGATTTGTATTTTGATTGATTGTGTATGTGGATTGATGGTTTTGTATTTTGATTGATGATTGTGTATGTGGATTGATGGATTTGTAATTTGATTGATGATTGTGTATGTGGATTTATGGATTTGTATTTTGATTGATCGTGCATGTGGATTGATGGATTTGTATTTTGATTGATTGTGTATGTGGATTTATGGATTTGTATTTTGATTGATGATTGTGTATGTGGATTGATGGATTTGTAATTTGATTGATGATTGTGTATGTGGATTGATCGATTTGTATTTTGATTGATCGATTTGTATTTTGATTGATTGTGTATGTGGATTGATGGATTTGTATTTTGATTGATGATTGTGTATGTGGATTGATGGATTTGTAATTTGATTGATGATTGTGTATGTGGATTGATCGACTTGTATTTTGATTGATCGATTTGTATTTTGATTGATTGTGTATGTGGATTGATCGATTTGTATTTTGATTGATGATTGTGTGTGTGGATTGATCGATTTGTATTTTGATTGATGATCCAGTATGTGGATTAATTGTTTTGTATTTTGATTGATGATTGTGTATTTGGATTGATTATTGTATATGGTGATTGATTTTTGTATATAGTGATTGATTATTTTATGCGTGGATCGATGATTTTGTTTGTGGATAGAAGATTGTGTGTCGATTTATTATGGTATTTTTTGATTGATTGTAATTCTGATGCGTTATAAAAGGTAATTCTAAATGGTAATTAATTCTAAAGGTGTTGTATAACAATGACAGCCCACATACAGCTTCTTCAGCTCGACCTTCTCATGGCGTCTCCTTCCCCACTCCTCGCCTCGCTCGTACACGCACGTCACTACCGGTCACGCGTCATCCTTTCCGGTTCATCATGCATTCATTAATATTAATGTAACTCCCAAAACCACACATTCCTTTTTTCGTGAAGATAACAACTAATAATGAAGAAAAAACATGGTAAGCATGTAATTGATGGTAAATACGATGGGCAGTCAATAAGTAACCTTAAAATATTTTTCACAACTTCTTTATTGCATGTACAGTACAGTATAGTATGTGTGTTACAACTGTTATTTTTTCAACATAATCTCCATTGCGTTCAATGCATATTTTCCAGCGCTTTACTAAGGCCTGGATTTCTCTAGAAATACAATATTTTCATTTTGGCTGCTTGTGTAGCCATTCGTGCACCGCCTCTTGGACCTCTTCGTCGGATCGGAAAGTGGTTCTACCAAGCCCCTCTTTAGGTGGCCCAAAGATGTGGTAATCTGAAGGAGTGAGGTCTGGCGAGTAGGGTGGATGAGGAAGACACTCAAAATGCAGGTCCTCGATTGTTACAGCTGTAGCACGAGCAGTATAGCGCTGAGCATTGTCATGCTGCAGCAAAACACCGGTAGTGAGTAGTCCACAACGTTTTGATCTGATTGCTGGTTTCAGATGATTTTTAAGGAGGTCGCAGTATGATGCACTGGTGACTGTAGTCCCTCTGGGCATGTAATGCTCTTCAAGTTGGCCTCGGCTATCCCAGAAGAGCGTCAGCATCACTTTTCCAGCGGATGGTTGTGCGCGGAATCTTTTGGGCTTTGGTAAAGTTGAATGGCGCCACTCTTTGCATGCCCACTTCGTTTCTGGCTGAAAGTAATGGACCCAGCTTTCATCCTCAATCACTACGCGCTGTAAGAAAGCATCGCCTTCTGTTTCGTAACGTCGCAGAAGTTCTTCACATGTGTCCACTCACCGTTCTTTCAGTTCAGGTGTGAGTTGTGTTACGTGGTCCTCCCGGTGACTACCTGGTCTCGGTGACCCCCGGACCGTGAGAGGAACTCCGCCAGAAAGATCTATGATTTATATGCTTTCGTAACGCAATCAATATGAAAGACACAACAATTCAAGTCAATAAGAAACCCCACACCAAGGATCCGAGTTGATCAATAATATATTCCCCAATCCATCAACAACCATCAACAATCAATCGCCAATATTACGAAGATGGCCATCTTATATATGTCCCCCCTTTCCCCACTCACGACCCCTCAATGGTCACTGTCCCTCACAATGTCTCTGGGCCCCTCCAGACAAAGGTGAAGGTCGGCTTCTCCGCACACGGGCGGTTGAACGAACCCCTGGCTGACGTGTTCCAAACGTGCACGTCGCGTACCGGGGACCGCTGCTGCAGCGCACACCTCCTTGCCAAGCAAAGGGGGGGGGCAAAACAAAGCGCGGCTTGCAAAGCGCACGAGGCCCAAGGTGCGACCCGTACGCGTCCTTGTAGACGTGGAGGCGACTTGTGCCGGACGCTTGATTCCGTGCACGAACCCACGGCAACTTGACGTGTAATCGGTAATTACCCCGCGCAGGTAACTCCTTTCGCCAGACGGGCTTTCAAACGCAGCATCCCCCACGCTGCTCAATATCGACACCGCTCACGTCGGAGCTGGGCGAGGAAGAAGAAGATCGCCGCTTCTCCCGGACCTCGTGTCTTTTCTTCTTCCGTTTCCGGGCTCCTTTTCCCCAGAAGGGCTCCTGACCCTTTAATCACAACAACCTTTAATCGAATAAACATTAATAAGCAATGACCTGAATAGTAATTCACATAAATTCACATAAATCCGTAACACTCCCCCCTTTCAAGAAAGAAAGTTTGAACCCAGCGAAAACTTTCTTTGCCGGCCAACTTTGATAAACAAACCAGATAACTCACACCCCCAAATCATCAGTTCCCCCCAGGCACAATTATCACTTAAAAATAAAGCAACAAAATTTCACAAAACCCCTAGATTAATTCACTCTGGACCAAGCGTCAACCACTTCTAGTTTCTCTTGAATGACGGTTAAGAGGTGGTGACCAAAGCCCCAAAGTTAAACCTCTCGATAGCACTTTTTCGGGAGGCCCAGCTGAGTATTCCCTACCTGGACGCCTTAAGGAATGTGGAGTTCACGGTTAGTCCGGGGAGTAAAGTTCACTACCTGGACGCCTTTAAGAACGTGGCGTTCACGGTTAGTCCGTGTAGGAGCCCCGGCTCGGCGGCTCCACCGTATATAGTGCTTCAACTTCTCCAGACTCCTAACAGTTACGGTGGGACCCCTTGTCCCAGCCGTAACCTGACTGGTGGTCTCCTTCTCGGCCAGTGCTCTGACATTCATTCTTTCGGGAGGTGCCGTAACTCTGGGAGCCTCCATAGTAATATCGGCTGCTGCCAACCCCAAAACTACCGCCAAGTTGTCCTCTTCTGTAGACCTCTCGGCGCCTACGAAATGCCTTCCCTACTGTTATGGTCCGACCCTCCAAATCCTTACCATTCCAATTCTTCTCTGCCTCTCTGGCGTCTTTTGTGCTTGCAAACGTGACAAAGCCGAACCCTCTTGACCGTTGCGTTTCCCTGTCTTTTACCACCCGCACTTCCACCAGCGGCCCATATCTGTTGAAGACAGAGGTCAGAACTTCTTCCTCTGTGTTTAAGTTCAGTCCCCCTACAAATAACTTGGAACTTTTGTCGCCATCCCGAGCTGGGGTGGTGTTATTTCCCCTGCGGGGCTCTTTACCCACCCTCGGGTTACCATAAATTTGCCCCCCGGCCAAATCATTCCCGATAATCACAGATACTCCCTCTACAGGAAGCGTGGCTTGTAAACCGACGGTGACCGGTCCTGACACCAAATCGGATTCAAACTGGATGACATGAAGTGGGACACTAACACAGCCACCGATCCCTTGTAACTGAACACTATCACCAGTTGCGGTACTCTTTGACAATGGCAAAATGCCTTCCAGCATTAAGGATTGATGGGCTCCTGTGTCCCTCAATACCCTAACAGGTCTTGGGTTAGTCAAGTCTCCCTCGAGTGAGACAAACCCCTCATAAATAAATGGTTGGTAACTCTTCTGTCGGCGATTTCTTACGCTAGCCATCGCATTCGGAGTTGTAATAGTCGGACTCCGCTCTGGGTTGTCCCTTTTCATGAGGTAACAACTGGACATCAAGTGTCCAGGTTTTTTGCAAAAGGCGCAAGTAGGCCCGGAGGAAAAACTCGTGGTCTGCTTCGGGCGCCCCGGGAAATAAGGTTGTCTTGGGCCCGTAGCCCTCTGATTTCGAACAGTTGGGGTATCCGCGTTGTCCCCATACTCCTCTCGAGGCCGCCGCCATGTATTGTCGTTCTCCGCACCGGGTGTTCCATAACTCCCCTGCTGAAGTCTAGGCGAGGAGCTAGGTGTGTGGACCCCTATCCGGTGTGTTAAGGCATAATCATCTGCCATGGTGGCTGCGTCCCACAACTTTGGTACTTTCTTTTCCTGCAGGTACACTTTGATGTCCTCGTGGACACACTGTTGAAATTCCTCCACCAGCATCAGGTCACGCAATGCTTCGAAGTCGTTCCCGACTCCTTTCGACTCACACCACCGATCAAACATGTTTTCTTTCACTCTGGCAAACTCCACATGGGTCTCACTCTCCCTCTTCCTGGCATTCCTGAATTTTTGCCGGTAAGCTTCAGGAACCAACTCATAGGCTTTGAGGATGTGCTTCTTCAATACCTCATAATCTGCACATTGGTCCATTGGTAGCGCCGAATAAATTTCTTGAGCTTTACCCACCAGCACACTTTGCACTAGTATGGTCCAGGCCTCCTCCGGCCAGTTTAACTGTCGAGCCACTTTCTCAAAGTGTGGAAAAAATTGAGTGACTTCCTTTTCACTGAAGGGTGGAACCAGCCTCACATGTCTGCCCACCTCCCAGGTGTTCTGGCTAGGTGTCGACCCCGTCAGCAAGGGTGGTACCTCTCCCCGTTCTCTCATTAAATCCAGCTCCTTGAATTTAATCTCTTGCTGAAGCGCCAGATCACGTTCCTTCAACTCCCTTTCGGCTTTTCTCTCCTCTGCTTCGAGTTCCCTGGCAGCTCTCCTCTCCTCTGCTTTTCTCCCTTCTAACCTTTCCTGGAGTTCTCATTCCACTCTCCTTTCCTCTGCTTGTTTCTCTTCTCTCCTCTCTTCTGCTTTCCTTTCTTCTTCTGCTAACCTTTCCTGGAGTTCTCGTTCCACTCTCCTTTCCTCTTCTGCTCTTTCCTTTTCTGCTTTCCTTTCCTCTGTTTTCATCCTTTCTAACCTTTCCTGGAGTTCTCATTCCACTCTCCTTTCCTCTGCTTGTTTCTCTTCTCTCCTCTCTTCTGCTTTCCTTTCTTCTTCTGCTAACCTTTCCTGGAGTTCTCGTTCCACTCTCCTTTCCTCTTCTGCTCTTTCCTTTTCTGCTTTCCTTTCTTCTTCTTTTATCCATTCCTGGCTCCGTAATTGCAACTCCAGTTTCCGGAGCTCAACGTCTTCTGGTTCTTCGGGTAGCCACTGCCAGGCTGACTCGTCCCATGTTCCTAATCCCACCATAGATTGTATCACCGTGGTCTGCAACTCTGCCTTCCTCAATTTAGTTCGGACCTCCAAGTGAAACTGTTTTTGGCCAATTTCAAGAGGTCCGCTTTTAGTAACGCTCGGAACTGTGCCTCACTGGGTGTTACCGCAAAGTTCTGTGCAACAAACACCATGGTGACTATCGTTAACACCTGTTAACCTTCCCCCAAGACTTTACCACAATTTCTCAAAAATTTACCAATTAATAATTAATTAATAAATTGTAATTACTAAAAATTATTATTTTATTATGTTATACAATTTTAGATCCCGGAATTCAATTGGACGAGCCCCCAATTCTGTTACGTGGTCCTCCCGGTGACTACCTGGTCTCGGTGACCCCCGGACCGTGAGAGGAACTCCGCCAGAAAGATCTATGATTTATATGCTTTCGTAACGCAATCAATATGAAAGACACAACAATTCAAGTCAATAAGAAACCCCACACCAAGGATCCGGGTTGATCAATAATATATTCCCCAATCCATCAACAACCATCAACAATCAATCACCAATATTACGAAGATGGCCATCTTATATATGTCCCCCCTTTCCCCACTCACGACCCCTCAATGGTCACTGTCCCTCACAATGTCTCTGGGCCCCTCCAGACAAAGGTGAAGGTCGGCTTCTCCGCACACGGGCGGTTGAACGAACCCCTGGCTGACGTGTTCCAAACGTGCACGTCGCGTACCGGGGACCGCTGCTGCAGCGCACACCTCCTTGTCAAGCAAAGGGGGGGCAAAACAAAGCGCGGCTTGCAAAGCGCGCGAGGCCCAAGGTGCGACCCGTACGCGTCCTTGTAGACGTGGAGGCGACTTGTGCCGGACGCTTGGTTCCGTGCACGAACCCACGGCAACTTAACGTGTAATCGGTAATTACCCCGCGCAGGTAACTCCTTTCGCCAGACGGGCTTTCAAACGCAGCGTCCCCCACGCTGCTCAATATCGACACCGCTCACGTCGGAGCTGGGCGAGGAAGAAGAAGATCGCCGCTTCTCCCGGACCTCGTGTCTTTTCTTCTTCCGTTTCCGGTCTCCTTTTCCCCAGAAGGGCGCCTGACCCTTTAATCACAACAACCTTTAATCGAATAAACATTAATAAGCAATGACCTGAATAGTAATTCACATAAATTCACATAAATCCGTAACAGTTGTCTAGGCACCCACCTTGCAGACACTTTGCGGAACCCCAGCACGTTGGTAATGATATGGTGTTCTGAACCATTGTGTGCTAATGTTCAATTTGGAGACCACTTCATCCAGCGTAAATCGACGGTTTTCCCTTGGCATGCGCTCAACTCCTGCAACCATTTCTGGTGTGTCGGCTGTGTGAGGCCGGCCCGAGCGAGCAGCGTCTGCCACACTGGACACTCCACTTTTAAACTTCCTGTCCCAGTCGTACACCTGCTGCAGCGATAAACATGCGTCACCATATTACATCTTCATTCTGCGATGGATTTCACTGTGATTCACATCCTCACTTCCCAAGAAACGGATGACAGAACGTTTCTCCTCCCTGGTGCATGCTTCTGAGGGAGCCGCCATCTTGAAAGTGCTCTCCTGATGTTATACGCTCAATGTTGCCAGATCTAAAACAGGCAAAACATGACTCTTACCCATAGATATAACATATGTCATCGACAACACACATGAAATTCTCGAATTTATATTGCCATGTTAAGGTTACTTATTGACTGGCCCTCGTATAATGAATACTGAATCACCATACCACATATCCCATTATTCCTTTTTCGTGAAGATAACAACAACTGGTAATGAAAAACAAAAAAACATAGTAAGCATGTAATTGAAGGTAAACATGTCACATGACAAAGTCCTTGGTCCATTCAAGGGCTCGACGATGTCTGGTCCCACGACGAACACCTGGGGTAATAACTTGTGGAGGCATTTGTTGGACAGGGTTATGTGCCCGATAAAAATAATCTTCAAAACCTGTCAAACTTTCAGCAGCAAGTCCATTTAGGGTCTGATTTGCAGGTGCGAGATGAATTGCATTCCACACTTTCCCTTCAGAGAGTCTGAAGGTAGCAGGACTTCTCTGTTCAATGATCTTGAGAGGTTGGGTAAACTTGGTTTGTCCTTTCTTGTGAAATCCAGGTTTCTGAACTCACATGAAAGAACCACATTGATAGGTGGAAGGTTTTGCTCTCAGGCGCTTGTCTGTCTATTGTTTAGACTTCTCTTGTTTCTGTTGAACGCAGCGTCTCACATCCTCGAGTCTTGCAGCAGGTACGCTGATTTGACGGTCCCCAATGCGCAACTTGGTGTGCAATGTACATCCATGGAGAAGTTCAGCAGGAGCCTGATGAGTTGTTGCATGTCTGGTAGCCCGATACGTTTGCAAGAAGTCGGGTACGAATGATTTCCAGGGCTTCCCTTCGAGGTTTGCAGTGTGTGAACAGTCCTTAAGCACTCTGTTGAAGAGTTCTATCTCCCCATTGGCTTATGGGTAATATATAGAACGACAGCAGTGCTTAATGTTTCTTTACTGCAGGAATGTTTCAAACTCAGTTGAAACAAACTGAGATCCATTGTCAGAGATAAGTCCTGCGGGTTTCCTTCACGACTGAATACTGTAGTCAGGAACTTGATAACTGCAGCAGATGTTACTTGGGACGTAAAGGCTACTTCTGGCCATTTGCTGAAGTAATCAATTGAGGTAATGGCATAGCGACAGTCCATTTGGCCTTATCAAATGGTCTCACAATATCGATGGCAAGCTTTTCTCCTGCAGCATTAGGGAGAGGAACTGGTTGCAAAGGTGGAACCCGAGTGACAGCTGTTTTATCATGCATTTGGCAAGTAATACACGACTTAATGGCAACTTGTACTTGTGAGCCCATCCTTGGCCACCAGTAGAGGTCACGCAACCTTTGTTTCATTCTTACAATTCCTTGATGCGTATCATGGGCAAGCTAGATTAATTTGGGTTGAAGTTCTGTCGGCACCATCACACGGTGAGTGCCACGAATGAAGTAATCCTCATGTATAGCGTTTTTTTTTTTTTTTTTTTTTTGTGTGTACACAATCGGGGCTCGTGAAAGAGCTAACATTTATCACAAAAAAAAAAATCAAACAGACAAACAAAATATATAACAAGAGGGAGCTGTAGACAAGATGGGGAGAGAAGGGGAAGCACACAAACACAACATTTGAGAGCAGGGACATCGGGAGATGTGTGGGAGGGAGAGGGCTTGGGGGAGGAGGTGTGGGCAGGGGGAGGGGGTGGGAGAAGTATAAAACACAAGAACACCAAGGACTTCCAGGAAAGAAGTTGGTATTTCAAAAAAGTGGATTTGGGGTGAAATTAGTGGGGGTAGAAAAGATCAAGGTTTTGGATGGGGGAAGATAAGAGATGGTGGTGAACAGCTGTTTTAAAGACCTGGAGGGAGGAGTGGGATTGAAGAGAGTGAGGGAGTTTGTTCCAGAGGCGGGAGAAAAGAGGAGTGAAGGTGAGCAGAGAGTCTTGATTTTCGCAGTTTAACCATAAGAGGGTTGCAGGCAGATCTTGTGCAACCTGTAGGAATATTTGGGGGACAGAGCACAGACAGGGCTGGGGGAGCAAGGCCGGAGAGGAGTCGGTAGAAGACAGAAAGACCACCCACCTGCCTGTGGTGAGTAAGTGAAAGGCCCTCGGCGGTAGCTTCATCGCGGGAGATTCCAATGATTCTGAACGCTTTGGTTTCAACAGCGTGAAGCCGAGCTAGTTGTGAGTGAGGCAGGAGCACCAGCCCAGAAGCGAGAGCAGTACTCCAGTGAGCTGCGGATGAAAGCCTTGTATGTGGTGAGGAGCTCAGGTGTGCCAGTTCATTCTGAATGTGAAAATATGGAAGTACATTTGGGTCAATGCCCTTTGCATTGCAAGGCCATCCTCTGGAGACGTATCTAAACCATTTGAATATTCTGCGTTGGACTGGCGAACCGTCCAGGATTGTGCTCCTTTCGCCAAGGAAACAGTCTCGGCAGCCCCTATATGTGCCTCACGGCTGTTACCATTTGCCATTTCCCCGATTGCTGCCCTAAATCCAAGATGGTTGGATTGAACAACTTTTGCATTCATGTTTAACTCGACAAGACCTCAAGTGGACAGAAGTTGTTACTTTCCCCTACTTTTCAGTCGAGCTAGGTGATCAGTGATCACTATAACCGGAAACAGTACAATACGTACGGCTTAGACAGATATTTTGTTGGGTTCTCGGACCAAACATGAATTCCTCTTCACTTCCTGTTTCTGATTTCTCACCAACAATGGCGGTTTCTCGATAGCCATTTCCATGGGATCCCTGAAGTGTGTCGATGTGCGTGCTATGAGTACGAGTTGTTTGTCTGCAGTAGCCTACGTTTCGGCCTATTTGTGTATGGGCACCATTATAGCTCACGTGTTATCTGAGCTAGGTAACCTGAGCGGCTGCTCTTCTGTTTGCCTTTGCCTCTGAGCCCAAGCCAAAGCATGTGACTTGTATTCATTACTGCATCAACCGATTGTGCGTGTCATTCCACAATATGACATGTCCTGCGGACTTGTGCAGTTCTTTACATTGCACCAATGCAAGAGATGAGGTTTTGTTTCTTACCTTCATTTGTTTGATTTATGTACCAGGTTTACATGTGTACAGAATTGTGCAACGTGGATAGCATTTCTGTAGCTTGGGGTTTAGGGTTTCAATTGATGCCCAGTGTGAACCCATTCCTCCTTCCTGCATGGATGCCTCCCTCCTACCCTCGGAAGTTTGGATGCCAATGTGGCTGAGAGATGCATCATTTCCACAAGGATTACATGATTTAATTGCTCATTCAAAACGAACTTCGTTTTGAATTTATGCTTTTGTTTATGTCGTGATTTTAGGATTCCAGATTGGCAACTTTTTTGTTTATTATTTTATTTGTCATCACAGGGGGAGGGTTGAGCCCTGGGTGAGAAATCGAAGAAGGAAGATGAGAAAATATATTAATAAAATGAGATCTAGACACAGCCAAAATTGGGGAAAGTGAACTGAACTGAACTTCATTTGTGGTGATATTTCCGGGGATGGTTTTAAAATTTCGGTGAGGTTCTTCTTTATCATTCCTCGCAATATCTACTTTGGCCTAAAGATGCTCCAATTATCACTGGTACAATGTTGATACTCTTCAGCTTCCAAGAACTCTTGACCTCATTTTTGATGTCCTGGTATTTGGTAATTCTCTTGATTTCTGCGTTGTTTAGGCCACAATCGCTGGGTACTGATATCTCAATCAGCGTTGCTGGCTTTTCCTTTTAGTTCCTGAGTACAACGTCCAGACATCCTACGTGAGCATGACGTCCTCATTTTCAATGATTGCCCTTGGTTCATGTTTCCATGAGTTTTTCTGGTACTGCGATGTTTATATTTTTGCAGATATGCCAATGAATCAATTTGCATACATTGTTGTGCCATTGTGTAAAGTTGTTCTGATAGTTTTTTGCATCCCGAGAGCAGGTGACTAGTACTTTCTGTTTCTGTCTGGCAGAATTTACACTTGTCCGTCTGGTTTAGTCCCGCCATCTTTTTAAATCCAATGGTGTAGTGTCCTTGATCTTGGGCATTTATTATGACTAGCAACGGTACCCGCCCTATGGGCGGGGCTTCAGTTGGGAGGCCCAAATGAAAAGGCAAAATATCAGAAATTGAAGGCTTTTTTAAAATTTTAAACGATTCATATAAACATCCTTTGAATCGTATCACACGCAAATCATCAAAATCTAAACAGTACATGGCGCCCATTTTGAAAAAAGATTGAATTCTGCAAAACGGAAGCAGCCGCTACACGTCTTTCTCAGTCGCACGTTTATCTGTGAAGAGTGCGCGCCGAATCTGTAACACAGAAGCGGCTGCTTCACCTGTTTCTCAGTCGCTTTGCACACGCTGCCGTGTTACTTCGGAGCCGCACGTTTATATAGGAAGAGTTCGTCAGGAGTCGATCTACTCTCTCCTGGTACGTAGAATAAACAGTATTTGTAGAATTTCAACAAAAGCCTGTTCATATCACTGTTCATATCGGTAAATATTATTCCATCGTGTTTGGGAAAATTGGAAAAATTGGAAAAACAATATACCCTATCTTACTCCAGGGGGTCCTAGGATTACACACCCAAAATATAGTTGCGATCGGTTCAGCCGTTTTTGCGGTCTTTATTTGTAGTCTCCCTGTCAAGTTTGGTTGAGATTGGATAAGTAACGACCAAATGTATCGTGGTCCAAAATCGTCAGACAGACAGACACCAAATTGTGTATTTTAGTACAATGGTTCCTCATCTGGTCCGTAATCAATGCGGCCAACACCTTCCCCACAGCTGGTCAAACTACCAGGCGTGTAGTTCCCCAATTCTTCTCTGGATCCTTTATTTAATAACGGTCTGACATTTGCTACTCTCCAATCCTCCAGTACCTGTCCTGACTCCAGTGAGATATTAAAGATATCCGGTAATATCTTGCTCACCTGCTCAGCCACCTCCCTCAATACCCTCCGGTGCATATCATCTGGCCTATAGCTTTACCTACGCTTAGATTTCCCAGCTGTTCCTTTACTTCCTCCACTCCAACCTGGATCTTCTGTAAAATCCGTTCCTCACCTCCTTACTCTCAACTATCGACAATTCTCATGACTGTTCTTGTGTAAATGTTGAAGTAAAATAAGTGTTTACTAAGCCTACCATCTCGCTTTCCTCATTAATATAACCACTCTTCCTGTGCATCACTAACCACTCACGAACCACTCTGTCAATGGGCCTACACTTGTCCTAATCTGTTCTTTACCCATTATATGCAGAATGCCTTGTTCTACCCTTCTATACAAATATTTTTTTGCGGTTATGGAAAAGACTCCAGAGCATTAGAGTTACATCCAATACATAAAGGAACCCTGGAGTTTAGATATTTCCATTGTGATTGTTTAGTTAGCCATCCTCGTATCAGGAGAAAGGGAGATGTGTTGTGATTGTAGACCTTCCCCATTGTTCTCTTCCTAAACCAACTTTCTATACTCCAACCTCATTCCCTTCCCAAACCAACCTTCCATGCTTTAATCAAGCCTTCGCCCTTCTGGCATTCAGCGTCCTCGCGGCTTCAAGGAGGTGAACAAGTCCCACCCCCGGCATGCTCAAGTGACCTATCTGAAGCTGGTTCTGAGTGACGCACCTCAGAAAGTCGGGTTTGGCAAGGATTCAGAGAGCGGAAGTGCCATTCAACCATTCGTGCGGTACGTGGATGGTTCAACCATTTGTTCAGTCTGTGTCGTGGGGCCATTCACAAAACAGAATGCTGAGGAATGCCCAAGCAGCAAGAGAGGGCAGGGCCAACGTGAGGCAGAATAGGCCCCGGGGCAATAATAAGTGTCAATCCCCCTTCAGAAAAAAAATGTTTTGCCTTTTTTTAAACAGTAACACCCTTCCTCATTAAATAAAGAACTGTGGGAACAATTTACATCATGATGATGATGTAATGACGTAAATGAACACAGAAGTGTTGGCCAAACCCCATCCGAATGAAATGTGTTCAACGAATCCGTTCATCTCCGTGTTAGTATCATACAGAGGTTTCCGTATTTTTGTTGTCAAACGCATGCCATGTTTAAGGGAAATTGCACTGTTATTCACTTATTCGTGTATGCAGATTCGTTTCTTAATCTGTACGTTTCACGACATAGTTGCAGACAGCCCCTTTCTCCCTTTACTTTCTTTTACTCTTGCCTATTTCTCCCTAATCATCCCCAAATGCATGCGGTGACTACATCCAATTGTTTGGCGATAGGGTAACTACTTTTTCTCCGGTGTCTTTACCTGCTTGTCATATATATAATTATATATATATGCTTTGTGAATTGTTCCTGCTTGTTATAGTACCTGTAAATGTTTGAGTATTGCTTACTTATTGTTTGACTACCGTTTGGCTGTGTAAATATTGCTTTGTAAATACATGCTTGTGACCATTGCTTTTGTACGTGCTTGTTAGTTAATACATGCTATATTGTTGGCAAATGGCTTTCAAACCTGCTCGATTGGCTCTTTCTGTCATTGGCTCGACATTGTGTGTAAAGACTAGATAGACGGGAAGTTCTGCCCCACTGATTGGCTCCGCTGCTTCAGCCAATGTCCAACCCACAGCTTCGCTCAGCTATAATAAGTATACGGGTGGTAGTCGAGGGAACGGTACCCAATTGCAATGACCAAACCACCGGTAAGGTAACGCGTTAATAAAAGAGCGAGAACCCTGCTCGGTTTGGTGGTTTCAATCGGCATCCGTGGTTGACCGTCCTTTATGTAACATTGTCTGTATTGTGGAGTTATTCATGACCTGTGGCCTCAAGTCGAGCAGCTGATCTGAGGAGTCTCCTCGTGGTTAACCGCTGAACTCCCGGTCCGTATTACAATATCCTTATGTACAGAATGTCTTGCTATATCGAGAATGTTTCATATTTTTTGCTCTATCCTTCTCATACTCTTTCGGTATGCCGAATTATTTTCTTAACTGCGCTGGCAGGATGGTAGAGAGGTATGCACACTTGCCTACAAGCTGTATAGCCTGGGTTCGAATCCCAAGCCAGCTATAAATTGTCATCCCAGTGTTTCATTGGCAGGGTGATTCATCCATGTGTGTGTCATCCCTTGGATGGACGATAAATGGGCTGCCGACATTCGTTTATGGACGGTAAGATCCCACGGTGCCCTTCGCGAAGATTAGGCGAGCTATCTACGGCACCACAAACAAATTACAAATTCCTGACCTAACCTCCTTGAACGTTGTGCCTGGCCAGCCGGTTCGTGAAATACTTGACCAAGCCAACCTCCAAGAGCCGGGGATAATTGTGGCCTTATTTAAGAAGAAGAAGAAGAAGACCAAGTGATTTTTTTTAGCTCACCTGGAACGAAGTTCAGGGGAGCTTATGCGATGGCGCGTTGTCCGTCCGTCAGTCCGTCAACACTTCTTCTCCGAAACCGCTGATGGGATTGCGACCAAATTTGGCACAAATGTTATTTGTTGTTGTGTTGTGACTAAAATTTGTTCACGGCATTTAAAAAATCGGGGTCTAGGAGGGTTTACCGGGGTCAAAGTGGATCCAGGTTTGACCCCCAAAATAGGAATTTGCTTTTTCCTCTGAAACTACACACAATACTTCGATGAAACTTGACCACAACCTTCATCACCCGTGATGTACCAAAGTTTGTTCACGGCATTAAAAAAAAATCTGCCCCTTTGGGGGTATACGGCGGGGGGGGTGAGGTGAGGGGGGGGGGTTGCCCCCCAAAATAGGTATTTTGCTATCTTCTCAGAAACTACAAACACTACTTCGATGAAACTTGACCACAACCTTCACCACCCGTGATGTACCAATCTTTGTTCACGGCATTTAAAAAAATCTGCCCCTTTGGGGATTTACAGGGGGGGGGGTTGCCCCCCAAAATAGGTATTTGCTATCTTCTCAGAAACTACACACACAATTTCGATGAAACTTGACCACGACCTTCACCTTCGTGATGTACCAATGTTTGTTCACGGCATTTAAAAAATCTGCCCCTTTGGGGGTCTACAGGGGGTTGCCCCCCAAAATAGGTATTTGCTTTCTTCTCAGAAACTACACACGGAATTTCGATGAAACTTGACCACAACCTTAATCAACCATGATGTACCAATGTTTGTTCAAGGCATTAGAAAAATTGGGGTCCAAGGAGGTATGTGGGGTTGGGGAGGAGGGTTGCCCCCCAGAATAGGTATTTTTTCCTTTGTTTGTTTCAAGTCTATGATTATGTTAGTATGATTCTACATGCTGCCCTGTCTTCTAGCAACCATTGAAATTGGTTTAAAATACCCTTAGTCGGTGCAGTATACTGTTTATTCTAACAGGTGAGCACCGGGGGTATTGCCCCAATGTTTCTTTAGTAGCCTCTGATGACTCCTAAACTGGTATGAGTCTGATTCCAGTCCTGTTATTAGAGACATCATAAATACCATCTGCTTCTCCTTAATAGCACTCCTTATCTTACTACTATACCATTTGGCTTCTTTCTGCCTCTAGTTTTACACCTCGTGGACTATACCTCATCTGAACTCATTCACTCCTTGTAGGTTTCCCATTTCTCCGATGCTGATTGTCCTCTTGTTAGTCTCTCCCAATCTACATCACCCTACTCTCTTCTTCCCAAAATCTAATAGCCTTACTCTACTATCCTGAACTCTAACTATTAACAGAATCCTTGCACACACTATGTTACGGTCACTTGATCCGAAATACTCCCTACCTCCACCTGCTCCACAGCCACATGGACTCGATCTCGGAAATCCTCATCTGCCCTTTCCCTGTTCCTGGATCTAATCTATCCCTGTCAAGTTAAAATCCCCCATAATCAATACTCTTCCCTTACCACATGCCCTTCTGAATTCTTCATGTACTCCTCCTTCCTCCTCTGCCCTCACACCAGGAGCCCTATAAAAGTCTCCCACCAGAATCTTACTGTTTTTACAATTCCCATTCTCCATCCATACAGAATCCTCGACATTAATTCCCTCCATCATGTCATCCCTTTCTGTCATGTAATGCTGTCTTTCACCCAGATTTCTACACCTCCTCCCATTTTCTCCTTCCTATCACACCGATGCACCTTGTATCCTTCTAATCCTGTCTTCCAGTCACTCTCCTCATTAAACCATGTCTCACTGCAACTATATCGTACTCCTCGCTATATCTACTTTGGCCGAAATATCTTCCATGTTATTATACAAACTCCTGACATTAGTATAGAATAAGTTTAACTTTTCCATTCCTGAAATTGTGTTTTCCTGCCTGGCCTTACCAATCACAAGTACGCCATTAGTTCCTTCCTTTACAACTTTTCCACCCTTCTCAAACCTAAAAAAGTCTGAATTCCTTCCTCAATTCCCATTGCAAACCTTGCTGCCCCCTTTCTATTTAGCACGTGGCCAGCCTTCTGGAAACACTCTATTTGCCCCCGAAATGATTCCCACTGCTTCTTAAATGCAAAACCATCCCACCTACACCATTCTTCCAACCATAGGTTGACATCTATCGCTCTGCTCATAAATTATATTCCACTTCCTAATATTGGGAGAGTCCCAAAAACATTACCCCACAACCCTTTGCTATCAGTCGCTTAACCAATATCCTGTAACAATTTTTCAGTTCCCTCTGTCATTTGATGCAAGGTGTACCACAACCAACCTCTTCCTGCTGTGGCTCGATACGATGCCATTGAACCTTCCTTCACTATCCCTAACTCGTGCTGCTTCAAAACTGCACACGACTATCTACAATCCTTCCTGCAGAATGAAGAGTTTCATCTCCCAAGCCTCATTCCTACCGACTGCTCTCTATTACTACATTCTCACCCTACCTGCACTCACTACTATACCCTCACCACTGCCTGCCCTCGCTACCCCCTCACCACTACCTGCACTCCCTACACCATCACCACTACCTGCACGCGCTACACCAACAGTGCCTGCACTCGCTGCACCCTCAACACTGCCTGCACTCGCTGCACCCTCACCACTGCCTGCACTCGCTGCACCCTCACCACTGCCTGCACTTGATGCACCCTCACGACTGCCTGCTCTTTCTATGCCCTCACGACTGCCTGCACTCGCTGCACCCTCACCACTGCCTGCACTTGCTTCACCCTCACAACTGCCTGCACTTGCTACGTCCTCACGACTGCCTGCTCTTGCTATGCCCTCACAACTGCCTGCTCTTGCTATGCCCTCACCACTGCCTGCACTCGCTGCACCCTCACCACTGCCTGCACATGCCACACCCTCACGACTGCCTGCACTTGCTACATCCTCACGACTGCCTGCTCTTGCTATGCCCTCACAACTGCCTGCTCTTGCTATGCCCTCACCACTGCCTGCACTCGCTGCACCCTCACCACTGCCTGCACTTGCTACACCCTCACAACTGCCTGCACTTGCTACATCCTCACGACTGCCTGCTCTTGCTGCACCCTCACCACTACCTGCACTCGCTACACCAACAGTGCCTGCACTTGCTGCACCCTCAACACTGCCTGCACTCGCTGCACCCTCACCACTGCCTGCCCTCGCTACCCCCTCACCACTACCTGCACTCTCTACACCATCACCACTACCTGCACTCGCTACACCAACAGTGCCTGCACTCGCTGCACCCTCAACACTGCCTGCACTCGCTGCACCCTCACAACTACCTGCACTTGCTACATCCTCACTACTGCCTGCACTTGCTACATCCTCACGACTGCCTGCTCTTGCTACACCCTCACAACTGCCTGCACTTGCAACACCCTCACTACTGCCTGCACTTGCTACATCCTCACAACTGCCTGCTCTTGCTACACCCTCACAACTGCCTGCACTTGCTACATCCTCACGACTGCCTGCTCTTGCTATGCCCTCACCAATGCCTGCACTCACTGCACCCTCACCACTGCCTGCACTTGCTACATCCTCACGACTGCCTGCTCTTGCTATGCCCACATCACTGCCTAAACTTGCTGCACTCTCACAACTGCCTGCACCTGCTACCACCTCACCATTGCCAATTGCCTCAGTAGACTCTCCACAAACGTAACCAACTTTTGTCTACAAATTCTTCACAATCTGATACCTGCTCTGAAGTAACTATCCATTCTATCAACGTCTTAACTCCCTTCATGTGAGCTTTCATACCACACTTACTACAACAATCACTACCCACCATTTCCACTATCCCTGATAAGGCCCACATCAAGTATGCATCACACCATTTGTAATCTTGTTTCCCAATTACCTTGCTCACTGTTACCCCATTTCCCAACCATATTTCCAACTGAATTCACTGCTCGACTAGGGGTGACAATCAAGTAGGCCTTAGCTCGACTCTCCCAAATAAAACTAATACAATTACCTGCCAATATGTTACATGACTACAACCTTAACGGATACCAATTACAGTACACAACACCTGACACAAAACCATGATGACAAATATGAAAAACAACAAAAAAGCACTTATTGTGCTCTGCTGTACAGAGCTCTGAAACTTCCATGAGAAACATCAACCGTAGAGACCACCGACCTGTCTGCAATGTGAAAGTGATAGGTCCATTAGGCAGCTTCATCACAGCAGATTCCAATGATTTGGAAGGCCTTTGTTTCCATGGCATAAAGCTGAGAAAGGTGTGAGGCAGGGGAGCCATCCCAGAGGGGAGAGCAGTACTACAAGCTGCGAATTAAGGCCTTGCAGGTGGATAAGAGTTCAGGTGTGCTGATGAAGGACTTTGTACAACAGAGAATACCCAGATGGTGACTTGCTTTGGAAGCCAACTTCGAAGTGTGGTTTGACCAAGAAATATCCTAGCTGATAGTAAGGTCTGAACGTTTAAGTTAATGAACTTTTTTACAAGGATTGTGAAGAAAGGAAATGGGAGTGTTCGCCAGACTCCTTTTGGAGAGGTAATGTGAGAATGTGAGATTTGTCAAAATTAAAAAAAAAATTCCAAGTGTTTGACCAGCTCGTGAATCTGTCAAAGTCTGCAGAGAGGGAAGAGGCTGCAGCCTGCCTATCTGAAGGAAGAGGGATATCATGGCAGAGGGTAGTGCCATCAGCAAAGAGATAAAGAGGATTTTCCAGAGAGTCAGAGAGATCTTTGATAGATATCAGGAATAGGAACGGACTCAAAATACTGCCTTGGGGAACTCAAACCTTGACAGGGAGAGATGAAAGAATGCTGTTGAGTGCCACACATTGGCTACGAGAGGGGAGGAAGTCAGTAAGGCATGTGTGGAGTTGGACTTGGATGCCATGGGCAGAGAGTTTGGAGAGTAACATATAAGGAAGGGAGAGTTTGGATGAATGGTTAAAAGTTGGTCCATGGCCTCTGAGAGAGAGAAGCAAATGGTATCGTCACTGTTGGAAGGATGGTACAACACACAGACAACAATATAGCAGTACAGGTACATGGATGGTGAGAAATGAGGGTCTTGATGTTAATCGCAACTCCGCTGACAGGACGGGGTTCTATCAAACTGGAGGAGACAATAGCCAGGGAGAGAAACTAAGGAACCAGGGATGTCTTGTGGGAGGAAGGATTATGTTAAACAGATGATGTCTGGGTTATCAGCCTGAATTTACAGATGTATCAGGTTAGAGCAGAGGCCTCAGATGGTTATGGTCCACACAATTAGGACCAGAGGAGGGGCCATGTTGGTGGGGTGCAGGAATGTGGAAAGGGTTGGGGGAATAGAGCTAGGAAAGGGAATGTGGTGTGAGGGTGTGTGGAGGAGGAGCCAAAGGGCCGCAGGGTAGAGAAGTGGGGAAAACCGGGGAAACTGCGGCACAGGAGGGAAACAGGGGGTGGGTTAAGGGGGAAGCTGAAAGGGGATGGCATGAGGGTGAAGATGAAAGAGGGTGGTATGGTGTGGAGGCTTTGAGGAGGTGTGGTGAGGAGATTCAGAAAGGTGGAATATGAAGTAGAGGGATGTGTAAGAAAGGGGGGGGAGGAGGTTGCACAGAGAAGGAGTGGGGTTTGGAAAGACCCAGGCATGAAGGAGATGATGTGGGGGAGGGCACTAACATGGAAGGATTTGACATCGTTTATGGTCATGAAGGGCAATTGATGGCCATGTGCAGACAACCTCTTCAAAATGGACTTCCTAAATAATTTGGGTACCAATGTCATCATTAACATATCCTATTCCCTATTGGCAGTACTTGACAAAGCACCATGTTTCAATTTTTCCATGGAGCGGTTTCAGAGATATCGAGGTGCAACGTTTTTCGATATTTCCAAGATGGCACCTGTACCACATGACCTATGACATCATAATTATCATAAAAAAATTATACAGGAGGAGGTGCTACTATGGTCAAAATTTCGTGTCCATTGGACTAACTGTTGCAGAGAAAAAAAAAATTCTTACTGATAAGATCAAGCGTTGTACTTGTCGAATTATGACGTCATTATGAAACCCTCGATGACATCATCATGAACATATATTACCCATGGGGAGTACTTGACAATGAGCCTTGTTTCATGTTTTTTTTCCATTGAGCGTTTTGGGAGATATAGAGGTGTGACGGTTTTCCAAAATGGCGTCCGTACCATGTGACCTATGATGTCACAATTACGAATAAAAATTTCTGCAGGCAGAGGCGCTCCCTATGGTAAAATTTTGTGTCAATCGGAACCAACGATTGCCGAGAAACTGAATTTTAAAAATGCAGACACGCACGTACGTACACCACACGTACGTACACACCCGAATGCCTAACCCTGCTTTTCGCTTCGCGAGTGCAGGGTAATCATAACACGACTCGAGAGAGGCCCGTGGATGTCGTCAAGCATCTCATAAATAATATTTTGACTGATGAGCTGGCTCTGAACTGAACTCGGACCTCTTTAGTCTGGTGGACAACTTTGGATTTACAAGGAGGCCAGACTGTCCCACACTTGGAACCCAGCGTTTGCATCCACCACCCAGATCTTATGAATTCGTCATGGAAACAGGAATCATATTGAAGCAGAACCGCCGCCAGAAACCCAAACAAGATAGCCTTAGCTACAGATGCTTCAGAAAAACCAACATTGACCACACCACCACTGTGGAACAGCAAGGTGCTGACCAAGAACCACCAACATCTACACCTACCCCAGTACATTCTCCGCCACGAGCACCTCAATTCAGACTGGTCAGATGCTTGGGCAGATCCATGTCTTGAGCTGCAGGCCAATGTGTTTTCTTCCTTTCCATTCGGTGTATTTGTATCTGTCATAGTTTTCTTCTGAGAAAGAGGATGTATTATGAGCTGTTTTTAAGAAAGGCAGGCCAACGGGCGCAGGGCATGCTGGGATATGCTATTATGGCGGTTGCATAAATTACCGATATACACCATGTTATATGGTGAATATAACAAAGGCATCCACTGATCCATCCCCCATACTCTGACCAATGAGGTGTCATTACAATGAGTGACAGAAAGGAAAGAGTTTTGAGATTAGAAGAAAGTTATTGTTACAGATACGGAGGACGGCTCTCCCGTTAGCAAGGGGGTGATTAGCCCCTTGTCCTGTTAAGCTGGCCGTCTCCCCGTTCCTGGTACTTGTAACGCTATCCCACGGGATGGAACGGATCAGGGTTATGGGCCCAGGGTTTATCCCGAATACCTTTATCCGTCCCTCCGCAGACTAGGGAGACAAGTACCGCTCGAACCCCGGTTTGGATGGTCTAGTTAGTTGCCGAGCGGTTTTTAGCAACCCGACGTTCGAGCCATTAGCATTACCAAAGACTAACCCGATTCTCAAACGTTGGCCGAGTCGCGCCACGTACACTCAATATGGAAACCTCTAAAGCGACCGAAAGAGCATGAAGAAGTAAAAACAGAGTCAGGAATAACAAGATTTATTACTATTTATACACACTAAAGAAAGATGATTTATAAGGCAATTGAAGGAGCAGGAGACATAGTGCAATGAAGAGTCAAACTAGTGGGAAACACATCCTTAACCTACAGAGAATAAGGGACTAACTATTTAAAAGGATATATGGTGTCCTGTGTGTAGGTTTATGAAATTAACTAAGAGGACGAGCTTCGACCTTTCTTTACATTACGAGGGTCAGTTACACACAACAAAACCATACTTCTCACATTCGTTACACTTTCTCAAAATCGTTACATTATGGTGGTTATAGGAGAAATCATGAGGTGACGATGTGCAGCATTTTTTTAGGAATTGGAGGGAGGGGCAGGAGGTAGGTAAGTTCCATGCATGAAAGAATGGAGGGATGAACAAATGGAGGTGAGCATTCAGTTTTGAATTGTGCAAGGTAACCAGGTTTCTCCACACACAAACATATATATACACTATGCCTATGGAAAGTCTACACCCCCTTTTCAAATTTTTCACCTTTTGTTGCCTTGTAGCCTGGAATTAAATTGCATTAAATTTGACTTTTTCTACCTTCATTGACACCTCATTCCCCACAACTTCCAAGTGAAAAACAAATTGTACAAATTTAATGAAATTAATAAAAAATACAAAACTAGAATATCTTGGTTGGAAAATGCAAATGGTATGCAAAAAAATGGTATGCAAAAAATGGTATGCAAAACAAAACAGTCCGGAGATTCTGAAGTCACGTGGCAAAAAGTTGTGCGGTCTGATGAAAGCAGGATGGAACTTTTTCGCCGAAATGCAAATCGTCCGGCAGTGGGAGGGTGTGACCCCTTTTCGCCTGATAAAGTTTTTTTTCTTTGCTGATTAATTTATCATTAAGATACATATAATGAAATCCAGGTGGATTTAATCATGTGTATTCAAATCACGCTAAGGAGAAGCATATGACAACAAGTCTCCTTGTATAACCAACTCAGGACCGGCCAGAATACAATCGATCATCCAAGCAGGCAGAATATACAAACAATTTATGGCAAGGCCTCGAAAGTCAGCAGCAAACCCAAGTTTATCTATTCAATATCACAAGAACTGCGTATCAAAGTACACATCCCAGTCCAACTTGGCGACCATTCTCCGTCGTGCATCAACAAGTACCGAAAACACAACTGAAACTGTTCCAGCAGCAAAGCGTTTACGTTGCTCGTCAGCGCCTTTTGACTTCTTACAACACTGTTTGTATTGTGCAGACATATGTAACGTCACCAAGGACGAGAAACATCCTGAACGGTGGCGTCCAGCATGTATGTGCAGATGGACACATTCAGACCAAAGAGACAAACCTTACAAGCTTTACTTGATTGAGAAATGTGATACCCGAGGGGACGAGTAGTCAGGCAGCTTAGCAGCATATTTATCGAAAATGGGGGACGGCTTGACAAAAGCGCCATTTTTGTTTTGTTGGTCCATGAGACCATATACAATAGATTTAGGACCGGAGGCAAGAAATATACAGTGTTCTTCACCTTTTTATTGGACAAAAACCAATTATGTATATATTTTCAACAAGGAGGCTAACTTTTATTTCATTACCTGCAGCGTTATTTGTAAAACGTATGCATGCCTGCATAATAAATCTTACGCTTCCATGTAATAATAATTAGTAATATAATACCGAGTGTTTATACAAATGTGTTATACTTGTGACTCGCGCACCTCTCATATATCTAACATGTACGCAACTACAAGGATGTAATTGTAATGACAATATAGCTTCAGAACAGACAACATGTTGTTCAAGGTAATTTGTCCAGCAATTGATGTATTTACGATTTCAGTCTAACTCCAATAGCTGATGATTTATTTGCATAAATGTATTGCTCGATATTATGCTGTGCGAGTCGTATTTGCGCAAAAGTCAAACACTGTATATTAGGGTGGTCCAAAAATGCAAAAAAAGCACTTTTTTATCTGGATTTTGATGCTCCGTTGGATTATTGTTAGAAATGGTCTAAATCATTCACCCAAAAAATGTTTTGCATCCGAGTCGTCTATAAACTCATACACACTCAACATATAAATTTGTCATTTTGGTCAATTTTAATGACTTACAAAGACTTTAGAAATATTTTTTCCCTAAATAATGTCATTGATGGTACATACCCCTGTGAAGTCCTCATGGTCGAAACATGACTCAGACATGTATGAACATGTTTCAAATATGTTTCAAGCATTGTCAAACATGTTTCGACCATGATGATTTCACACTCACAGGCGCAAGCGCATGCAAAGTCATGAACCACAAAATGGCTTCGTACAATAGTGCATGTACTTTTTCCACCTAGGTTCCTATTGGATTGTTCTCATTTAGCCAAATTTGGTGAAAAACGCCATATTTCAATTGAAGTGTGTATGAGTTTCGAGATGGAATTGAGCGAAAATATTTGGTGGGTGAATGTTTTAGACCATTTCTAACAATAATCCAGTAGAGCATCAAAATCGGAGAGATCGATGTTTTTTGGACCACCCTACTGTATATGTCTTGCCTCCGGTCCTAATTCTATTGCATATGGTCCAATGAAGCACGAAAATAAAAATGGTACTTGTGTAAAGTCGTTCCCCCAAAAATTGCTAAGCTGCCTAACTAAAGTGGGGAGAAGATGTGAAGCATCGTGTACAGGGTGCCCTAAGTGACCTACATGCAGTGGAAGCACGATATCACAGAGACTATACGAGTCGATTCTTCGCAAACAGAAGCTTAGTTCGTGAAAACAATGACGCATCGACAGCAGACGATGGTACCTGTCCAGATTTAGCACTTGATATTATTATCAATGTGCTGTGCGATGACAAAAACCGCATTTGGAACTCGATTGAGTTGCATCAGGAGTACCTTAATCACAGAGGTACTGTCTTGAGTAGAGCCCACCTTGTTGTTGCTGTGCACCGTCATTTCTCTGGAGATCTGCTTGTTCTCTCCTCGCCAGGATTTGCAAGTATCATTACTTTCCGAGCTAACACTGCTGTTATTCTGAAGCTCGTCAAGGATGACGATGAGGACAACGTTCCGACATGCATCGGCAAGGTAGGCAAGCAAATAGCAAAAGAGTGTGCAGCCATTGTTTGGGACAAATCGTCTTACAACACATATTGATGTGAACACTGCAGCAGAATCTGTATCGAGTACATTGTTAACATTACTGACAGCAATATCACCGAAACTTACCAACTCCTTGCCAGCTATGCTGATCGGAAGTATAATCACAAGCATGGTGACCAACGGACCGACGGATCTCCAGGTGGCACTCGGGGTGCTGATGCGGGACTCAAAACAACTAATAGCTCACATGTATGACTATCGTGTTACCTGCAGCTATGACGAAGTCCTCCGATTCAAGAAATCAGCTGCAGTCGCTACAGCTCACGACCTAAGTCAACAGGGAATCATAAACGTGAAAGAAGGCCTAGTTCAAGTGATCTGTGATAACTTTGACACAGACATATCATCGCCAAATGGAAAATCATCAACCCATTCTCTGGCAATGATCATCACACAACCAACAACCAGCTATGTGACGGATGTGCAAGACACATCCAAAGCCAAAAGAAGATTTAAGTAAGGCAATCGTTGAAGAGGTTGAGGAACAGCGACTTTCTTACTATTGCCAGCAGAATCCCCCCATGCCGCGAAAACCTACTACATCAATTTCTGCTGAATTCCGAGCACACCAAGATGTGTCTCGAAGGCGAGCTGAAGAGAATGATTTTGCTTTCTTCCAAGATATGACCACACACAACATTTGTCCAGAATATAACGGCTATAACACGAAGATGTCTCGAGAGCAAGGACACACTTTGAAACCGAAGGCTAAGTAGTATATCTACCTTTGATTGACCTGCCTCCCGCTGACCCATCTACGATGATGCTTGCAATGAAGAAAGCCCAGAAGGTGTCTGAAGAAGTAGAACAAGAATATGTGATATTCACAGCTGACCAGCAACTATACCGAATAGCACTTCATGTCCAGTGGGAGAATGAGACACAACTGGGCAACGTCTATCTGAGACTTGGTGGCATGCACCTGCTCATGAGCTACTGTGGTTGTGTGGATACACTAATGGCTGAAAGTGGTATAGTATAGTAGAAATTCTAAGGACTGCATTCGGTGGCGTATTGAAAATGTTCAGCGGCAAGAAATATCCCCAAAACATCAGAGCCCTCAGAATGCTTGTTGAAGAACTTCTCCGTCCACTCTTTGCCAAGTTCCAGCTGGAGAGCATGGCTGACCTTCTCCAAACACTGGAGGAAACACAGAACTGGAAAGGTATGGGTGGACTGTCTCATCATGCCCATATTCACAATGCTGAGATACATTTGAGTGGAACGTGAAGCAGATTGGGCTCTGCATCTCGAAGGCGTGAAGGAAATGATCCCTCTGTTTTTTGCTGCGGGACATATTCACTATGCCAGATATGCCCTCTACTATTTGCGCTCAATACAAAACGTATCAGTTGATATCCAAGAGCATTTTGTTGATGGCAAACACACAATGCATCACAAGGCTGGTATATTCAATGGCGTTTGGACGGACATGGCCATAGAAACTACCTTCATGAGATATGGACATGGGCCATAACTCCTATCGGACTTCTCGTGTCTGAAAACATATAAAAAGATGTTTTAATGACGTTTCTATGTCAATTAGTAACCATAATATGTAGAAAATAAGATTTTACGAATTTTATGGCGGCCATCTTGGATTTTGTCATTTTCTTCAATTTCCCCAAGGGTAAGAGGTCTACACCCACCTGGATCTTATTATATAAACCCTTGTGAGTAATAATCAACATTAAAAAAACTTTATCCGGCAAGAAGGGGTTAGGTGAGAAATGGTCGTTTCACTGCCGGACTAAAAACGTTACGTTTGGCGCAAGCCCAATACAGCACATCACCCAAAGAACACCATCCCGACTGTGAAACATGGTGGTGGCAGCAACATTTTATGGGGATGTTTCTCATCAGCAGGTACTGGGGCACTTGTTGGGATAGAAATGAAAATGGATGGAGCAAAATACAGAAAAATCCTAGAGGAAAACCTGCTGCCTTTTGCAAAAAAAATGAAATTGGGACGGAAGTTCACCTTTCATCATGACAAAGACCGGAAGCACACAGCCAAAGCTACACTGGAGTGGCTAAGGAACAAAAATATATAAACGTCCTTGAGTGGCCCAGTCAGAGTCCCGACCTAAATCCAATCGAAAATCTGTGGCATGACTTGAAGATAGCTGTCCATCAACGCTTCCCCCCACGCAACTTGACTGAACTTGAACAGTTTTGTACAGAAAAATGGGCAAATATTGCCCAATCAAGGTGTGCAAAGTTGGTATGGACCTATCCTAACAGACTCACAGCTGTAAGTGCTGTTAAACGTGGTCCCACCAAGTATTAACTCAGAGGGGTGGACACGTATCCAACCAAGATGTTCTAGTTTTCTATTTTTAATAAATATTTCTTTAATATGCAGAATTTGTTTTTCACTTGGACATTGCGGGTTACGATGCGTAAATAAAGGTGGGAAAAAAAAACTGATTTAATTTAAAGCAATTATTTAATTCCAGGCTATAAGGCAACAAAAGGTGACATTTTGAAAGGGGGTGTAGACTTTCTATAGGCACAGTATACTAAAAGTTGATTATTCCAAACTCTTCAAGCTGAAATGGAGAGTTTGTGCCATGACGATTAGACCATGTCGCGGTGAGGGATCAAATCGATATTAATAAAACGAGTCAGTCTGGAACTTTGTCACATTTCCTGTCTCCCCTGTAACCGCCAAAGTGTCCTGCGATTTATACTTAGGACATCTAAATTGACTCGCAACTCCTCAATTTATTCCGTGACAGCTTGGCCTAGTCGGAAATCTATTCTTAAAGCGATCTCCATCCCTGATGACGTCATGACATAATCGAAGCATTGTGCAGACTCCTGTCCTGTGTCCATGTGTCAAGTTTCATAACAATCAGCTGGGTAACAATGGAGGAGCAGCAAACATAGCAAAAAGTTAACGGACGGACATCCGGACATCCGGACATCACGACCCATTTTATAAGTTCATTTCGAGAATCGAGATGAAATTAACTAAAAATGACAAATGAGCTAATTGAAGATATTTTGTAGTATTAACAATGTAGTCGTATTTATATTATTCTTCCTGTATCACTACCAACAAAAGTCAGCACATTGCAACATGGCAGAGCGCAATAATGGACGATTTTCTTTCATATTGAAGTCGAGGCTCATGGAGGAGTACAATGATGGTTTAGTATTTAGGTGACAGTGTGGTCGAGCTTGTTTGGAAGAATCATAAACAAGAATAGAAGATGTGCTCACCTTTGTTTTGGACTTACACCTCCGTTTGGTAACGTTCTGTACAAAGAATTACATTACAAATTGTACTCGGTTATAGAAAGGGTGCTGCACCAAGGAGACCTCCAAATGGAATGTTCAACTCGTCTTGCGTCTACATTTGTTTATAAAGAAAATATCATATCGAAGACCAAATACAGGCCTCCCCCCTATGGTTTTCCTTATTCGCACCATTTTCCTACTCCTCCCCCTCTTCCTCTTCCCCATATTGTACCTTTAAGTCCCCCTCCTCTTCCTCTTCTTCTTCCTCACCCACCTCCTCCTCCTTCTCCTCGATATTCTTCCTCTTCTCTTCCTTACTCTTCTCCACCTTCCTCTTTCTCCTGCCTCTTTTCCTCCTTCCTCTTCTTCTTCCACCTTCCTCTTTCCTTCCACATAGGTGTTCTACCTCTTCGTCCTCCTCCTCTTCCTCACCCATCTCCTCCTCGATATTCTTCCTCTTCTCCCTACTCTTCTCTTCCTTACTCTTCGTCTTCTTCCTCTTGTTTTCCCTCTTATTAGTCCCCTACCGGTGGACACCGGAGGGGACTATAGGTTTGCACGCCGTCCCTCCGTCAGTCTGTCAGTCCGTCAGTCCGTCAGTCCGTCACGCAAAGAACACTTTTCCGGACTTCTTTTCTAAACTCTGAATGCTAATGATTTCAAACTTGGTAGATCGTTTCCTCATGATAAGTTACAGGTCATGTTCGAACTTCACGACGTTTCGATCATTTTTGACAAAGTTATGGCACTTTGAACTTTGGGAATTCTGATAATTCTGATGATCCTTAACTCAGTGCCATTTTAAGTTTTAATTTCCTTTAAAAAACATTTTCTCTGCAATAATAGGACCGATTGAGATCAAATTTTCACCGTCGGGGGGACTCGGTCGGGAGAATATTTTAATGGTAATTATGACGTCGCAGGGCACGTGGTTCGGCCGCCATATTGTTTTTCGTGAAAACACGAAAACCCCTTTTTCTCTGCAACGGCTGAACAGATCGAGGCCCAACTTTGCAGGCAGAGTCGCATACCCATGACGAACAAAAACGTCAGCGAGCATGACGTCATGCGTCACATGGTTTCAGAGTTATGACGTTTTTAAGCATGAACCTTTAAAACCGAGCCCATCCCTCATTTTTGATCCAATCGAGGGGAAACTTCACAGATCTGTTCAGCATGTCAGTCTACTAAAATGTCCTTTTGGAATTTGCGATAGGGCACGTGGTTTGGCAGATATCGGTAATTAAACGAAAATATTTTTTTAAAATAGATATCTCTTGTTTATTCTGGAGTTCTCCTCAAGCCGCACCGTGCGCCCTCAGCCTCGTCTGCGAACGTCAACAGCGCGACACAGCGCGCGCTTTTGGGAGGGGCGGAGCCAAGCCGAGCAACATATATATACACATCGATCATTGATCGTGAACCGGAAAATATAATAAATTACTGATATTTAGCGACTCGAAAGGTTCTTTATCAACAACTTATTTATGGTGCTTCTGCTGACCTGTCTGCAAGGTGTATAAATCGAAGTCCCGAGTGAGCCATCCTGAGGTAATTAGCGATTGGGAACGATTCAGAACCTGTGGGTAAATAATCCTTGGTAATTTCCCCAACAGTTTTCTGGACGACAGACTGCCGGTAGGGGACATGTATTGCAGCGCAACACTCAGAATGATTGTTAGTCCCCTACCAGTGTACACCGGAATGGACTATAGAGTATAGGTTTGCACTCCGTCCCTCCGTCTGTCTGTCTGTCTGTCTGTCTGTCTGTCTGTCTGTCAGTCCGTCTGTCAGTCCATCACGCAAAGAACAGTTTTCCGGACTTTTTTCTAAACGCTTAACGCTAATAATTTCAAACTTGGCACATGGTTTCCTTATGAGAGGTTACAGGTCAAGTTCGAACTTCACGACGTTTCGATCATTTTTGACAAAGTTATGGCACTTTGAACTTTGGTAATTCTGATAGGGCACGTGGTTTGGCAGATATCGTTAATTAAACGAAAATATTTTTTTAAAAATTGGATATCTCTTGAATCGCTAGTACCTCAGACCGTGAGTTGGTAATAATTTATATAATTCACACAGTGCAATACGTGCAGGCCACTCCACGGAGCGACCTTGCAGGCTTATCAACCAGGCGAGGCATGACACACGTGTCTCAGCATACCTCAGATCAAGTTTGAAAACCAGCATCAACCGTGCATAAATTTGCATATTCGATCATTTTTGACAAAGTTATGGCACTTTGAACTTTGGTAGGGGACATGTATTGCAGCGCAATACTCAGAATGCTTGTTCTTACTCGCCTTCTTCCTCTTCATGTTTCCTCTTGTTTTCCCTCTTATTCTTCCTCACCTTCTTCCTCTTCATGTTTCCTCTTTTCCTTTCTCTTCTTATTCATCTTCTTATTATTAATCTTCTCCTTACTCGTGTTATTCTTCTTCTTCTCCCCCTTCCTCGTCTCCATCTTTTCTTCGTTCCCTTCCTCCGCCTCCTCTTCCTCCTTCTCTTACTCCTCTTCTTCCTCCTCCTTTTCCTCCTCTTCTTCCTCCTCCCTCCTCTTCCTGCCCCTCCCCCCTCTTCTTCCCCCTCCCCCCTCTTCTTCCCCCTCCCCCCTCTTCTTCCCCCTCCCCCCTCTTCTTCCCCCTCCCCCCTCTTCTTCCCCCTCCCCCCTCTTCTTCCCCCTCCCCCCTCTTCTTCCCCCTTCCCCCTCTTCTTCCCCCTCCCTCCTCTTCTTCCTCCCTCCTCTTCTTCCTCCTCCCTCCCTCCTCTTCTTCCTCCTCCCTCCTCTTCTTCCCCCTCCCTCCTCTTCTTCCCCCTCCCTCCTCTTCTTCCCCCTCCCTCCTCTTCTTCCCCCTCCCTCCTCTTCTTCCCCCTCCCTCCTCTTCTTCCCCCTCCCTCCTCTTCTTCCCCCTCCCTCCTCTTCTTCCCCCTCCCTCCTCTTCTTCCCCCTCCCTCCTCTTCTACCCCCTCCCTCCTCTTCTTCCCCAAACTTCCTCTTCTTCCCCAAACCTCCTCTTCTGCCCCCACCCACCCCTTTTCCTCTTCCTCTTCTTCCCCTCCATCCACCTCTTCCCCTCCATCCACCTCTTCCTCCTCCTCCTTCTTCCCTCACTCATCTTCCCTCGCCTCCTTCCTCGAGCATCCTCCCCGGACCCATCCACGTGTGTTTCTGTGCAGCCTGACTCCCTCTGAGTACACATATTATAAGTTTTAGCGCTCAGGTTACGGCTGATAGGCGTGGCGCCCGAAACCCGGTGAGGGTGTCTGGTGGTGGTGGCGGCTGTGCGGAGAAGGGCAGGAAGGATCGATCCATTTGGTAGGTCGTGTCGACCTGTGCAGGTGTTCATTGATTGGATTAGACGGTCGTGTTATTTGGGGTTTGCTTGGGTGAGGGAACTTGGACTTTGAACATCTCAAGGTGATTCAAGTTTGCTTTCTCAGCTCGAATTACATTAAATATTTAAACTCGGGACAGAATGATCAACACAACGTATCAAATGAGATCTATGTACACATTACGTGGAACAGCTGTTGTTCACGTGTTTGGTTTCCTTTTGAAAAGTTTGTTCGTTTTACTACATTTCTGTTTTACAGACGAGAAGCGCTTTGGACGGCATTGTGAATGTGAGGGTGCGAAGGAGAGGTCAATGTAAACGAGGAACCTGCTTATAAACTGGTTTGGCTTCTTGTGAAATATATACATACGGTACACTTACACTTACAGTACCATTCGCTGTGCTTGTGTCGGTTGGGTTTATGGTTTGTGCTCGTTGGGTCCGGAGGTGGTGGTCGTCCTCGTTGGGTGGGAGGTGGTGGTCGTGCTCGTTGGGTCAGGAGGTGGTGGTCGTGCTCGTTGGGTGGGAGGTGGTGGTCGTGCTCGTTGGGTGGGAGGTGGTGGTCGTCCTCGTTGGGTCAGGAGGTGGTGGTCGTGCTCGTTGGGTCCGGAGGTGGTGGTCGTGCTCGTTGGGTGGGAGGTGGTGGTCGTGCTCGTTGGGTCCGGAGGTGGTGGTCGTGCTCGTTGGGTCCGGAGGTGGTGGTCGTGCTCGTTGGGTGGGAGGTGGTGGTCGTGCTCGTTGGGTGGGAGGTGGTGGTCGTGCTCGTTGGGTCCGGTGGTGGTGGTCGTGCTCGTTGGGTGGGAGGTGTTGGTCGTGCTCGTTGGGTCCGGAGGTGGTGGTCGTCCTCGTTGGGTCGGAGGTGGTGGTCGTCCTCGTTGGGTCGGAGGTGGTGGTCGTCCTCGTTGGGTCGGAGGTGGTGGTCGTCCTCGTTGGGTCGGAGGTGGTGGTCGTCCTCGTTGGGTCGGAGGTGGTTGTCGTCCTCGTTGAGTTGTTCGGTGGTGGTTGTGCTCGATGGATCGGAGGTAGTTCACACGTTGGGTTAGTGGTTAGTAGTGGTGCTCGTTGGGTCGTTTGGTGGTGGTCGTCCTCGTTGGGTCGTTTGGTGGTGGTCGTGCTCGTTGGGAATTAGTGGTCATGCTCATTTTGTTGGTGGTCGTTCTCGTTGGATTTTTGGTAGCGCTCGTTGGGAACTTGTCGTGCTCATTGGGAATTTGTGGTCGTGCTCGTTGGGAATTAGTGGTCGTGCTCGTTGGGAATTGGTGGTCGTGCTCATTGGGTCGGTGGTCGTTCTCGTTGGATTGGTGGTCGCGCTCGTTGGGAATTAGTGGTTGTGCTCATTGGGTCGGTGGTCGTTCTCGTTGGATTGGTGTTCGCGCTCGTTGGGAATTAGTGGTTGTGCTCATTGGGTCGGTGGTCCTTCTCGTTGGATTCGTGGTCGTGCTCATTGGGAATTTGTGGTCGTTCTCATTGGGAATTAGTGGTCGTGCTCATTGGGTCGGTGGTCGTTCTCGTTGGATTGGTGGTCGTTCTCGTTTGATTGGTGGTCGTTCTCGTTGGATTGGTGGTCGTGCTCGTTGGGAATTGGTGGTCGTGCTCGTTGGGAATTGGTGGTCGTGCTCGTTGGGAATTGGTGGTCGAGCTCGTTGGGAATTGGTGGTCGGATTGTTGGGAATTAGTGGTCGGATTGTTGGGAATTAGTGGTCGGATTGTTGGGTCGGTGGTCGTTCGCTCATTTGGTCGGTGGTCGTTCGCTCATTTGTTCGGTTGTCGTTCGCTCATTTGGTCGGTTGTCGTTCGCTCATTTGGTCCGTGGTAGTTTGCTCATTTGGTCGGTTGTCGTTCGCTCATTTGGTCCGTGGTAGTTTGCTCATTTGGTCGGTGGTTGTTCGCTCATTTGGTCAGTGGTCGTTTGCTCATTTGGTCGGTGGTAGTTTGCTCATTTGGTCGGTTGTCGTTCGCTCATTTGGTCCGTGGTAGTTTGCTCATTTGGTCGGTGGTTGTTCGCTCATTTGGTCAGTGGTCGTTTGCTCATTTGGTCAGTGGTAGTTTGCTCATTTGGTCGGTTGTCGTTTGCTCATTTGGTCCGTGGTAGTTTGCTCATTTGGTCGGTGGTTGTTCGCTCATTTGGTCGGTGGTTGTTCGCTCATTTGGTCAGTGGTCGTTTGCTCATTTGGTCGGTGGTCGTTCGCTCATTTGGTCGGTGGTCGTTAGCTCATTTGTTCGGTGGTCGTTTGCTCATTTGGTCGGTGGTCGTTTGCTCATTTGGTCGGTGGTCGTTTGCTCATTTGGTCGGTGGTCGTTTGCTCATTTGTTCGGTGGTCGTTTGCTCATTTGGTCTGTGGTCGTTTGCTCATTTGGTCGGTGGTCGTTTGCTCATTTGGTCGGTGGTCGTTCGCTCATTTGGTCGGTGGTCGTTCGCTCATTTGGTCGGTGGTCGTTCGCTCATTTGGTCGGTGATCGTTTGCTCATTTGGTCGGTGGTCGTTTGCTCATTTGGTCGATGGTCGTTTGCTCATTTGGTCTGTGGTCGTTTGCTCATTTGGTCTGTGGTTGTTTGCTCATTTGGTCGGTGGTCGTTTGCTCATTTGGTCGATGGTCGTTTGCTCATTTGGTCAGTGGTCGTTTGCTCATTTGGTCTGTGGTCGTTTGCTCATTTGGTCTGTGGTCTTTCACTCATTTGGTCGGTGGTCGTTTGCTCATTTGGTCTGTGGTCTTTCGCTCATTTGGTCGGTGGTCGTTTGCTCATTTGGTCGGTGGTCGTTCGCTCATTTGGTCGGTGATCGTTTGCTCATTTGGTCTGTGGTCATTTGCTCATTTGGTCGGTGGTCATTTGCTCATTTGGTCGGTGGTCGTTTGCTCATTTGGTCTGTGGTCTTTCGCTCATTTGGTCGGTGGTCGTTTGCTCATTTGGTCGGTGGTCGTTCGCTCATTTGGTCGGTGATCGTTTGCTCATTTGGTCTGTGGTCGTTCGCTCATTTGGTCGGTGGTCGTTTGCTCATTTGGTCTGTGGTCGTTTGTTCATTTGGTCGGTGGTCGTTCGCTCATTTGGTCGGTGGTCATTTGCTCATTTGGTCGGAGGTCGTTTGCTCATTTGGTCGGTGGTCGTTCGCTCTTTGGGTTAGTGAGTGGTCGGTGGTTGATGCTCGTTACTTGATTGGCGGTCATTCATTGTGGTTGTGTGGGGTGAAGCTGCATCTGTTCAAATTGTATTTACTCACACCAGAGTCGGTGCCGGTGGTGTAATGGTTCGAGGGTTCGCTCTGAGTCAGAGGTCTGAGAGGTCGGTGGTTCGACCCCTGGCCGAATCTTACCAAAGACTTTTAAAATGGTCCGTGCTGCTTCCTTGCTTGACACTCAGCATTTCAAAGGACAGAGTAATAATAGCGCAGGCTTTGATGGTCCTAATGACCTCCACGGCTCTACCTGCGTTGAAATTCCTTGTGAGGGAACAGCTGTTAATCTATTATAAAGGATGATAAGATTAGGAATACTTTCAGATGGAAAAATATGAAAAGCTTTTTTCCTTTATTTACCTGCTGTGTCGACTTGTTTGTGCTGACCATTGTTATTATTACCTCCACCGCCGAAGGTGCACAGATGGTTTTATGTTTTAATCCCTGTTTGTTTGTCTGTGTGTCTCTGTTTGTCTGTTTGTGAGCAGGATATCTCAAAAAGTTACAGATGGATTTGGGCGAAACTTGGTGAACAATTCCAGTGTGTTGCAATGACGAATTGATTCGATTTTGGGGAAGATCTCGATCCGAGCATTTAGTGATTCTTCACCAATGGCCAAATGAGATGTGGCCAATAACTATATATATATACACACACTACTGGTCAAAAGTTTTAGAACACCTCAATTTTTCCAGTTTTTATTGAAATTTACGCTGTTTAATGTCTCAATGTGCTCTGAAATTAAGCATAGAACAAATAAACAATTGGAGATAAAAAGAAATCATAGAATCATTTTGTTTAACAAAATTTAACTTAAATTTTTGACTCTGCAAAGTAGCCACCTTTTGCAGATATAACCGCCGAACACACCCGTGGCATTCTTTCTACAATGGAAATCAAATATTGTTCGGGAAGTTCTTCCCAACACTGTTGCAGAAGTTCCCACAAATGTGTTGCACTTGTAGGTTGCTTTGCTTTCACCCTTCTGTCCAGTTCATCCCAAACCAGCTCGATGGGGTTTAAGGCGGGAGACTGTGCTGGCCATTCCATGATTTGAAGCCTACCGTCTTGTTCTTTTCCTCGAAGGTAGTTTTGACATAGCCTGGAGGTGTGTTTAGGGTCATTATCTTGCTGTAGGATGAACCCCCTGACCAACTAGGCGTATACCAGAGGGTATTGCATGGTGCTGCAAAATGCTGTGGTAGCCCTTTTGGTTCAGGGTGCCAGTCACTCTGCAAGTCGCCGACTCTGGATCCAGCAAAAGAGCCCCAGACCATCAGGCTTCCTCCTCCATGTTTGACAGTTTGTGTCGCACACTGAGGAACCATCCTTTCGCCGACTTGACGGCGTACAAAAACCTTGCATGATGAACCAAAGATTTCAAATTTTGATTCATTGGTCCATAAGACCTTCTTCCAGTCTTCAGTAGTCCACTGGCGGTGGTGCTTCATGGCCGAGGCAAGCCTTTTTCTTATCTTGCCATCTTAGCAATGGCTTTCTTACTGCTACTCGACCTGTCAAACCTGCAGCTCGAAGTCTTCTCTTCACAGTTGAAACTGAGACTTGCTTACTTCGACCAGTGTTAAGCTGTGCTTGAAGCTGTTACCCTGTGAGCCGCCTATCATGCAACCTGTTGACTCTCAGAAACTTGTCTTCTGATTCTGTTGTGGCTTTGGGTCTGCCAGACCTCTTCCTGTCAGAGTTTCCTCCGGTTTCCAATATACTACTTCCTGCAGTGCAATAGTGTCCAAATAATGCTTCAGAGGGTGTAATAACAGTCTGTTCCAATACTGCTTTTATACAGACAGGGGGTTTTTAATGAAGTAATCAGCAGAGGTTGGGACACCTGTAGGAATTGTTTGCATCAACTTTCAAGGCTTCATTTACTTACATTGCTGCAGAACAGCTTTAAGTTGTTAACCCATTACTTGTTCCCTGCAGAAGGCCTTTTTTTTTTTTTTTGCAATATAACTGTGCAATTTACATTATTTTCCCGTTTTTGCTAACCTAAACTTGTTTTTTAACCTCGAGCAGTTTACTACTTACCTTTGTACCATTTAAGGTTATTCACTGGACATTAAACTGCGTAAATTTCAATAAAAACTGGAAAAATTGAGGTGTTCAAAAACATTTGACCGGTAGTGTGTATATATATATATACATATATATATATATATATATATATATATATTGTTACTGACGTGGCTTGGATGTTATTTACCGAGCGGTTTTATGGTATGACCACGTCTGCACAAGTTACCCGATTGTGCCCGAACGTTGACTAGTCGCGCGATGCTGGCTCAATAAGAAAAAGAAGACACCCGGCTGGATTACAATAACACAATACGACACCAGGGGTTCAGTTCTCAAGACCTCCGGAGGAGGTTATATTAAGGCGGAAGGTTAGATTACAACTACAAGAGGGACAGCATAGAAAGACAAGCACTTAGACACAATCTTATATTATTCCCAACAGACGACAGATAAACGGGACAAAGCTGACTCACACGGGGATTGATGGAAAGGACAGGCGGGTAGCGATGGCTCCAGGTGCACCTGTGCTCAAAGGTTAGAATCGACCCGGTCCGGTCCAGAGATGCGGGAGGTTTCACAGCGCTCGGAGGGGACGTTCTTTCACAGGCGGGCCTTTCTCTCTCAGCGCTCGCAGGTCCTTCTTTCTCCAGCTCGGGGCGCATCTCTCTCGCATCCGGCGCGGGGCCGCGTATATCCGGCGGGGAGTGACACGCCCTCGGCTCGTTAGCTCCGCCTCGTGGAATCGGCACGTTGCTTCTCATTGGGTGCGTGCGGGGGGGGTTACTGGCTCCGCCCCTGACGAGGAGCTGACAGCCAGCCCCTTCGGGGTAACGCCGTGGAGCGTATGGTCATGGCGGGTAACCGAGCCGGTGTGAGGACGCACACTCCCCGCCCCTCTGTTGTTGTAGTGGTTGTTATTGTTGTTGTTTGGGGAAGAAGATGGGAGGAGGTATGGGAAAGGTCCTAAACTCACTACTGATGCCATATAATCACATTCTGGTGCAACGAAGAGTCATAATTAATGGAAACGAGGCCTTAACTGACATAGAATAAGAATAACTAGGAAGATGTCCGAAAGTTGTCTACGTGTGGTGCGGTGGACCTGGGCACGACATTTAATGGGGGAATAAGGGGAAGGTCGGCTCTACTGATTGTTATTTACATGCAATGGGACTAGGGAATGGGGGATCGGGGAAAGTTGGGGAGTATTGGAGAAAATAGGGGAATATTTACAAGCGGATATGGAGGCCAAATTCCATATTCGCAACATTGCACCCTTCTCTACCCTCGGGGCGTCCCGACCCGATAAATTTTTACCTACTTTAGTGTGGCACGCAATGTAGTTCCCTCTACTATTAACTCTACCCTGAGTGCGACAGTTTTACAGATATTCACAAATGAGTAAATATGTCCCCCTGCGACGTTGCACCCTTCTCCTCACAGAAACACACCCACAGGATAACCGAATCCGGAAAGAATTCGCAAACTAAACATACAGCCGGTAGGGAGCATTATTTACACGACTACGCTGCTATTTACACTACGATCCAGGACCTGTTTTTGGAGGAACACATGCAGATGTTATGCATAGAGAGAGAGCGCGCTTGCCAACATCGATACACCAACCCACGAGTGCTCTGTGGCCGACGGCCTTTAATAACGTGCAGAGCACCCTTTCCCAGCATCAAAAGCACCACCCCACCACCAATCGGTGCAGTCACCATTGTTCAATGATTAAAAATAAATGCGACAACCCCTAACCCTGCAGGTGTCTCTTGCTCTTCGTGTGGCCTTCAGTGGTGTTAATTAACAGTGGTTCACCTTTATGGCATAGGTGCCACGTTGACCCATAGGTCCATCCCCGGGTGGTGCTTGGCCGCAAACGAACTGCGGTCCATTGTGGGTGGCCACAAACATTGCGGTCCATATGGTGTATCGATCCCGGCAGCAAACAGCGAAAGTGCAGGCCCACAACTGCGCAGCCAGCACCTCTCTCTCCTCTCTCTCTACCCCAAAGCCAGATCCTCGGAGGTGGGAGACAAAAGAAGAAACAAGTGAGTAAGGTGGTAAGGGCGCAAAAGTGCACGCAATGTAAGGTGATGCACACTGGGGGCACATGGGAACCAGGTGAGACAGGTACGTTCCTATCGTACGCCCCCCCCACCAGGTAACCTACATGGCCCCTCCCTTACCCCTTACTGCATCCACAAAACACAACACTACCCATAAACATCTACTTTACAAATCGACAAACATCCCTACGGTCTTCCCCGTTCCTCCCATAAACCAAATTCGTCTTCTCTCCCTCCTAACCAATCAAATTTGCCATTTTCAACTCTCATCAAAATTTGCCATTTTCAACTCAACATCAAAATTTGCCATTACCAATTCATCATCAGTCCCTCCTAGGGAGGGAGAGATGGAATCACCCCAATGTCTCATCCACGTCGTGATGCGTCTCACAAATCCAACAGCAATTCTCATTTCTGCAACACAAAACAAAGAAAACACAGGTGTGGAGTCATCATCATCACCACAGGTAAGTGGCTGCGTATGGTGCGACAGGTTCATCAATCCTAACTATTTCCTAAATGACTTTAACAACTTTACACTACCCGGGGTCTCTCTCCGGCCAAACCATTGGCCCTCTTACACTATGGGTTCTAAAAACCAATTCCCATTGGCCAAACTGTGGTGCTCTTCAATTTGGGGTCTCACTCCCCCGATTCATCTCCCGGTGCCCTCGTACAATTTCTGGGCTGCGACGTGTACCTCCCCCAGTGGGTCTACCCACCTGCACACCTCCACCACTGCAGTTGCCTCCGAGCTTACCTGCTCCTTACCCTAACCTAACTACCAGGGGAAGGCCCTCTGGCTCTCTCCCCACTCCGTGCCCTCTCTGGCACTGGGCTGCCCGATCCACACCCGGGATCCTCAGGCACCCACTCACAACTACCGGCTCCCAGAGCCCACCTGCGGCCTCACCTGGCCGACATCCTCACAGTGGTGGAGTGCCCAACCAACTACACACACTAACAGGCTACACGCCCAGCCATTTCCACAACACTAATGCACCCATTCACAACACCATTCTGCAACCGCACCACAAATGCCAATATTCAACCACAATTTACCTGCACCCTCTACCTAACACTTACACTACCCGCCCCGGGTGCTCGTGAAAGGGGTCCACTCTTCCCCCATCCACACCTTCGCACCATGCACACCACTCCGTACCACTCACTCCAACTCTCTCCACACACCTGTACCTGCACACCTGTGTTCTCACACCTGGTGCCACCTGCACCCTTCTCTCCCCAAGCGCATTCGCGCTGATCCACACACTCACTACTCATACACTGCTCCACACACCTGTCCAGTTGCACACCTGTGCAATCACACCTGTTCAATTCTCACAAACACGGCATCATCTCAGCTAACTACTCCCTTCTGAAACTTGCGCTTCCCAGTCGTCCCTTTAAACTATTGCGCTCCCACGTCATTATCATCCACACTAATCTACCTGCGTCCCCACTACAGGTATCAGTCACTAACTAACCTTAACGTTACCTAAGGTCATCTTCTCTAGATCCCTACACACAATATCCTAACCCACCCGGGCTAGTTTTCACTGCCATACACCCCATAAGCTATTGCTCCTTTGCCCCACCATGGGAAGGATGGTGGATTTGCCATCCCACCACATCGGGGGTCTCTCACTACCAATTTTGCACATCAAATTTCAACAAATCAAAAATTTGCCAATCACTACTCATCTGCCAATCACTACTGCCAATCCCTTGCCAATCATCAAATGTTGTTTTTCTCTAATTTTGGGTCCAAAACACTAACCTCATCACCCAGTCTACTCACTACTGCCTCTCGGTGCGCCAATTCCTGTCCCAAAGCCCGGCTTCGTAAAGCCAAGCAATGGATGCTGGTTGTTTTGTGCCTGCGGCTGGATGCGTCCGGCATTCGGGGCAGGGACGGGGGCTTACCCGGGCCGAGATCCCACGCACCCCCTCGGCGTGGAGCCATCCAATTGCCCGATCTCGACCTGCCGGCACGTCTCACCAAGAAGTGGTCGCCATGACGACCCTTTCTATCGGCCTGCCCGCTCCGCCTAGTGGAGCCCGGACGCGGCCGCTCCACGCGAGGCCCAGCGTGGATCGCGCACGGCGGTCCTTTCGAACCCGCCGTGGCTCGGATCTCCGCTGGTTCTCGCGGCACGCGAAGCCCGGCACGCACCGAGGGCCCGATTCGGCTAAAAGTCGACCTAACCTTTGACCCGGTTATCGTCGACGCCTCGCCTGCAGGCTTACATGCATACGCTACCCCTTTCGTGCTCATACATGCAGCCGTTCCCATTCTCCTCGTACCTTTCCTTACACACCCAGGTACACCCATTCCACTCACAGCCTTGGTCACACACCTGACCACCGAACATTTTGGCACACATTCGTTCGTAGCACACCTCACCAAAACACCTCTTCGCGCCCCCTCCTTGGTCACCTCCTCTGTGACAATCACAGGTGTGCTCTCATTCGCACACCCAACCACGTGCCTCACCACCAACTCCAGCGTGCATTCCCACTCACGCTCTACCATTCCAGGTGTGCATCCTTCCATCCCAGGTGTACATCCTCGCTCACCTGTCACAACTAACTCACGCTCCATGTCACTCTCACTACTTTCACCTCCATTCCTGACAGCGCACTCACCCTTACTCTTGACAGCGCACTCTTTCCTCATGCACTTGTCCGTCACACACCTTTCTCGCGCACACTCTCCCGTTACACCCTCTGTAACACTCACCACAGGTGGACACTCTTCCTTACTTCTGACAGCGCACTCTTTCCTCATGCACCTGTCCGTCACACACCTTTCTCGCGCACACTCTCCCGTTACACCCTCTGTAACACTCACCACAGGTGGACACTCATCCCACTCCTGACACCAATTGTTACTGACGTGGCTTGGATGTTATTTACCGAGCGGTTTTATGGTATAACCACGTCTGCACAAGTTACCCGATTGTGCCCGAACGTTGACTAGTCGCGCGATGCTGGCTCAATAAGAAAAAGAAGACACCCGGCTGGATTACAATAACACAATACGACACCAGGGGTTCAGTTCTCAAGACCTCCGGAGGAGGTTATATTAAGGCGGAAGGTTAGATTACAACTACAAGAGGGACAGCATAGAAAGACAAGCACTTAGACACAATCTTATATTATTCCCAACAGACGACAGATAAACGGGACAAAGCTGACTCACACGGGGATTGATGGAAAGGACAGGCGGGTAGCGATGGCTCCAGGTGCACCTGTGCTCAAAGGTTAGAATCGACCCGGTCCGGTCCAGAGATGCGGGAGGTTTCACAGCGCTCGGAGGGGACGTTCTTTCACAGGCGGGCCTTTCTCTCTCAGCGCTCGCAGGTCCTTCTTTCTCCAGCTCGGGGCGCATCTCTCTCACATCCGGCGCGGGGCCGCGTATATCCGGCGGGGAGTGACACGCCCTCGGCTCGTTAGCTCCGCCTCGTGGAATCGGCACGTTGCTTCTCATTGGGTGCGTGCGGGGGGGGTTACTGGCTCCGCCCCTGACGAGGAGCTGACAGCCAGCCCCTTCGGGGTAACGCCGTGGAGCGTATGGTCATGGCGGGTAACCGAGCCGGTGTGAGGACGCACACTCCCCGCCCCTCTGTTGTTGTAGTGGTTGTTATTGTTGTTGTTTGGGGAAGAAGATGGGAGGAGGTATGGGAAAGGTCCTAAACTCACTACTGATGCCATATAATCACATTCTGGTGCAACGAAGAGTCATAATTAATGGAAACGAGGCCTTAACTGACATAGAATAAGAATAACTAGGAAGATGTCCGAAAGTTGTCTACGTGTGGTGCGGTGGACCTGGGCACGACATTTAATGGGGGAATAAGGGGAAGGTCGGCTCTACTGATTGTTATTTACATGCAATGGGACTAGGGAATGGGGGATCGGGGAAAGTTGGGGAGTATTGGAGAAAATAGGGGAATATTTACAAGCGGATATGGAGGCCAAATTCCATATTCGCAACAATATATATATATTGTTACGGACGCGGTTAAAGATGTTATTTACCGAGCGGTTGGTATTACCGCGACCGAACAGTTATTCCCCAACTAATACCCGATTTGCCCCAAACTTTGGCCGGATCGCGCCACCGCTATTCAATCGGGAAAACTCTAAAGCGACCGAATACAAAGAGGAAAAGGAATAAGACGAGGAGACGTACAGAAGAGTAATTGGATTTATTATTTACACATATGATCAAGAAGAAAGTAGTCACGTTTATTTACAGACGAGATTAGATACACAGTGCAACGCTAGCTTACCTACAGTCTTAGTTAACCCAGGGACAGAACAAACACGGACAGACTTACGCGGGGAATGATGATAGGGATGGCAGGTGATGGATGGCTTGCGGGATAGGGAGGTCCAACTGGTCCTGCAGCTGATCGACTCGTGGGCAGCCGCCGCTCCTTCGCAGCCCTGCTCCAAACTGCCGTCCAGGCCTCACGCTGCTGTGGCTGCAGTTTCGGTGGCTCCAGCTGCAGCAAATGCAGTTTCAGTGGCTCGAGCTGCAGCAAATGCAGTTTCAGTGGCTCGAGCTGCAGCAAGTGCAGTTTCGGTGGCTCGAGCTGCAGTGAGTGCAGTTTCGGTGGCTCGAGCTGCAGTTCAACCCTGGACTTCTTTCGCAGTTTCTCTGTCGTCAAAGCTCATCTCTCCTCTGTCTACGGACCTCCTCTCGCCTCTCTGTAATGGTTCATCTCTCGTCTCCTTTGGGAACGCCCTGCCTGCGGGTTATATAGGCCCCGCCCCTCGACCTTCGCGAACCTCCTCGATGTTTCTTTCCACACCCTCTCCAAGTCCAACCCCTTGTTCGTGGTTGGTTGAGTGGGGCTGACTCACTCCTCCTCTCTATGACGAGGTGGGGACCCGCCTTTCTTCCCCAACCCTGCCTCGTGGTCAATGGCGGCAATTGGAGCGGAGGTAGTTTCCAATCGACGAAAAGGGGGAATGGAGGTTTTGGGAATGGGAATGAAGGGAATCTATCTCTTTCACTTGGTGCAATGGAGTACTTCTATTAAAGGGAGACACAGCCTTACCCTAAAACACAGAATAAGATATAACTATCGAACAGGGGTATTCTATGATTGGCTGACGTGTATGCTCGTGGACTAATTATGGGACGCCCTTTTGACCTTTACACAGCTCCGGAGGCAGGAGCCGCAGACTCGAGCAATATTCATCACCAATTTACCACAATACAACACAATCAAAAAAATACAGTCCTCATATCCGCAACTATATATATATATATATATATATATATATATATATATATATATATATATATATATATATATATTGTTACGGACACGGCTTAGATGTGATGATGGGCCGAGCGGAATGGCCGCCGTGTTCGCACAGTTTACCCGATTCCACCCGACGTTGACCAAATCGCGCTATGCTAAATCAATGAAGGAAAGGACACAACGGCTGGGATAAATGAAACGACACAAGGGGTACAGTTCTCAAGACCTCCGGAGGAGGATATAATTGGTGGTGGAGAAAAGGGGTAGATTACAAGGTAAGAGGTAAAGCACAGAAGAGATAGGCACTTAGACACAATCTTATCTCTCCCAGACAGACCACAGACAAACGGAACAAGACTGACTTACACAGGGATTGATGGCAGGGAAGGACAGGCAGTCGATAGCACAAGGTGCACCTTGGCTCAGGGGCAGAATCAAGCACGGTCCAGTCCAGAGATGCGGGGAGGTATTGCAGCGCTCGGAGGTGGCGTCTCTCTTGCTTCAAGTCCAGCGCGCATCTGACGTCACCTCCCTCTTCCTGCGCATGCTCAACGGGGAGTGACACGCCCTCGGCTGCTTGGCTCCGCCCCAGATGGGATCGGTCCGCCGCTTCTATTGGGTGCGGGGGGTTACCGGGCTCCGCCCTTGACGAGGAGCTGACAGCGAGCCCCTACGTGGTAACCCCGTCGAGCACATGTTCGATGGCGGCTAACCAAGCCGGAGTGAGGACGCGCACTCCCCGCGCCGCCGCCGTTGTTGTTGCTGTTGTTGTTGTTGCTGAACCGTGAGGAAGAGCTGCGGGGAGGTATTGGGAGGTCCTAAACTTCCTAACGGTGCCATACAATCACATTCTGGTGCAACGAAGAGTCAGAATTAATGGAAACGAGTCCTTAACTGACATAGACTAAGAATAACTAGCAAGATGTCCTATAGTTGTCTACGTGAGATGTGGTGGACCTGGATGCGACATTTAATGGGGGAAATAGGGGAAGGTCGGGTCTACAGAGTGTTGTTTACAGAAAATGGGACTAGGGAATGGGGGATTGGGGATAGTTGGGAAGTATTGGGGAAATAGGGGAATATTTACAAGCGGATATGGATGGAGGCCAATCTCATATCCGCAACATTGCACCCTTCTCTACCTCGGGGCGTCCCGACCCGATAAATTTTTACCTACGTTAGTGTGGCACTCGGATGTAGTTCCCTCTACTATTAACTCAACCCTGAGTGCGACAGTTTTACAGATGTTCACAAATGAGTAAATATGTCCCCCTGCGACGTTGCACCCTTCTCCTCACAGAAACACACCCACAGGATAACCGAATCGCGGAAAGAATCCTCAAACTAAACATACAGCCGGTAGGGAGCATCATTTATACAACACTACACTGATATTTACACTACGATCCAGGACCTGTTCTTTGAGGAACACATGCAGATGTTATGCATAGAGAGAGAGCACGCATGCCAGCATCGATACACCAACCCACGAGTGCCCTGTGGCCCTACGGCCTTTAATAATGTGCAGAGCACCCCATCCAAGCACCAAAAGCACCACCCCATACACACAGTCAGCACCATCCGGTGCACCAATAAAGTGTTCATAGTCACCGGTGGTGTCGCAGCCGGCCGATGTTCTGCCGCTGGTCTTGCCTTCATGGAGTGCACTTGGCCTTCTGGCTTCTTTAAAAATAAAGAAAGGCGCCAACCGCGTCCATTTCTTAATTGTGGCCGTCAGGGGGCCAACTATAAGTGGTTCAGCTGTATGGCATAGGTGCCACGTTGACCCAGAGGTCCATCAACGGGTGGTGCTTGCCCGCAAAAGAGCTGCGGTCCATTGTGGGCGGCCACAAAAATTGCGGTCCATATGGTGTATCGATCCAGGCAGCAAGCAGCGAAAGTACAGGCCCACAACTGCGGAGCCAGCACCTCTCTCTCCTCTCTCTCTGCCCCAAAGCCAGATCCTCGGAGGTGGGAGACAAAAGAAAACAAGTGAGTAAGGTGGTAAGGGCGCAAAAGTGCACGCAATGTAAGGTAATGCACACTGGGGGCACATGGGAACCAGGTGAGACAGGTACGTTTCTACCGTACGCCCCCCCCCCCCCCCACCAGGTAACCTACATTGCCCCTCCCTTACCCCTTACTGTATCCACAAAACACAACACTACCCATAAACATCTACTTTACACATCAACAAACGTCCCTACTGTCTTCCCCGTTCCTCCCATAAACCAAATTCGTCTTCTCTCCCTTCTAACCAATCAAATTTGCCATTTCCAACTCTCATCAAAATTTGCCATCTCCAACTCAACATCAAAATTTGCCATCACCAATTCATCATCAGTCCCTCCTAAGGAGGGAGAGATGGAATCACCCCAATGTCTCATCCACGTCGTGATGCGTCTCACAAATCCACACAGCAATTCTCCTTTCCTGCACACAGAACAAAGAAAACACAGGTGTGGAGTCATCATCATCACCTCAGGTAAGTGGCTGCGTATGGTGCGACAGGTTCATCAATCCTAACTATTTCCTAAATGACTTTAACAACTTTACATTACCCGGGGTCTTCCCCTGCCAATCCATTGGCCAACTTACACTATGGGTTCTAAAAACCAATTCCCATTGACCAAACTGTGGTGCTTCTTCAATTTGGGGTCTCACTCCCCCGATTCATCTCCCGGTGCCCTTGCACAATTTCTGGGCTGTGACGTGTAGCTCTCCCAGCAGGTCTACCCACCTGCACACCTCCACCACTGTAGTTGCCACCCGAGCTTACCTGCTCCTCACCCTAACCTAACTAACTGGGGAAGGCCCTCTCGCACTCTCACCCCCTCAGTGCCCTCTCTGGCACGGGCTGCCCGATCCACACCCGGGATCCTCAGGCACCCACTGACACTAACGGCTCCCAGAGCCCACCTGCGGCCTCACCTGGCCGACATCCTCACAGTGGTGGAGTGCCCAAACCAACTACACACACTAACAGGCTACACGCCCAGCCATTTCCACAACACTAATGCACCCATCCACAATACCATTCTGCAACCGCACCACAAATGCCAATATCCAACCACAATTTACCTATACCCTCTACCTAACACATACACTACCCGCCCCGGGTACTCGTGAAAGGGGTCCACTCTTCCCCCATCCACACCTTCGCACCATGCACACCACTCCGTACCACTTACTCCATGTATTCCACACACCTGTACTTGCACACCTGTGCTCTCACACCTGGTGCCACCTGCACCCTTCTCTCCCCAAAGCGCATTCGCGCTGATCCACAACACTCACTACTCCCTCACTGCTCCACACACCTGTCCAGTTCTCACACAGCATCATCTCATCTAACTACTCCCCTCTGAAACTTGCGCTTCCCAGTCGTCCCTTTAAACTATTGCGCTCCCTCGTCATTATCATCCACTCTAATCTACCTGCGTCCCCTCTACAGGTATCCTTGTCACTAACTAACCTTAATGTTACCTAATGTCATCTTCGCTAGATCCCTACACACAATATCCTAACCCGCCCGGGCTAGTTTTCACTGCCATACACCCCATAAGCTATAGCGCATTTGCCCCACCATGGGAAGGGTGGCAGGGATGCCACCCTTACCCACCGGGCCCATCGCTCTTCAATCCCCCAGTCCTCTGGCACTAATAAGCCCCCCTTATTCAGAGGTACTGTGTCCCGCCTCGGCATCTAAAGCCGAGGCAATCCACGGGGGCGCCTGCTCGCCGGTGTAAGGCCTTCTAGTTTCCCGGGGTCTGGCGGGGGGGGGTGTCTGGGGTCGGCTAACCCGCTCCCCCCTGGGCGGAGTTGAGGGCCTCAACCGCCGGGGATCATCCCAGCGCGTGGCTCGACAGTGCCGCGCCAGGTGACCCAGACGGTTGCAAGTATAGCACCTCACCTGATAAGGTGCTTGTCTCCGGAATTCCAAATTTCCCCCCCTGAAGGTCCGAATTGGATTACCCGCTCGTGGTCCACCGCGGGCCACCTCCGGGGCCGCCTGCCATGGTCCAGGTCCCGCCAGGCGCTGGTCCACCAGTCTCCGGACCATGCCCGCCAGGTCAGGACTCACGTCGGGGGCGGGCCCCCTAAGGGGTCCGCCCCCCATCGGGGGTCCCACCTGGCGGACCGCCATTGCGTGACGCTCGCTCCCCCGGGCCAGGGGCCTCGCTGCTTCCCAACGGGCCGCAGCGTCAGCCGCCTGGCTCAGAGTCTGCGGGCGCCACATGGCGAGCTGTTGCCGGAGCTCAATATCCGGGAGGGCCTGGATAAAATGGTCCAGCGCCAGGCTTTCCCGGGAATCCGCTGCCATGCTAGCATGTGCGATCCCCACTGCGCGGCGAATGTCGTGGGCAAGTTCCCCGATGGCTTCCTGGGGCTTGCGTTTTCGCAGCGCGAGCTGAGCTTTAACAAGCTCGCTCTGCTGTTCGATGCCGAATCGATTAATTAGGGCGTCGCGGAGGGCTGGCAGGGTGAGAGCACCCGGTGGTAATGCCGTCAGCACCTCCGCCGCCGCGCCGCGCAATGCGGCCACCAGGTGTACTCCACCTTCGTCCTCACCCCAACCGTTGCCCTTACACACACAGTCAAACTGCGCCAGGTACGCGCGTAGATCACTCTTGCCGTCATACGGCGCGAGTGGGACCTTGTGGGACCACCTCGTATGCGAGTCGTTGCCCGCCTGCCGGACCCCGTGCGTCGCCCCTTGCGGGGTCAGCGCGGGGCCGAACCGGCCGGGCCCCCACAGTACATTACCCCCAAGGGGCTCTCGTGCCTCCCCTGTCCCTCTAAAAACTACCCCTGTTGGTGTCGATGCATGGGTCACACTTCCACAACCCGCTACCCATTCCATACCACCACAACCTTGCTCACCCACACCTCGCACCTCTCCCATCACCGGACCCTCTCGCTCGCACCCTCGTTCCATACCCTCCGGACCAGCCATACACCTCACTCTTGGCCTCTCACGAACATCCGGGTCTATCTCGACCCCCAAGCTTATTAAATCACCTGGCGCATCATACGCACGACCATATTGGTCACCACTTACACCGGGTCCTCTTTCTCTTCGCTTCTCCTCCATCACCTGCGAATCCCTCATCCGGTTAATGAGCACATCATCACGATCCGAACACAGACTTTGGACCAATTCTTTTACTTCCTCCTTTATCTCTTTCTTATCCTCTCTCCGTCGCTTCTTAATTTCGCTCACCCCTTCTTCCACTTCTTCTAATTTCTGCTTCACCTCCTTCATCTCCTCGTGCGCCCCCTTAAGTTCTTCCTCTAACTCCACCTTATTTTTTTCTATGTGCTCCCGCACCTCCCGCTCTTTAACCTCCATCACCTCTACCACCTTGTTCATTTTCCTCGCCAGGTCCTCATGTACCGTCTGACACTCTTTTTTAATTACCCCTACGTCCTTTTTCATCTCCTTCTGTGTCGATTTAAAACCCTCTATTACCGCTGTGTTCTTCTTTACCTGGTCCCCCAACTCCTTTTGTCCCACTGTCAGTTGTTCTACTCCCAGCGTCAACTCCTCTATACCACCTTGCAATTTTACAGTCCCCTTTCTCACCTCCTTCTCCATGCGCTCCTTACAGTGCCTCACCTCCTCGCGCACTCCTCCGACCTCCTCACTCACACCTCTTCTGATCTCTTCTCCCATCACTTGCATCTCCTGCCCAGATGCCACCCTCATCTGCTCCATTTCCTCCCTGTGAGCATCCAATTTAGTTTCTACCCCCATTCTGACCCCCTCTATCTGCTGCCCCATTTGTTTAACTTCCCTTTCCGCTTGGTCCCTCATGTCCCTCAATTTGCCTTCCATACTGTTTTCTAACCCCTCTAACCTCTTTTTCATCCCTTCCATTTGATTCTCCTGAATGGCCATTCTGTTTTCTACCCCCATTAACCCCTCCTGTATTTCCCCTAATCTATTGTCTAATCCCTCTATTCTACTCCCTAACCCTCCGATCTGGGCCCCCATCCTTTGTTCTAACCGTTGGCTATTGGACCCCATGTCCTCCCTCAATTTCTCGCTATTGGACCCCATGTCCTCCCTCAATTTCTCGCTATTGGACCCCATGTCCTCCCTCAATTTCTCGCTATTGGACCCCATTACCCCCATTTGGCCCTCCAATCGCTGACCCTGAGCATCCATCCGGTTCCCCATTACCCCCAATTGCTCACTCTGCAGTTTGAGGGACGCCTGCATTTGCGCCATAAATTGCTCCATGAGGGCCTGCATTTGGGCCATCCCTCCCACTTGTGCAGCAGGTGCGGCCGCCGTAGCTATGTGCGAGGCGCCATTTTGCGCGCCCGCAACCTCGTGCGCGAGGACGCCATTTTGCGAACCTGCCGCCCTCACTGCTTCGCTCTCCTCATGTCCCTCAATTTGGGCCTGGATCGACCCTGCCTCACTCTCCTCTACCGGAACCCAGCCGTCTTGATCTGCCATAGCGCGACTTTCAAAATTCGGGTTTTTATTTTTGTAAAACAAAATCAAATTTCGCCGTTAATAATTTCGAGCGCGTGAAGCGCGCTTCGGGTCCAATCCCACCTCCCGACACCAGTTGTTACGGACACGGCTTAGATGTGATGATGGGCCGAGCGGAATGGCCGCCGTGTTCGCACAGTTTACCCGATTCCACCCGACGTTGACCAAATCGCACTATGCTAAATCAATGAAGGAAAGGACACAACGGCTGGGATAAATGAAACGACACAAGGGGTACAGTTCTCAAGACCTCCGGAGGAGGATATAATTGGTGGTGGAGAAAAGGGGTAGATTACAAGGTAAGAGGTAAAGCACAGAAGAGATAGGCACTTAGACACAATCTTATCTCTCCCAGACAGACCACAGACAAACGGAACAAGACTGACTTACACAGGGATTGATGGCAGGGAAGGACAGGCAGTCGATAGCACAAGGTGCACCTTGGCTCAGGGGCAGAATCAAGCACGGTCCAGTCCAGAGATGCGGGGAGGTATTGCAGCGCTCGGAGGTGGCGTCTCTCTTGCTTCAAGTCCAGCGCGCATCTGACGTCACCTCCCTCTTCCTGCGCATGCTCAACGGGGAGTGACACGCCCTCGGCTGCTTGGCTCCGCCCCAGATGGGATCGGTCCGCCGCTTCTATTGGGTGCGGGGGGTTACCGGGCTCCGCCCTTGACGAGGAGCTGACCGAGCCCCTACGTGGTAACCCCGTCGAGCACATGTTCGATGGCGGCTAACCAAGCCGGAGTGAGGACGCGCACTCCCCGCGCCGCCGCCGTTGTTGTTGCTGTTGTTGTTGTTGTTGCTGAACCGTGAGGAAGAGCTGCGGGGAGGTATTGGGAGGTCCTAAACTTCCTAACGGTGCCATACAATCACATTCTGGTGCAACGAAGAGTCAGAATTAATGGAAACGAGTCCTTAACTGACATAGACTAAGAATAACTAGCAAGATGTCCTATAGTTGTCTACGTGAGATGCGGTGGACCTGGATGCGACATTTAATGGGGGAAATAGGGGAAGGTCGGGTCTACAGAGTGTTGTTTACAGAAAATGGGACTAGGGAATGGGGGATTGGGGATAGTTGGGAAGTATTGGGGAAATAGGGGAATATTTACAAGCGGATATGGATGGAGGCCAATCTCATATCCGCAACAATATATATATATATATATATATATATATATATATATATATATATATATATATATATATACCAAAAAGTTGTGAATTAATTAACACAACACTGGGTGGTCGGGTGGAGGAGTTGGTTCGGCGACATGAACAAACTGTTTAGATTTTCATTCAGGTCCGGATCTAGATTCAACCTATCATTGGGTACAAAACGTAAACTGTTCAGCCTGACGGAGCTATGTGCTCTACCGAGTACCGTTCTAGATACTTGTGATATCATTTGCTGATTCAATCTGTGGTGCCAGCACGTTTTGCCTTACAATTGCAATAGTTTATTGATGGAAGTTAAATGTTCAGAACCGTCCGTGACAGTTCTCATCTCCGGCACACCTTGTAACAATCCAGTGTGTGTATGCGATTTGTATGATCGTTTGCCCAAGTGAAATATATCGGTGAAGGTTCACGTTTTAAAATAATTCCGAAATGTCAAATCAGTTTAGCCAAGGCATAACATAGGCCAGGAGCCAGTGTACTCTCCCAGGGTATCTAATTGGGTATCAAATTGTTCATTAGGATCAGGTGAATGAAAAAAAAAAACGTTCCCATAAAAATAACTCATTTGCACGATATCAAATTGAGCCGTTTCCATGGCAATCTATCAAAAATTGAACCATTGCATCAGGATCAGTAAATCAGGCATATCTCCCTAAATCGTAAAGATAGAATAACAACATTGGTTCCAAAATAGAGGTTATGCATTTCTCCTTTAATACTTGATGTTATGTTAATTATCTCATTTGCATAATCATGAATTTGTTGCTCTTTAACGGCCACTATTATCCCACCTTTTGGGGTCGGCCAGAGGAAGCTTGGCCGAAGTCTTTCACGAACCGGCTTGGCCAGGCCTTACATTCACCTAGTTAGGGCAGGAATTTGGAATTTGGCCATGTTGCCAGCGATAGTCGTCTACTCTTTGTGAAGGACACCATGGGATCTTCAACGTCCACCAACCCATCCTGGCAGATGGGACTCCCAGTTTAACTTGCGTCCATCCGAGGGACGGCACACACATTGATGAATCACACTGCCTGTGAAACACCAAACTGACAGTTTATAGCTTGGTCAGGATTCAAACCCAGGCCAGACAGCTTCGAGGCGTGTGTGCATACCTCTCGGCCATCCTATCAGCTATTTACATAATCATGAATATTCTTTAAAATTTGAAATTTTGTAGCTTAAAATTTTGAAAAAAATTGTCAACTTTAACACCTCGCAGAAATTATAGAAGAGGTTTATTCGAATCAAAATCTGTCCTAATGCTTTTCCAAAATTCAAGGAAATTACCGTGTTACCCAGTTTGTTACTCTGGAATATGAATACGTACATCAATTAGCTTAAAAGAATCCCCACCACAGCCACCTTCAAAAACTCTCATTTGTTTCTTCATGTTTGGTCTGGTATATTGTGTCCTGTCACTCAATGTCCCAATCAAAAATCTCTCCATTTTCCCCTGAAATACCCTCACCATCATCACCGTCGGCTTCCAATGCCTCCCGAAGAACACCAACAACCTGCTGTGGAAGGATATCTCCTTGTATCCATTAAGGGTTGCAGCATTCCATCTGTGTGCCCGTCCATGTTGTTGCAATTCTGCAGGCATGTCTGGTGTTGCAATGTGGGAGTTCTTCCACACTGCATCTTGATCATTTACCTTTATGAGGTGTTGTTCCAAGCACTTCCTGCAAGGTGGCAAGATTCCCATGTCAACATTGCACGCTGCATTCGAGGGCTGGTCTCGACACCTCCCCCTGATCATGAACAGTCTTAAATCGTCCACTTCTCCGAAGCTTGCCTTGCCATACACTGCACACGTGACCTCTTCAAGCTCAGTTATCAGGTCGTCATTCGTCAATCACTATCTCCTGTCATCTGGTTTCTTGGTGTTGGCGAGCAGGGCATCATGTTGAACAGTTTTTCGCATATTTGTCTGAAATTGTTCGGAACGTCTTTCATGCAGTGAAACCATGCATTTCCATCCTCTATAACTAGCGTTACCATGTGGTGGTTTACTGGCAGTGTCTATCTCTTTCACCAAGTACTTGAAACCTTTATATTTGTCAGTCTTCACGAAGTTGCCATCGGCAGTGTCAAAGCTGTGTGGAACTGGAATCTCAGGATATTTCATCAGATCCACCGGTGGCTCCTGGTTCTATGATTTGACGAACAGTTAGAATGCAATGCTCCCCTGCTACCTGTGCTCCACTACCTTGTTATTTGCAGTTTTGATTTTTCACCATTTTCTCCATGGCTTCCATGGTCTTCAGCTTTATTCTCTTTATTGGTTCAAAGAGGTTTCATTTGTTTCCAACCTTCCTTTGATAAATACTTCCTTAGCTTCCTTACCTTTGGTATCAGCAATCAGAATATCACTCATTGTCAGCAAGTAGACGAGCATCAGACAGAATGCAGTATAGAGGAGCCGTCTCATCAATGGTGAATGGATTCATGAATCCATTAATGGCATCGTGTGTCTTGTAATTATCTTTAGTTCCGAGCAGAAATACAGGATCACTCTTCTGAATTTATTCAGGCCACAGGTCTTTGTGCCTCGTGCCAGATTTAGAGTCACCCAACATATCTGCCATGGTTAGAGTGGCTTCCACATGTTTGGATCGTGCATGTGTAGTTCTGACCCACCGCTGGTTTCGCATCATAATTGCCAGTGATGCCAGATATGTTTTGGCATCTTCAACTCACCATTTGTAACTTCCCGACATGTGTCCTGTCCGATTGAGCTTACAAGCCTGTCTGTCTGCATAAAGGGTTCTTTGACTTTTCCAGCTGTAATATATTTCAGGTAATTGCTCAACTCTGGTGGAATGATATAATCTGTGTTGTCAAGATGGTCAGCAGTTGTGGGCCGAAGCAATGAGATTACATGTCGTAAAGATCTTGCAATTTCTGCCAAATTATCTTTAGTTCCGAGCAGAAATGCCCACTGCACTGTTTCCAACTTCATATCTAAGTTGTAAACCAAGTTTGAGGTAAACTTTCTCATGATATTTAGGGGGCAAAAGGCTATCTTCTCTCCATAGGTGTGCTCCAATTTTGCTTTCAACTTCTCACTTCGATACAGGGGGTTGGTCTCAGAGCCTGATCTTGGTTCAGACCCGCACAGTCGATCAAGATTCTTTGTGAAGCGCTGATAGCAGTGTCTGATATTTGTGTTCATTGCTGAATTCATCTGGTATCGGCTCTCAAGCACACTCCGCTCAAGTCTTACAACCAACTGGTTCTGACCGTATCTGATGATGGATCTCATGGAGATTACAGTCTTTTGGCTGGATCTTTTACATCAGATAACATGGTAAATGTCACATTTTGCACCTCATGATGTAAGATGCATGTCTACCGCTTCTTAGAGGTGGAAACGCTGGTCCCTTCTCCCTTCCATTTTCTAGTTTTCCTCTTCTGTTCTTGCTCCATTATGTCATCACTCATCACTATTGTATTGCACACAAAAACATAAACATAAAAAAAAATCTCTTACTCTTGGAAGTTTCTAATTCCTGGTTACATTCTGAAATGTCAGTATGATGTGTAATCTACAGCTTACATTGCTCGAAAATTATTTATTTTATGATATATCTTGGTTATCGGATCGACATGGTCACAAATATGAAAAAAAATTAGAATTAAAATCGAAACATAAATTTCATCGAGAAGTGATGATAGCCTCTGAAGAAGAAGGTGGCTTTTTGAGTGCCATCGTGACCATAGGGTTCGATTTTACTAATCAGCCCTAATTATTTATATTCCAGAGTACCAAATGGGGTACCAAATGGCATTGTAATTGTCTTGAATTTCGAAATGCATTGGTGCAGATTTTGATGTGACTAAATCTCCTTTAATTTCAGAGAGGTGTTGAAGTAGACAGTTTTGAAATTTTACATAAAAATTTGAACATTTCTAAATTTAATAAATATTCATGTTTATGCAAATGAACTCGTTAACATAACAACATTGGGTATTGAAGGAGAAATGCATAACCTCTATTTTGGGACCAGTGTTGTTATTCTATCTTTAAGATTTAGTGAGATATGCCTGATGTACTGATCTAGGTGCAATGTTTCAACTTCAATAGTGGTCCTGGGGTTGGGGTGTTGGGGGAGGGAGGTGCACGGTGGGCTACACTGGCTCGCCCGACGTAATAGTTTTTCATCTACGCGTTGATTGCTTTCGTTTTGCTGTTTTATTTTATTTTATCTTGTATTTTCTTCGGACAATGAACATGAGTACACAATGGGGAACTCGCCACAGTAATTGGAATCTGATTCTGGTATACCACACTGTTAGCTGTACATTCATATGGGAAAGCTAAACAAGCCACCTGTGTTCCATGAACTGTGTCATAGCTCTGGCAGGTGGGATCAGAAATCAAGAGCTATAAACACCTTGAAATGCTGCCATCTGGCGGTGCTGGCTGTTTCCCAACTTTGTACCATTGCTTTAGTTTGTATACATTTGATGTTCTCTTGAAATATCTTCACAGGTTCATTAAGATTTGTCAGTTTTTAAAATGATATGCAGTACTGCCAATATTTAGATTTTAAATATATTTTTGGTACAATGGCTTGTTTATTTATGACTGTATAGCAAAAGTTCCCAATAGTTTTGGCGGATACGCGACAAAAATGGAATGAGATGTTCACTTTTGGGAGAAAGCATGAAAATTTGCAGGCATGTCATTTAAAGCATGCAGATTTCAAAAATGGCCGGGAATATACCACTGAATATACATATTTGAGCCCATTTTGTTATATTATTTGAATACATGTTTTTATATATTTTGATGAGTAAAATGTCTGTTTTGTAACATATTGACCCAATTTATTCTAGATATTGCACACATCGATAATTTGATGTAAAAACTGTACTTCATGTGTAATTTGTTGGAATAAATAAGTGTTAGTTACTGTATTCGCCTCTAGTTTAACCCAATACGCATGTCATACACCTTCTTAAAATATTTTAACTCATAAATGGAAATTCAAGGTAAATTCACAAAGCCTCCATTATATAATATCTCTGGAATATCTAACAATCTTTTTTGGCCATTTAAAAATTATATTACATTTCATCTGACTTGCCTGTGTTACTTGCCATTGTTAAACATTTGTATTCATGAATACATTGTGTAAATGCATTTCAGGGATCAGTTTTACAGTTTGTTTTATTTTGCTTGCAAACATTTCAGGTAATTGCTCAACTCTGGTGGAATGATATAATCTGTGTTGTTTTCAAACTTTCAAATTTTTTCAAACAATTGGTTCAGTTTTCAAGACTCTTAACACAAAACTCAAAACTAACAACTCCATTTACAAAAAATAGTTAGATATGTCAAACTCCAAATTTATGTCAATTCTTTCAGAAAAAACACAAACTTGCATCAAAGCAAAAAACTTCCAATGACATGACGATGTCATTCATTTAATAATCTAAACAAGATGAAATAATATCATCACTATTAAATAACTAAACCACCACACCGAGCACGGCCACAACCATGGCCACCACACCGAGCACGGCCACGACCATGGTCACCACACCGAGCACGGCCACGACCATGGCCACCATACCGAGCATGCCCACCACACCGAGCATGGCCACGACCATGGCCACCATACCGAGCACGGCCACGACCATGGCCACCACACCGAGCACGGCCACGACCATGACCACCACACCGAACCCGGCCACCACACCGAACGTGACCACAACCACGACCACCATCCCAAACATACACACAACCACAACCATGACCACAACGTCCTCACTGTTGAATTGCCTGCTCCATGTTTTCACACACTGCACTTGTTTTGCACAACCAGACTTCAAAACCGTGATGAGGGGATTATCAATTTAGTATCACCTGGTTTACACATTGATAAAGCAATTTTCAATAATGCGTAGTGTGTGTTTTAAAAATAAGTACGAATTAGGAGTTTTGCTGAAAGAACAATAAGATATGAAATGTGCTTTTAACTTCAGGATTGTAATTTTATAAATTGAAAAGGAGACAACATTTCATATTTTGATGTAAACTAATAAAACTGTATTAAGAGTTTTGAAAAACTTGGATGTTTGAGTCATATAATTAAATGGTGTGTTAAGAGTTTTGAAAAACATGCGAAAGGTTTCATAAAATGTGTATAAGCAATAAAAAAACAAGTACAAAAAGTTTTAATTAAAACAAAAGCCGCGTCGATGTTACACAATGCCTAGATGCAGCTGTGCCTATAACGTCGATGTTATAGGCACAGGACATTCCTATTGATTCGATTACTTGATGTTATTTTTGTGCAAAGTGAAAATATATCTCGGCAATTTCCCGTGTGTGGCGACGAATTTTTAATATATCTCGGCATTTTCCCATCTGTTATTTCAGGCGGTGTATGACTGACCATGCCGCGATTAAAAAAAAAAAAAATCTCGGCAATTTCCCGTGTGTGGCGACACGTGAACGAAGCTATGCTCCTCTCTCCACATTATTGTGACGACATATAAATTAAATATTTCATCGTGACGATTGTCATCAAATGGACGAATTTTTAATATATCTCGGCATTTTCCCGCCTGTTATTTCGGGCGGTGTATGACTGACCATGCCGCGATTTAAACAAAATATATATATCTCGGCATTTTCCCGTCTTATTTCGGGCGGTGTATGACTGACCATGCCGCAATTTAAAAAATATATATCTCAATGGACTTGAAGTTACAGGCCTTTGAGAATTCATTTCGTTCTATAAAGGGCAACTTTCATCGGATTTTCTTCCCGTTTTTTTTCAACCGAGTCTAAAACGATGTTAGCGACTGTGAAAAATGAAATGATATATCGAATTTGATTTGAAATAAAACTGTGTGAGAGAGGAAGACACCACGGGCCTACAAAACAGGCCTCAAAGCTATGCGAGTTAATAAAATGGTGGATATTTGTTTATATGAAGCCTCTCCCACAATGGGTGGAGCTATGGTTCCCAGAATGGGTGGAGCTTTGAGGTTTTGTCTTCTCTGCAAGAACAAGAAGAACAACAACAACAACAGCAGAGGGCACTCTATTAGCAGCGTCTGCGACGTGGCTAAAAAAATGTAACAGACCAGCAACCATGTTCCATGCAAATTTTCCACTGCGGAAGTTCTTGCAAAATATGTCAAGGATATATGAGTTATTATCCAGATTATTAATGTAAATATATTGTTACGGCCCGCGGATAAGGATGTTGGTTTGCTGAGCGGATGGCACCGCGGCCTAACAGTTACCCCGATTCCTGAACGTTGGCCGGATCGCGCCACAGCTATTCAATATGGAAAAGACAAAAGCGACACGGATGTGAAGAAGAAGGAGGAGACGAAAAGGTTGGCAAATACAACTAAATTTATTTACTATTTACAGGCTCAAAATAACCAAGGAGAAGGAAAGATAAGAAAATAATACACAGAAGATTTTAGAGACACAGTGAAAATCGCTAGCTTATCTAAACAGACTTAATTAATACCCAGGACAGAACAAACGAAGACGACTCACACGAGGAATGATGATAGGAATGGCAGAGGTGGATGGCTTGGAGGGGGGAGGCCGGTCCACGGATACCGCAGCTCGATCGGCGCGTTTGGCAGCCGCCGTTCCTTTTCGGTCCTGCTCAAAACGTCCGTCCAGGCCCCAAGCTGCTGTGGCTGCAGTTTCGGTGGCTCAAGCTGCTGTTGATGCCGCCGCGGTGGCTCAAGCTGCTGTTGATGCAGCCGCGGTGGCTCAAGCTGCTCTCTTCAGGGATCCCTTACTCAACTCTCTTCTCGGTGATCTCTTTGCCGCAACTCTTGTCATGGACCTCCTTACGCAACCCACGCACTTCTTGCGCGCGCGCCTTTATAGCGCCTCCGGCGATTAAGCCGCCGGCCTTCAGGACACGCCCATCGGTGTGCTCACCTCGGCCATGGTTGGTCGCGCGACCCTCTGGCTCCGCCCTTGATGACGACGGGCGGGCACGCCTTTCTTCCCCGACCCGAGCACATGTTCAATGGTGGTTTTGGAGGGGATGTAATTGGCACATTGAGGCTTGGCCATGACACAAGGGGAAATGGAGGTTTTTGGGAATGGGAATGAAGAATGAAGGGAATCTATCTTATTTCACTTGGTGCAATGGAGTGTCATTTTAATGGAAGACAAAGCCTTAACCTAATACACAGAATAAGGAAATAAACTACTGAACAGGGATATTATAGTGTCCTTCAATGTATGCTTTATGGAATTAACTACCGGAACGCCCTTTGACCTTTATACAACAGACTGGAGGCAGGAAGGCGATATTTTACAACAATTTACTATACAATAAAAACACAATAAGAAAAATACAATCCTCATATCCGCAACACTGCACCCTCCTCCTCTTAGGCACGTCCCGGGCCTATAACTTTAGCTTAGTGTGACACGTAGGTGTAGTTCCCTCTACTTTTAACCTGCCCCTGAGTGCGACAGTTTTAAAACATAAATAAATATGTCCCGCTGCTCCATTGCACCCTACCTAACAGACTCACGCCCACAGCTAACCGAATTGCGGAATGGTCTTCAAACTATACACTGACGGTGGGGAGCATTATTTACAATGACTCTGCTTTTATTTACAAAACTAACCCAGGACCTGTGATTGTTCTTTCTGGGGGGGAGACAGTCTGCTCTGCATCGACGCACCATGAAAGCACCCAAAAGCGCACCAACACACCCTCAAGCACCAATCGGTGCACAGTCATCACTGTTCATGAAAATAAAAACAACAACCCCTATCCCTGCAGGTGGTCTCTTGCTCTTCAGCTCCCTCTGCTGGCTATTATTATTTTCCTGGTGTTGTCATCTTCCTTTGCTGGCGGCCTATTTGTAATAAAACTTGCACCCAACGTGTCCATTTGTATTTATTTATGGCCCACAGGGGCCGACTATGTATGGTTCACCTGTGGGGCATCGGTGCCCTGTGATCGAGGTCCGCCAGCAAGATTTCGGGCCTTCATGGCCGGTTCCAGCAGAGGGGCCATGCCCCAACCCATGGGGTCCATAAGTGGTGCTCGGCCACAGACATGTGGTCCATAATGTGGTGCATCGATGCAGACAGCTGGTTCTGGGAGTTCCGGGCGCACAATGGCGGACTCACGCACGCTCCCCTCGGCGCCCAGTGGCACACAGGTCCTCATGTGGGAGACAAAGGGGGGGAGAGACAGATGAGTGAGGGGTAAGGTCACAAGGGTACACATCAATCAAAGCAATGCAAGGCGAAGTGCGTACGGAGAGCGAAGTGAGAAAAGCTCGTCCCTACCATACGTCACCCCCCCCCCCCCCCCTGTCACCTACTCTACCCTTGCCCTTACCCCATATTTACAAAAATCTACACATTTACAAATTCGTCGCTAATGTCACATCTTCCCCATATTTCCCCTATACCAAATTCGTCTCCACAATCCCTCTAACCAAAATTTGCCATCACCTAATTCGTCATCAATCCTCATAAGGAGGAAGAGATGGAACACAAAGCACAATGTCACACCCACGTCATGACGCATCTCATTCCAAACATCTGCACAATAAAAAATAATAAAACATGGCATCGTGTGGAGTTACGTCACCTCAGGTGAGTGGATGTAGATGGTGCGAGGAGATTCTTAATCCTAACTATCCTCTAAATGACTTTAACACACTTTACACTACCCGGGGTCTTTCCCTGCCAATCCATTGGCCAACTTACACTATGGGTTCTAAAAACCAATTCCCATTGACCAAACTGTGGTGCTTCTCAATTTGGGGTCTCACTCCCCCGATTCATCTCCCTGTGCCCTTGCACAATTTCCAGGCTAGGTTGTGCAGCTCTCCCAGCAGGTCTACCCACCTGCACACCTCCACCACTGTAGTTTCCACCCGAGCGTACCTGCTCCTTAACCTAACCTATCTACTGGGGAAGGCCCCTCCTCGCTCTGCCACCCCTCGGTGCCCTCTGGCACTGGGCTACCCGGGTCCGTCCTCCGGATCCTCGGGCCCCATCCACAACAACTCTACCGGCTCCCAGAGCCCACCTGCGGCCTCACCTGGCCGACATCCTCACAGTGGTGGAGTGCCCAAACCAACTACACACACTAACAGGCTACACGCCCAGCCATTTCCACGTCACTAATGCACCCATCCAAATCACCATTCTTCCACCCGCACCACAGATGCCAATATCCAACCACAATTTACCTGTACCCTCTACCTAACACTTACACTACCCGCCCCGGGTATTCGTGATGGGGCTCCACTCTTCCCCCATTCACAACTTCGCACCATCCACTCCACTCCATAGTTTCCACCATACTCACTCCACGACCATCCATTCCAATACTCCATATATTCCACACTCCATGTATTCCACACTCCATGTATTTCACACAACCATTCTCCATACACCTGTTGTTGCACACCTGTGCAATCACACCTGTTCCTCACACACTTTTCACAATACACTTCTGAATACACCTCCAACACTCACACAGCATCATCTAATCTACCTGTTGCCCTGCTAACTTAGTGCTCCCCGTCTTCCCTTTAAACTAAGCACATACCACGTCATTATCATCCACTCTAATCTACCTGCGTCCCCACTACAGGTACCATTGTCACTAACTAATCTTAACGTTACCTATTGTCATCTTCTAGATCCCTACCATTATCCAAACCCTCCCGGGCTAGTTTTCACTGCCAACCCCATAAGACTAGTGCTCCTTTGCCCCCGCTGTGAGGGATGGCAGAGTTGCCAAGAGTTGCCTGACACCAATTGTTACGGCCCGCGGATAAGGATGTTGGTTTGCCGAGCGGATGGCACCGTGGCCTAACAGTTACCCCGACTAACCCGATTCCTGAACGTTGGCCGGATCGCGCCACAGCTATTCAATATGGAAAAGACAAAAGCGACACGGATGTGAAGAAGAAGGAGGAGACGAAAAGGTTGGCAAATACTACTAAATTTATTTACTATTTACAGGCTCAAAATAACCAAGGAGAAGGAAAGATAAGAAAATAATATACAGAAGATTTTAGAGACACAGTGAAAATCGCTAGCTTATCTAAACAGACTTAATTAATACCCAGGACAGAACAAACGAAGATGACTCACATGGGGAATGATGATAGGAATGGCGGAGGTGGATGGCTTGGAGGGGGGAGGCCGGTCCACGGATACCGCAGCTCGATCAGCGCGTTTGGCAGCCGCCGTTCCTTTTCGGTCCTGCTCAAAACGTTCGTCCAGGCCCCAAGCTGCTGTGGCTGCAGTTTCGGTGGCTCAAGCTGCTGTTGATGCCGCCGCGGTGGCTCAAGCTGCTGTTGATGCAGCCGCGGTGGCTCAAGCTGCTCTCTTCAGGGATCCCTTACTCAACTCTCTTCTCGGTGATCTCTTTGCCGCAACTCTTGTCATGGACCTCCTTACGCAACCCACGCACTTCTTGCGCGCGCGCCTTTATAGCGCCTCCGGCGATTAAGCCGCCGGCCTTCAGGACACGCCCATCGGTGTGCTCACCTCGGCCATGGTTGGTCGCGCGACCCTCTGGCTCCGCCCTTGATGACGACGGGCGGGCACGCCTTTCTTCCCCGACCCGAGCACATGTTCAATGGTGGTTTTGGAGGGGATGTAATTGGCAAATTGAGGCTTGGCCATGACGAAAGGGAAATGGAGGTTTTTGGGAATGGGAATGAAGAATGAAGGGAATCTATCTTATTTCACTTGGTGCAATGGAGTGTCATTTTAATGGAAGACAAAGCCTTAACCTAATACACAGAATAAGGAAATAAACTACTGAACAGGGATATTATAGTGTCCTTCAATGTATGCTTTATGGAATTAACTACCGGAACGCCCTTTGACCTTTATACAACAGACTGGAGGCAGGAAGGCGATATTTTACAACAATTTACTATACAATAAAAACACAATAAGAAAAATACAATCCTCATATCCGCAACAATATATATATTTTCCTATTTTTGGATCATTCGTTTCTGATTATTTTTGAAATCTGCATAACTGAAAACTCCTAAATACTATACCCATTTTCATGCTTTCTGCCAGAAATGGACATGCCTTTCACATATCCACCCGACAACACGAAAAGATTAATATATACCGGCACATTACCCACAGGGTCTTTATCCTTACTCTCACCCACCTCCTGCTCATAAAAGCAAACGGCATTCCCATGTCGAAACAGCGGAATATGTAACACTTTGATCTACCCTATCATGCTAATCACCGACTTCACAGAAACCTATCACAATTTTAAGAGAAAATAATGGGAAATATTAGCAAACGTGTGTAATATTCGCAGTAAAAGTGCTGCTTGAGGGAAAGGGTAATTCCAAGTGGTTCCTAAATTTGAGAGCCTAAAAATTGTGGGTGGAGTCAGGCGAACTGTCCAACCAATGGGTGGAACTTGCAAGGATGCACGCATGGCTGATATATATATATATATATATATATATATATATATATATATATATATATATATATATATATATATATATATATATATATATATAGATATACAGTCATGTGAAAAGTAAGGACACCTCATGTAAAGTTTAGACTTTTTCAACATATTTCAACATACAGCTATTTGATCTTCATTTCAACAATATTGATAGATGAAGGTGATATAATATAACAAATATCATGAAACATTTACATTTTGTAGTCCATTGTATAATTTAAATAAACATAAATGCAAATTTCGCATTTGGAAAAAGTAAGTACACCCCTACATTTATCACTACTTCAAATACCTAAAATTAGAATCAGGTGCACCAGCTCAGGTGAAAATGATCAGAACATCGTTAGAGAGGATCTTGGAGGAACCTGTCTTATTTAAACCTCAGACATTTAGTTTGGTTTGCTCTTTGTTGTTGAAGTGTGCGGCGTCACCATGCCGAGATCAAAAGACCTCTCTGAGGCCTTCAGAAAGAAGGTTATGGATGCCTCCGAGTCTGGGAAGGGATTTAAAAAGATCTCCAAACAATTTGAAATCAATCATTCGACTGTCCAGAAGATCATCTACAAGTGGAGAAGATTCCAAACAACTGCCAACTTGTTCAGACCAGGCCGCCCCAGCAAGTTCAGCCCAAGAGCAGACCGCAAGATGCTGAAAGAAGTCTCGAAGAACCCCAGAATGTCATCGCGGGACCTACAGGTAGCTCTTGCCACTCTTAATGTCAAAGTGCACGAATCTACCATTAGAAAGAGGCTGCACAAATTTGATCTACATGGGAGGTGTGCCAGGAGGAAACCTTTGCTGTCCAGAAAGAACATCAGGGCCAGACTAAAGTTTGCCAATAAACACCGAGGCAAAGATCAGCACTTCTGGAGCAATGTGCTCTGGACAGATGAGTCAAAGGTAGAGCTATTTGGCCACAGTACCAGAAGACATGTTTGGCGAAAACCAAAGACATCATTTGACCACAAGAACCTGATACCAACTGTAAAGCATGGTGGTGGAAATATTATGGTTTGGGGCAGCTTTGCTGCATCAGGGCCTGGGCAGCTCACCATCATAGAATCCACTATGAATTCTTCATTGTACCAGAGGGTGCTTGAGGATAATGTGAGGCCATCTGTCAGAAAGTTGGAGCTCAACTGAAGGTGGATCTTGCAACATGACAATGACCCTAAACATACCAGTAAATCCACCAAGGAATGGCTGAAAAGAAAGAAATGGAGGGTTCTGGAATGGCCAAGTCAAAGCCCGGATCTAAATCCCATCGAGATGTTGTGGGGGGATTTGAAACGAGCTGTGCATGCAATAAACCCCTCAAACATCGCACAGCTGAAAGAATTCTGAATGGAGGAGAGGGCAAAAATTTCTCCCAGTCGATGTCAGAGACTGGTAGACAGTTATAAGAAACGCCTACTTGAGGTTGTTTCTGCCAAAGGGGGCAATACCACATATTAGAGCCAAGGGTGTACTTACTTTTTCCACATGCGAAATTTGCATTTATGTTTATTTAAATAATACAATGGACTACAAAATGTAAATGTTTCATGACATTTGTTATATTATATCACCTTCTTCTATCAATATTGTTGAAATGAAGATCAAATAGCTGTATGTTGAAATATGTTGAAAAAGTCAAAACTTTACATGGGGTGTACTTACTTTTTCACCTGACTGTATATATATATATTAGACACACATTGAGGCATACCGACTTGTTTTGCAAACTCCATCATTTGGAGGATTGTTGCAGTAACGTGGATTATGATTATTTGGATAATGCTGCGATCCTCATTGGGTGACGTCCTCGCACTTGCAAGTGTGAGGATGTTGTGTTTTTCTTGACCTACAGCTTCTGCTATGACCAGTACAAGTTCGGAAGCAAAAGAGGGGTACCAAGCCTGTGACTTAACTTCACAGGACAACAATGCTCCAACAAATGGCGTGTCGGAAGGAGTTTCGCGCGAGGAACGGATTGCTCGCTACAAGGCTGAGCGACGTCGCCAACTCGCGGAATTATTCGGCACAACCTCGAGTACCCAGCACAACATTCGACAAATAGAAAGTGAGGATGGTATTGGATTGCAAACCAATAATTCTAAAGGACCTGATGCAAAGGCAAGTTTGGAACTGTCATGCAGCTCCAAAAGTTATGGAGCTGTAATGGATGAAGGGGTTCAGTGTTGTGATAATAGAAAATTGGGTGACAAGTTATTGCAGGAGACTGACATCTCTGCAAGTTCTGCTAAAGATTGGATGCAGGGAAGTGTGACCTGGAGCCGCCTGATGACGCAGCTTCCGTGCAAACAGTTGGCCACGCGTAGAATCGTACGCAGTCTGTCATGCAAACTGGAAGATGCCAATCCAAACTCTTTATCCTCACCAGCAGTTGATAATCGGCACCACTCCATTGTATTTGCTGGGCCTTCTATTGTTGGACCCACGCACTGCATCTCTGCCTGGCAGGGGCAGGTGCGAGATCCTTGCTCACACGAAACTCATCCTTTCAACGTGGCAGCAGAAAGGTGAGGATTAATCTATATTCACCATAGACTCATACCCCCTTTGCCCTGTCTTCATCCTTTTCCTGACTATACTCTGTTTTTATGGGAGGATGCTACAATAAGTATTGAATGTGCCTGAGGATCAACCCCGGACAGGTCACAGCATGTTGTATGTTAGGGTAGAAATTTGGAATTTGGCCAGGATACCAGCACACGATAGCTTACTTTTTTAAGTCACCATGTGGTAGTTGACATCCATAAGCGAATGCTATTGGGCAGGATGTCTGACTTGATGTCATTCAAAAGACTGCAATGCCCAACCTGTAGTTCGACAGGAAATGTAACCCAGACTAAGCAATTCAATGGTGATTATGTGAACTCTGAACTATCCTGATGGCCTCTTCTTCCTCGTCTTCTTCTTCCATACGATCAATATTGATTCTGTTAAAATACATTTTGATTTTGGAATCATGTGTGATAATTCCTATTTGCTCATTACCCCCATGCACTCACAGTGGGGTTAAGTAATTGGTTCATTTCTATCTGTCTGTCCGTCCGTGTGTCCACAAATGTCGGTTTTTGATCAAGGAACAACTAGATGTAAATTGAGTGTTTTATTTCGAACATAAATCAGAAAATGAACCTGTAGTTAAATTTTCTGCTCGCAGACCCCACCCATGTCCTTGTTTCTCAAGTCAGCGTGGCGTAATGAGTGACATGAACTCTCTAGTTCCTGTATTGCTGCTTTATGTGGTTGAAGTAGAAGACCTACTTTGATTACCTCTTGATATCTCCCCAATACTGATAGCAGTTTGTCAGTGCACTCTGATTCAAATTATCAGAGACATTGAAAGAGGATATGGCATGAAACTTTCATGAATTTATCCCTTTATTGTGTAATTTGCTTCAGTCTATATAGTATCAACATGAGCAAAACAGTTAAGGAAATGTGCTTAGAACTCATTTCCTGTGTTTGTGTTTCATGAAATGTGTTTCATGTATTCTTTTTGCAAACCTGACGTCACTATCTTAAAAACCAGTTGAGGCTGCACCTGAGGGAAATTGACATCATCGGCAAATCTACTGATGGAATTTTTCAAACTCGTTTTGTGAAATATATTTGGGCATGGACTTTGAAAATGGCAATCTGTGCCGAGTGGCCTGTGATCTCAGGGTGTACCATTCAGTCACACATTTAAACCATGTTCATCCTACAAACCTGAGCCATGACACAAGGCTCAGTATGGCTGACTGTTTCGGTCCATATCTAGCTTTAGAAGATGCTTCTCATTTTGGTTTTTAACAAAGCTTGTTTGTGTGTTGTAAAATCCATGTTAGCCAAATTTTGAGATCCTGGTATCTTGCAATGATTTTCCAAATTTCCATTCTGGAAGATGGCCTTTTCAATTTCCCCAAAGTGTGAATATGGAGAGAAAGATGACATCAAGATCTAGTTTTAAAACCCTGGAGTTTGATGTCAATGTGAACAGATTGAATGGTTGCAATCCCAGTGTTGTATTAAAGTTTGACATTCCTCAAAAGGAGGAAGGTGATTTTTACGGCGTAGCCCATAGTTCAAAGCCATCTAGAACAGTGTTTGTCCGTCCATATGTATGTATGTATGTATGTCCCCTCAAATGTATACCAATCAGAGCTAAGGATCTGGTCACATGATAGGGTGATATGATTATATCTGATGTCATTATGGCGATACGGCGGCTGACTCTCCACACTCCGGCATTTTAATTCCAATTTCGTTCAGGCCGAACATATCGTCAAACTTGTCATATATTACAATCGCCATGCTCTAACTTTATCTTTTTCATTCAGTGTGAAACACAAACAACCCGATTGTTAAAATGACCATCAAATATCGAAAGCATCGGCGTTACGGGTCTTCCAACAAAATGGTATGTATAGGCCTTAGGCTTCATGCCTCACCTTCAGGCTGCATTGGACAAATTAAGCCCAGGTTTCTTAATACAGTAGTGTATCTTTTCAGTAGTATCGTTTTAGTAATAGTAATAATAATAATATAGTAAATGTAACCATAACACTTTAATCCCAATGTCGTGAATACATAGTTATTGGATTGAAGATGTGTATGGTTCATGAATCAATGATAAGCGGTGTACAGACAACTGCGGAAGTAAGAATTCGCCTCGGTTTTTTGATAGCATGTTATTAACCCAACCCTTGTGGGGTATATAGATTACAGGAGATCTTCCCTCAGTTCTGTAAGTAAAACTTACCTCACGGATGTCGGGATTCCTCCACTTTTTTTTTGTTTAATGTTGTAGACAGCATTAGCGACTTTAAAAAGCTAATCATATGTGTTTGTGGTTTATAATATTTTACAAGCCCGGCTACGCTGCTGTTAGACTTTCGGTCTTGTTTTTTTCTATGTCCATCGCAGCTCAGACTCAGCATTCAAAGACGAGGATATCACAGATGCAATTGCACGTTGGCTGCTAAATGCTCGAATATGAGCTGCTAATGCTGTCCATGAAATAGAGCAGTCTTGACATTTTCATCATCTCGAGGAGATGCAACACAGGCCAACACAGGGCAGCCCCCACAGGAGTGAGGACTATCACTCCGTCTATACAACAACAACAACAACAACAGGCATTTTAAGGCCATTTTCCCTGCAAGAGCGGGGGTTAGCCTTGCGGTCCCAATGACAATGTTCTCCATTTTGCCCTATTTTCTGCATCTCCCCTTGTTAACCCCCTTGCCCGCATTTCTTCTTCGACCATCTTTAGCCAAGTCTTTCTCGGTCTTCCCCGTCCTCTACTTCCTACTACATTCATTTCCATCACTCTTCTCAACCAGTCACTTTCATCCTTCCTCAACACATGACCAAACCATCTCAACCTGTTCCTCTTCACAGCATCCATCACAGGCTCTATTCCCATCATCTTTCACAATTCATCATTTGTCTTCCTCTCTCTCTCAACGATACTCCACACATCCACCGATCCATTCGCATTTCCACCCTTTCCAGCCTTCGTTGCTGCTCTACGTTCATTACCCATGTCTCACTCCCATAAATCATAACACTTCTCACACATGCAGCATACACCTTTCCCTTCAGCTTCAACGACACTCCCCTCCTCGTCAGCACGCCAATCAGTTCCCGAAACTTCTTCCATGCACATCTCACTCGAGCAACCATTGCCGAGTCTGATCCACCTTCTCCATTCAGCACGTCTCAGAGGTAGCAAAATGTTTTCACACCTTCCAGCATCACGCCGTCTCCAAGATCCAACTCAACATTTCCTCCATCTGCAGCTCCCTCTGTGCACACCTTACACTTGAATGTAGCTGCCACACTGGTTAATGACCCTCTCAAACCACTACATTTTTGATGAACCCACTGAGCGCACATTGTACATTGAATGGAATTCACTCCGACACCCTTCCTGCACACAGCACATGGCCACTTCCCAGTTCTTTCCACCTCACCACATGCTTTGCCACTTGCCATCACCTTCGTTTTTCTGATATTCACCTTCAGACCTTTTGTCTCCATACATTCCTTCCACTTGTTCATCTTCTCCTTCAGTCCATCCATACTTTCTGCAATCAACACCAGATCATCTGCATACAGCAACTCCCATGGTAAACCCTCCTTTACGTTCTGAGCCAGCACCTCCATCACAGCTACAAATAGTAGTGGACTTAGTACCGAGCCCTGATGCACTCCCACCTTCGTCCTTCACCTCAAACTCACCACTGTTCCCGTCCTTCGTCCTTACAGCTGTGCGCGCTCTTTTGTACATTGCCATCACTACTCTGATCAACCATTCCTCCACTCCTAACTTCCTCATTGCCCATGTCAATACTTTGCGTGGAACCCTATCGAATGCTTTCTCCAGATCAACAAACCCAAGAAACAACTTCTTCCTCTTCTCCATGTACTTCTCCTGCAACTGCCTCACAATAAAAAGCGTGTCTGTCGTTCCTCTTCCTGGCATAAATCCAAACTGCATTTCGTCAATCTTCACTTTCTTCCTTATCCTCCTCTCCAACACCCTTTCCAATACCTTCATTCCATGCTCCAATAACTTTATCGCTCGATACGAGCCACAGTCCAGAGGGTCACCTTTGCCCTTGTATAGAGGGACGAGGGTACTCAGTTCCCAATCCACTGGAATGCGGCCTTCTTTCACCACCAGATTGCAGATCTCTGTCATTCTTTTCACACCGCAATTTCCCGCTGCCTTCAACATATCTCCCACAACTCCCGTCGGCCCTCCCGCTTTTCTACTCTTCATTGCTTTTATCGCTTCCTCAACTTCCTTCTCGGTTATCTTCTCTGCCTGTCCTAAAACTGGGTTACTCTCTATGTTGCCATCCCATTCATTCTCTGCATTCAACAGCATTTCCATATATCTTTTCCATCTTCCTTTAATTCCATCTGGGTCCACAACGATTTGTCCCACTTTGTCCTTCAAGCAACTCACCCCCATCACATCACACCCCTCTTTCGCTATCTGCTTTGCAATCCTGAATACCGCTCTCTGACCCTCTTCCAAATCCAAGCATTCTCCGAACATTTTCCTACATGCCTCCTGTGCCTTTGCTACCTCTTTCTTTGCAGCCTTCTTGGCTGCCTTATAACTTTCATGCTCTGCCTTTTCTGCCCCCATACCATTCGCCTTCTGCCACTCCTTGAACTTCTTCCTCTTCTCGTCAATCTTCTTTCCAACTTCATCATCCCACCACCATGTTTCCGAGTGCCTCGGTGGTCCTTTTGTCCATCCACATACCTCACCAACGGCTCCCAACAGACTATCTTTCATTGACATCCAACCACTTTCAAGCTCAACCACATCATCCTCTACCCTACTCAGCCTCTCTTTTAATGCCTCCCTCACTGTCACCTCTTTCAACCTCCACACCTTCATTCTCGGTTGGTACTTCACCCGCTGAGCTCTCCTCGCACCTTTCACCCTTATGTCGCAGACAACCAAGTGGTGCTGTGAAACAGCCTCCTCCCCCGGGATCACCTTTGTGTCCCGGAGGTGCCCCCTATCTCGCCTATGCACCAGCAGGTAGTCAACGGTTGTCGTCGACCCACCTGACGTGTATGTAACAAGCTTATTATCCTCTTTCTGGAACTGAGTATTACAAATCAACAAATCAGCTCCATCAGCAAACTCCAAAATCCTTTCACCTTCTCCATTTCTCACACCATATCCGTAACCCCCATGAACTCCCTCAAAACCGGCCATACTCCTTCCCACATGTCCATTTAGGTCTCCTCCTACCACAACAACTTCCTCATCTTTCACGTTTTCCATCAGCTTCTCTATAGCACACCAGAACTTGTCCTTCTCTTCATCGCTCTGACCAACCTGCGGAGCATATCCCGAGATGATGTTCACCAAGAGCTTTCCAATCATCATTTTCACCATCATCAACCTTTCACTCACTCTAGTCACACTCACCACACTGTCTACAAACTCCTCAGAAAACAGGACAGCAACACCATTCACGCCCTCCGGGCACCCTTGCCACACAAACTTGTATTTCTGTCCCTGCCTACCCTTCACCATTCTCACACCACTTCCCTTCCATCTCGTCTCCTGCACACAACATATGTCCACTCTTCTTCTGACCAATACTTCCACCACTTCTCCTGATCTCCCTGTCATTGTCCCTACATTCCATGTCCCAAACCTCAGAAACCGATCTCCACGTCGGGCATCAGACGTTTCGTCATCATAAATGGAATGATTTCCACCCTTGCTTCGATCTGGTTCCCCACCTTGAGTTTTGACAAGAGGGAGTGGGGTCCCCCACGGGGTACTTCGGGCTGTACCCTGCCCATATGTAGTCGTAATTGTGTGTCCTCCGTCTATGTTTTTATTTATTTAAATAGTTGGGTGTTTTGTAGGAATCCATCCATTCTACATGCCTGACCTTGTGGAGTAAACCGAGCCATCTTTAGAAAACAGCTTTAATCTGCAGTTTCTCACCACATACAAAACTTTAATCCGCAGTTTGATGGAGTACTCTTCTCCCCTCTGGGCTGGTGATTCTGCCTCACACCGAGCTTGGCTTCACGCTGCAGAAACCAAAGCTTTTAGAATCATTGGAATCTGCTGCGATGCAGCTGATTCTGAGGGCCTTTCACTCGCTCATCGCAGGCAGGTAGGTGGTCTTTCTCTCTTCCACCAACTCCTCTCCGGCCTTGCTCCCCCAGCTCTGTCTGTGCTCTGTCCCCCAAATACTTCTTCAGGTCGCACAAGATCTGCCAGCAACCCTCTTATGGTTAAACTGCCAAAATCAAAACTCTGCTCACCTTCACTCTTTCTTTCCTCTTTACTCCCACCTCTGGAACAAACTCCCTCACTCTCTTCAATCCCACTCTTTCCTCCAGGTCTTTAAAACAGCTGTTCACCACCATCTCTTGTCTTCTGTGCCGAGTGGCCTGTGATCTCAGGTAATTGAGAACTCACTGATCGAGATTGAGAAAAAAAATTGAGATACTTCCCCCCCCAATCCAAAACCTTGATCTTTTCCACACCCGTTAATATACCCAAAATCCTCCCTTTCAATCTCCGACCTCATTCCTAAAATTCCTAGTAGTGTCTATTTGCTTTATACCATGTAAACCGTCCTCCCCACCAGATCAGAGCTGTCTCTTGCCACCCTTCCCTCATCCTCCCCCAGCACCCTCTCCCTTTCACAGATCTTCTGATGTCCTTGTTCTCTGCTGTTGTTGTGCTTCCCTCTCTCTCTCTCTCTCTCTCTCTCTCTCTCTCTCTCTCTCTCTCTCTCTCTCTCCCCCCCCCCCCTCTTGTCTCCCGCTCCCTTTATAACGTTTTTTTTGTGTTCCTGTTGTTTTTTTTTTGTGTGTGTTGACTCTTACGCGAGCCTCGACTTTGTATTCAAAAAATAATAATAAATAAAATCGACTAACTTTTAAGTTTTGTCACCTGAATGGTAACAATATTGGACTAGAGGCTGGTGCTTAACGCTCAGGCAATTGTCTCTGTAGCCATTATTCCAGGTTTACTCTCTGTATGCTTCCATCCCATTGATCTATCAAGCTCGGCTTCCACATTTTGCTATCCCATTTTTCCAATTTACCTCATCGTACTAAAATCTGCAATTTCATGTCTGTCTGTCTGTGATCGAGATACATTTGGTCGTAACTTATCCAATCTCAACCAAACTTGACAGGAGGACTAAGGGTCATACAACGGAGGTTGTAACAATTTAACTTGCCCCCCTCCCCTCCTCAAGGGGGATTTGTGCCTTGGATGAGCTCCGTGTTAAGGTGTATAACAGGAATTATCATGGCATTTAATGGGTCACACCTAAGGGACATAAATAAATATTATAACCATAAACGATTCAGTCAATTCTGTCCAACATACAATTACATTCTTAAACAGTCGCTACTAAACTGGAAGAGGTTTGGAGAAAACTTGACTTGCTTTAGGCATTAATACTTATCGCATCTTCAGATGAACGGATCGGAGTGTCTCGACTTGCTCGGCCTAGGTAAACGGCAAATAAACAAAGCTGATTGCATGAGTCTTTACGCATGAATGATGAATCCCATTGCCTGTCTGGTTTTTCTAGCCACCAGATTGTATGTGGATTGTTTATAAGGTATATATTGGGGCCTCGTATGTGAGTTCTATTGGCCATGGTTTCATTTGTGACGTGTTAAAGCACGGCGTTGTAAAGCGCGGCGTTACGCGCGCTGCTTGTGAGCAAGGAGGAAGCGGACAAGCGGTAACATATAAACGTCTTTATTGTAAGACTACACTGTAACACTGAAAATGCTCCGGGCTGGTCGCCCGGTGTATATCATGAGGCCACGCCTACCCCTCGGGCATGGCCACCGCCCACTTGGTGCGTGGAATGATGTCACCACGCCAGTGGGCTTTTGTGTCCGCCACACGCGCCCCCCCAGAATTCCCGCGCACCTGGAGAGCCAGTTTGCGGGGCAGACGAATGACCCGGCCGAAGCGCCCCCTGGCGATCGGCGGCGTCCGGGGTGCAGGGATGCCAGGTGGGATGCCCCTGGCTGCCCCTGGGATGGGTGCAGGACCGGGGGGCGGTGGGGCTGGGCGGTGCCGGGGGTCCGCCCGCAGGAGGGCGGCCCCGACGTGGGGGTCGGGCCACTGGCGGTGGATGGTCCACATCGAGGTGGGCTGGCTTGAGGCGGTCTACCAAAACGCGGTCAGGAGTACCGCCGATGTCCAGGGTGAAGTGCTTCGCCCCGGTCTCCAGCACGCGGAAAGGCCCGTCGTACGGGGGCCGCAGTGGTGTCCGATGGGCATCGTGGCGGACGAAGACGTACTCCGCCGTGCGAAGCTCCGGGGCGACGTGCGTCGGTGGGTGCCCGTGGCATGCCGTTGGCACCGGGGCGAACCTCTGGGCGGTCTCTTGCAGAGCGGAGCGCTGCTGTGCCGCGGACCATGGTGCTGTGGAGTCGGGGAGGAACTCGCCCGGCACCCGCAGCGGTTGCCCGAAGACCAACTCCGCCGCGGATGCGCGCAGGTCCTCCTTGGGCGCCGTCCGGAGGCCCAGCAGGACCCAGGGGAGCCTGTCGACCCAGCCGCCGTCGCGGAGGGTGGCCCGGAGCGCGGCCTTCAATGAGCGGTGAAATCGCTCACACAGGCCGTTAGCCTAGGGGTGGTAGGCCGTGGTTCGGTGCAGCCGGACCCCGAGCCCCTGCGCAACCGCCCCCCAGAGCTCCGAGGTGAACTGGGGGCCACGGTCGGATGAGATGTCTGAGGGGGCGCCGAACCGGGCGACCCAGGTGGCGATGAAAGCCTGCGCGACATCGGCCGCCGTTGTCGACGCCAAGGGCACGGCCTCCGGCCACCGGGTGGTGCGGTCCACCATGGTGAGGACGTAGGTGAAACCCCGCGAGGGGGGCAGAGGTCCCACCAGGTCCACGTGGACGTGGTCAAACCGGCGTTCCGGCACCAACGGGGCCTGGGTGTGCCGGTGCACCTTGGAGCGCTGGCACGCGAGGCACGTCCTGGCCCAGCCGCGGACGGCCTTCCGGAGGCCATGCCAGACAAACTTGTCGGCGATCAGCCTTTGGGAGGCCCTCGCGCCCGGGTGGGACAGGCCGTGGATGGCGTCAAACACCTGGCGCTGCCAGCCCGCGGGCACGATGGGGCGAGGACGCCCAAGGGAGACGTCGCACAAGAGGGCCACGCCCGCGCCGTCGAACAGCACCTCGGTGACGCGGAGGCCCGTGACGGCGGTCCGCAAGGCCTGGACGTCGGGGTTAGCGGCCTGGTCCGCTGCCATCCGGGCATAGTCGATGCTGAGGTGGACTGCGTGGGCGACGGCCCGGGAAAGGCAATCCGCCACCGGGTTGTCCTTCCCCGCGACGTGCTGGATGTCCGTCATGTACTCGGACACGGCCGAGAGGTGACGCTGCTGCCGGGCCGACCACGGCTCGGTGACCTTGCCCATCGCGAAGATCAGCGGCTTGTGGTCGACGAAGGCAGTGAACGCCCGGCCCTCGAGCAGATGGCGGAAGTGCCTGACCGCCAAGTGAAGTCCGAGCAACTCGCGGTCGAAGGTACTGTAACGGCGTTCGGGCGGGCGAAGCTGCCGGCTAAAGAAAGCCAGCGGTTGCCAAGCTCCACGCACCCATTGCTCGTGCACCACGCCCACCGCGTAGTCCGAGGCATCGGTGGTGAGGGCGATCGGTGCATCGGGCGCCGGGTGCGCGAGCATGGTGGCGTTAGCCAAGGCGAGCTTCGCGCCCGTGAACGCCGTGTCCATCTGCTCGGTCCAGGTAACGTCGCCTTTGCCCGGCTTACCTCGGAGAGCTTCGTGCAGGGGGCGCAGGAGCTGGGCGATACGGGGCAGGAACCGATGGTAAAAGTTCACCATGCCCAGGAACTCCTGCAGCCCTCTGATCGTGCGGGGGCGCGGAAACCCCTTCACCGCCTCCACCTTGGCCGGCAGGGGGACGGCTCCGTGCCTGGTGACACGGTGCCCCAGAAAATCGATTGTGGCGGCGCCGAACCGGCACTTTGCGGGGTTCACAATCAGGCCATGCTGGCCCAGGTGTTCGAAGAGCGTGCGGAGGTGGTGTAGGTGCTCTTCGCGGGACGCGCTGGCGACGAGGATATCGTCCAGGTAGACGTAGACAAAATCCAAGTCGCGCAGGACGCTGTCCATCAGTCGCTGGAACGCCTGAGCCGCATTCTTCAGACCGAAGGGCATGCGCAGGAACTCGAAGAGTCCGAATGGCGTGATGACCGCCGTCTTCGGGACGTCCTCCGGCCTGACGGGGACCTGATGGTAGCCGCGTATGAGGTCCACCTTCGAGAAGAAGGACCTGCCTGCCAAACGGGCGGAAAAGTCCTGAATGTGGGGGACGGGGTAGCGGTCGGGAGTCGTGGCGTCATTGAGACGGCGATAGTCCCCGCACGGTCGCCATCCCCCACCGGGCTTCGGCACGATGTGCAGCGGCGACGCCCAAGCGCTCTCTGAGCGCCGAACGATGCCGAGTCGCTCCAGGGTAGCGAACCCCGCTTTTGCCACCGCCAGCTTCGTCGGCTCGAGGCGGCGTGCCCGGGCGTAGACTGGTGGCCTGACGGTGGGGATCTGATGGGCCACCCCGTGCTTGACGGCCCCCGCCGAGGTGGGCCGCGTGAGGGCCGGGAAGCCGGCGAGGAGGCGGGTGAATGCGTCCGCTGCCGGAAGCGTACAGACCAACGTGGCCGGAACCGAATCGTTCGGCAAGCCGCTTGGCAAGCCGCTCGTTGAGCTGGGCAACGCACAAGCGAGCGAGCTGAACGTCTCGGCCTGGACAAGCCGTCTGCGCTTGACGTCGACCAGGAGCCCATTAGCGCACAGGAAGTCCGCGCCAAGCAGTGCCATGGGCACGTCGGCGGTGACGAACGTCCATCGGAAAACCTGCCCTCCAAACCGCAGAGAGAGGCAGCGTTTTCCGTACGTACGGATGGGCGTCCCGTTCGCGGCAAGCAGCGCGGGGCCCCCACCCGCGGCGTGCTTGTCTGACGTGCCGGCGGGAATGACACTCACCTGCGCTCCCGTGTCGCACAGGTAACGGCGCCCGGAGAAGGTGTCCGTTCTGAACAGCAGGCTGCTCGAACGGCCGGCGCTCATCGCCACTATTGAGCGCCGGCCCGGGCGTTTCCCGACCCGTTGAAGGAGCACGGCGGATGACACCGCCGAGCTTCGTGGCCGAACTTGGCGTGGAACCAGCACCAGGTGGTGGAGCTGGAGGAGCGCGGCTGGCTCCGCCAGGCCGGTGGAGTTGGCGGGTTTCCCCGCGGTGGCGGTTTTCGCCGCGGCGGTGGGCGGGGCGTGGCGGTGTTCACGAGGTGCGTATCAGCATGCTGCTGAACATCAGCGCGCTGTAGAAGCTGATGCTGTGGAACATGCTGCTGAACATCAGCGCGCTGTAGAAACTGATGCTGTGGAACATGCTGCTGAACCTCAGCGTCGAGGGCCGTGACGGCCACGCCGACGCTCGCCCGCGTGTCCGTAGCGGCGAAGTACCTGTCCGCCTTGGCGGCCAATGCTCGGGGTTCCGTTAGCTCGGTCCCGGCCAACGCGAGGCGAACCTGCGCTGGAAGTTGGCGCCGGAAAAGCGCCCGGAATAGCGAACTGGGGGCTTCGTCGCCCAACAGTGACAGCATATGGTCCATTCGGACCGACGGGCGCGTCTCACCGAGCTCGGGGAGATCCAGGAGGCGGTCGGCCCGTGCGTCGTCCGTGAGGCCGAACGTGGCTAGGAGTAGCCGCTTGAGTGCCTTGTACTTGTGGCCGTCCGGTGGGTGGCGAAGGACGGACACAACTCGAGCGGCCGTGCCGGGCCCGAGGGAGGCGACGACATGGCAGTAGCGCAGGTCGTCGTTGGTGAGGCGCCGAAGCTGAAATTGGGCTTCGGCTTGAACGAACCAGACTTCGGCCTGGGCCTCCCAAAATTCGGGAAGTTTAATCGCCATTGCCTTGTCGTTGGCCATTGCAATGGCGTCGTGTTCGGAAGGATCGCTACGGCAGATCCAACGTCGAGGGTCACCAGTAAAGCGCGGCGTTACGCGCGCTGCTTGTGAGCAAGGAGGAAGCGGACAAGCGGTAACATATAAACGTCTTTATTGTAAGACTACACTGTAACACTGAAAATGCTCCGGGCTGGTCGCCCGGTGTATATCATGAGGCCACGCCTACCCCTCGGGCATGGCCACCGCCCACTTGGTGCGTGGAATGATGTCACCACGCCAGTGGGCTTTTGTGTCCGCCACAGTGTCATATTTCCACCGACACTCTTACGGGCCAATTGTGACCTTAATTTGATGCACAACCATATTCCTTAGGTTTGTTAACATTTTGATACTGGCCAGAGGGAAATTTGGAGAAAATTCGATTTTACTTGGGCATTGGCGGTGGATCCACACCCACATCAGAAGAAACATAAATATATTATAACCAGTTATCAATTTGCGACAGACTTCTGGTGGCATTCATGATCAGATGTCTCCAAACATCCCATCACTGCTTTCCAAAGCTCTGGCAGAGGTGGCTTGGATGCAGCTTTTACCCCATCCATTGCGGGTGTGTTCCATTACCATTCGGTTTGCTATCGCTTGCCAAGCCAGCCGTTCCTTATCACCCATTTCGTTGGAGTGCTTGCTTGAGTGCTTAAAATCAAGTGCGCCACTTGGTGAGTGCTCTACAAGCTGATTGGTGATGGACCACACCACTTCTGAATTCTGAATACGTCGATCTTCAGTTGACCAGATTTATCTTTTTTTTAGGTTTAAATAAAGACCAGCGTTTTCACTCTCCTTCACTGTCTGCAGCAGTTTCATCAGATCCTCTTTACTTTCTGCCAACAGAGGAGTAGCATCAGCATACCTTTGATTGTTGATACGTCTTCCTCCAATCCCAACTCCAGCATCTACTGTATGTCATCCAAGTTATATTTTTCGTTAAAATTATTATAACCACAAATTAATCGATCAATTCCATCAAATGATAATATTAACACGGGGATGGCAGGGTGGCCTAGAGCTGTGCACACTCTCCTCTGAGCTGTCTAGCCTGAGTTTGAATCCCGACCCAACTGTCATCCCAGTATTTCACAGGCCGCGTGATTCATCAATGTGTGTGCTGTTCCTCCGATGGATGTTAAACTGGCATCCCGTCTGCCAGCATTAATTGGTGGACTTTAAAACTCTTCTATGAGCCTTGACATTGTATACAATAAAAAAAGATGAGCGACAAAACTGGTAAAGGTGAGTGGCAAGCACAGCTTGAAGCTTCCTGCACCACTGAAGCTGTGAATCATTCAAAGTGAAATGATAAGGGAGTTATCTCACTCTTTACCAAAATGACACAAGTGCAGGTGATTCATACGTCACAATAGTGCATTACGAAGATGTATTTTTTTTTTTTTTGTATATATGGTTGAGGCTCGTGGAAGAGCGAGAACAGAATTGAACCTGGAGGGAAAAACCAACAGCAGAGTAGAAGTGAAAGCTATATCAAGGAGATAGGGAGAAGGCCACATAGGGGGTGGTGAACAAGCTGAATGAAACGGCAAGAAGAGGAAGGGAAAAGCAGGGATGAAACAGAAAAGGAACAAACCAACCAACAACTAACAAACTAAAAAAAGGTGAGGAAGAAGGGGAAAAATCATAATAACCTGGAAAACGGAGTGCTTGGGAATGGGATCATTTGGGGTAGTGGAGATCATGAATTCATGAGTGTGGATGGGGGATGACCTGAGGTTGTGGTGAACAGGTGTCTGATCAGATTGGGGAAGGTGGAACAAATGAGTGCAGGTGAGCAGTGGGCTGGATTTTGGGAGGAAAGGAAAGGGTTACTGGCAGACCATATGCACCATGCAGAAACCTGGGAGGGACAAAATGGCAACAAGGACAGGAGAACAAAGCAAATGACGAAATGTATTTGGTTCAGCCACAAAATGACACAATAACAGAGAGTTGCAAGTTCAGGAAACCTCAGTTTGTGTCATACGTGCACCATGTGACTACTCTTGTGTCATTAAGCTGAGGTATTGCAGGTGCCATTGTTTATTTGTTATGACAACATATTGTCAATGATTTAATTTGATTGTATTAACTTGTTGCCTTCATTTATGATATTGTGCGTCTCTAATGAAACTTCACGTTGCTGAAAGTAGAGCGAGTAGAGTTCATGTTGAAATTGGCTTCCAAACTCCCAGGCCTTCTGCTCATCTCCACTCCTGTGTTTGCTTTTTCTCCTGCTTGTGAAATCATCTTTGTGCCACTCAAGTTCTGTTTTTAGCTCACCTGGACCGAAATTCAGGGGAGCTTATGCGATGGCGCATCGTCAGTCCGTCCGTCCGGCCGTAAACACTAAAAACTCGGGGTCTAAGGGGGTTTAACGGGGGTCAGAGTGGGTCCAGGTTTCATCCCCCAAAATAGGAATTTGCTATTTCCTCTGAAACTACACACACAATTTGGATGCAACTTCACCATAACCTTCATCCGTGATTTACCAATGTTTGTTCAAGGCATTGGAAAAATTGCGGTCTGGGGAGGTACACTGGGTGGGGGGGGGGGGGGGGGGGGGGGAGGGTTGCCCACCAAAATAGGTATTTTTTTTGTTTGTTTGTTTCAAGTCTTATGATTATGTTGGTATGATTCTACATGCTGACCTGTCTTCTAGCAACCATTGAAATTGGTTTAAAATACCTTTAGTCGGTGCAGTATACTATTTACTCTACCAGGTGAGCGCCAGGTGTATTTATTGCCCCTATGTTTTAAATATTCATTTATTTATTTGTCTCCATAACAGGATTGGACTGCTCTTTTTACCTCCGCCACCAAAGGTGCATGGAGGTTATGTTTTCACCCCTGTCTGTCTGTTTGTCCGTTTGATTGTGAACAAAATATCTCAAAAAGTTGTGGACGGATTCGGACGAAATTTGGCAGAGATGTAGCGTATGTAACAAGGACGAAATGATTAGATTTTGGTGAAGATCTGGATTCGGATCCGGCTACTAGAATTTTTAAAGTGATTCTTCACCATTGGGAGATAGGGCCAAAAACGATACACAGCAGGATATCTCAAAAATTTATATGGACGGGTTTGGACGAAACTTGTTGGACACGTTGTGTGTGTGACAAGGAAGAATCGATTAAATTTTGGTGAAGATCTGGATCCGGATCCAGCTAATAGAATTTTAAAAGTGATTCTTCACCATTGAGTGATATGGCCAACCAGGTGGAGGTATGCTCTCTACTGAGTGCCGTTCTAGTTGTACCTGTGCTAACCTGGAAGCATCCTCTTGCTCCCTCCACTTATTAGTCCCCTACCGGTGTACACCGGAGGGGACTACAGGTTTGCACTACGTCTCTCAGTCTGTCAGTCTGTCAGTCCATCATGCAAAGAACAGTTTTCCGGACTTTTTTTCTAAACTCTTCATGCTAATGATTTCAACCTTGGTACATGGTTCCTCATGATAAGTTACAGATCAATTTCGAACTTCACGACGTTTCGATCATTTTTGACAAAGTTATGGCACTTTGAACTTTGGTAATTTCCCCAACAGTTTTCCGGACGACAGACTGCCGGTAGGGGACATGTATTGCAGCGCAATACTCAGGATGCTTGTTCTTTAACCCATATAGCTGCTGACTTTTGTTTGCCATCACGTTCTCTCTCCATTCCTCCCATGCCCACATGTTCCCCCATTGCTCCACTGTCAAATTCCCCGACACCGTCTGTGAACCCACTGTACACAAGGCCCAAAGGACATTTTGCATGGATTGTTTGTGGAGCTTTAAACTGCAAACTGTTATTTGATGTTTCGGAAGCCGAGATTTTACAATGAAGTCCTGTTGCCCACGTCACATCTGCACTCCAACATTGATTCCCACACAATGTAGTCTCACTTGCAATTGGAGGAGTGTGACGTAATGATTGGTGCTTTGATTCTATGCACAATAACATTGAATTGTTGTCTATGGCCTAGTTATTTTATCTTTTTTTTAAATATTCGGCACATTCCAGCAGGGATAGTGCAATGATCCTGAACTTTTGATTCAAATCCAATTGTTTCCTTGAATAGAGAATTAATGTCTTAATTTGAATGTTTCATCTGACCTGCATCATGTGGCAGAGGGCGGCACGGTGTGAAGGTGATGGCAGCGCGGCGTTCTGGAGAACGATTTCGCACCCAACCTGTCACGGCTGCCGAGCAACGGTTTATGCAAAGGTAGGTGTACGATTAGGGTCGCGCTACGGTGTCTGGGGAGAGTTACTGATATAAACCTTGTTTAGCCATCACATGCAATCTGCTTCTACAATGGCCTTTCATACCTCGTGATACTTTGTGATCCTATTTGCTGGTGTGTACACCTTTATAAATTGGCCCGACGTAGGATGTACACAAACCATTCCTATTTTACCATTGTGATTGATCTTTGATCAGCAGAGTGACTTTCAGGTTCAGGCTCTTTGCCTCCAACATTTGCAACACTATTCGTTTTGATTATTGAACCGAATTTTGTTAAAATGATCACAAATTGTGGTTCATCAAAATACATTCCTTGATAGTTTGCAAATGGTTGATGGTATAGTAAGGGAGACCCATCTTTAAATTGAAGGCCCAATAGATGCTGCTCAATAGGTGAGGCTCGTGCTGTCATTGCATCTGTTGATGAGGTACATGATAGTTTGTGGTGCATTCAGTTTTGAGTTCATTGATGCCATTCACACATTGTCCATTTTCTCCTATAAATCATTGTAATTTATGTGAAAGTGCAAATTATTTTTCTCCACATATACCGAAAATATATATATATATATTGTTATGGATCCGGGGGATGGCACTCCCATTAGCAAAGGGGGTTTAATCCCCTTGTCTTGTTAAGCTGGCCGTCCGACCGGTCCTGGGGGTATGACGTCACGCCCGGTCAGCGCTGAATAGGGTAGTAGGCCGATTCGTCCTATGACCTAAGTACCAGCACCTTCCGGTATGCAAGGAAATACTCCCGCCCAGGCCGCAGCGTAATTGATGGATTGCGCCGAGCGAAGCGAGCCGCGACGCGGGCCGTTAACAAAAGACTAAACCCGATTGTAAGCGGTTCGGCCGAAATCGCGCCACAGGTACTCAATGGGGAAATCACGAAAGCGATCGGACGAGAAAGAAACCAGAGAATAAGAAGGAACAGGGATTTATTAACTACTATACAAAACCAAAGAAACCAAAGGAGAAATGAAAGCAATATACAGAAGAAGAAGACACAGCGCAAATCCTTAAACAAGCTTACTTATACCCAGAGACAAGACAAACAGAACAAACTCATGTACACTAATGGGAATTGCAGGCAGGAAATGGCGGGAGGGATGAGGTCCAGGTAGACGATAGGGCAGGAAGGTCCGGGCAAAATGCGTAGCAGAGAGGTCCGCTCCAGGTTCAGTGGAAAAACCCGGTCCGCAGCGCGGTTTATGTTGCCGCTCTCTTGGCGATCCTAGCGCACCGACTCTCGCACCCCAACGATGCTTGTGTTCACAAAGCTGCTCGGTGCTCCTCTCTCATGAACCTCCTCCTGCGTCTCTGGTGGGGGCCTCATGCCAAGGGTTTTATATCCACGCCCTTGGAACTCTCTCGAACCTACCAGATGTTGCTTGCCACGCCCTTGGAACCCGCTCGAACTCTCTCGATGTTTCTTGCCACGCCCTATCAAGCCATCCCCACCGAGCCCTGGTTGGTAGTTAAGGGCTCTCTGGCTCCACCTTTGATGACGAGGTGGTGCCACGCCCGTGCTCTGGCGGCTCCTCCCTCTTCTTCTCCGATCCTGGCCTCGTGGGCAATGGAGTTTTGGCGGTGTAATGCCAACGAAACAGCCCAACTGTCACTGGCACTCAGCAGAGGCGATTGGGGATCTGAAAGGGCAACTATCTTATTTGATTGATGCAACGTAGAGTCAACTATTGGAAACACAGCCTTACCTGAAACACATACTAATGACATAACTATTGAGAGGTCCTATGGTTCGCTACGTGTTGTACATGGACTAACTAAGGTGCAATCTTTAATTAACAGCCAATTAAGGGGACATGTACACAGGGGTTATTTATAAGGGCATTTACTACTAAATTTACATGTGAAGGTTCTAAAAACCGTAACAATATATATCGAAAAAAATAAAATAAAATAACTAAATATAAATACAAATATAAATATATATATATATATCGAAAAAAATAAAATAAAATATATATATATATATATATATATATATATATATATATGCAGACTTGGCATTTAATATGGAATATTTTTTTTGTGGGGGTGAACTTACTTTTCAAGATGTCTTAGAACCAAAAGTTCATTGGAATTATGTTGAAATTATTCTAGATTTTGTTAATGTGACCTTTAAAAGAAACAAAAACCACATTTGACATTTCGAAACAAATAAATTGATCCTTGAAAGTGATGTAAACTGATATCGAACTCAATTCATGGACAGTACTGTGTTAAACTTCTGTACGTTTTCCAGAAGTATCTCTTTATTTTGCACATTAGCCAAATTTTTTTTTTTTACAAAAACAAAAGTTAAATTACTACTGGGATTACGGACAGTAAAATTACAGTTCAGTACTTCATGTAACCCCCACGAGCATTCAGGAGAGCACGTACACGTGGAGGCATGCTGTTCACGAGATTTGCCAAGGTTTGGACAGGAATCGCTTGCCATGCAGTGACAATAGCCTGCTGCAATTCACGCACAGAGGTTGGCTGCTGGTCCAAGTGGTCGATTTGACGCGTTAATTCTGCCCACATGTTCTCTATCGGATTCATATCCGGGGACATGGCAGGCCACTCCATATGCTCTACACCACGGTCAGCAAGAAAGTGTTGGATCATGCGAGTACGATGAGGCCGTGCATTGTCATCTTGGAAGACAAAGTTTCCTCGAAAAGCTGCACGAGCAAATGGAAACAATGTTTCTTCCAGAATGGCCCTGTACTTGAACTGGTTCAGGTTTCCATTCAGAACAACCAGGTCAGTTTTGCCCCCTGCATGAAAAGCAGCCCAAACGGTCACCCCACCACCTCCAGCTTGGACTCTTGGCACTATACAATCTTTGTTGTAGGCTTCATGCACTTGTCTGCGCACTCGGACGCGGCCATCTTGACGATAGACCAGAAATCTGCACTCGTCACTGAAGGTCACGTGATTCCAGTGTCCTGGCTGCCATTGGCGGTGCTCTCTGGCCTACTGCAATCGGCGCTGGCGGTGTTGTCTGGTCAGGCATGGCTTTCTCAGGGGACGCCTGGCACGATAGCCTGCTTGAACCAGTCGTTGGTTGACTAGCCTTCTGGATACAGGCACATTTGTCAGTTGCTGCCACTCAGCCCTAAGCCGATTAGCTGACTTGGTGCGGACTAACCGGTGCAGCTGGCGATCATCCCTCCTTGTGGTTCTGCGGGGACGTCCTGGCCTCTGTATTGGAGTAGGGACACCCCTCTTAGCATTTCGTTTCAGGATATTTGACACCTGACCTTGAGTGATGCCATACTGCCGAGCAATAGCACGCTGTTTCATGCCATAATTTCGTAAAGCGACCACTCCATGACAAACAGCATTGTCGAGTTGATGGACCATCTCCAGAGGAAGCGGCAATAACTTTTGGAGACGAGCAGCAGTTGTTTTCCACTAATATAGAACACAACAATCCTTGGTTAAACTGCCAAAATCAAGACTCTCTGCTCACCTTCACTCCTTCATTCCTCTTTTCTCCCACCTCTGGAACAAACTCCCTCACTCTCTTCAATCCCACTACTCCCTCCAGGTCTTTAAAACAGCTGTTCACCACCATCTCTTATCTTCCCCCATCCAAAACCTTGATCTTTTCTACCCCCGCTAATTTCACCCCAAATCCACTTTTTTGAAATACCAACTTCTTTTCTGGAAGTCCTTGGTGTCCTTGTGTTTATACTTCTTCCCCCCCCCCCCACCCCCCCATTCCCACGCCGCCTCCCCCCAAGCCCTCTCCCTCCCACACATTCCCGATGTCCCTGCTCTCAAATGTTGTGTTTATGTGCTTCCCCTTCTCTCCCCATCTTGTCTACCGCTCCCCTTTTTATATACTTTGTTTGTTTGTCTGTTTGATTTGTTTGTGTGATAAATGTTAGCTCTTTCACGAGCCTCGATTATGTATGCAAAAAACAAAACAAAAACAAACAAAAAAACACCTGTTAGCATTACTGCACAATATATCTATATATATATCTATATATATATATATATATATATATATATATATATATATATATATATATATATATATATACAGACATGGCATTTAATATGGAATATTTTTTTTGTGGGGGTGAACTTACTTTTCAAGATGACTTAGAACCAAAAGTTCATTGGAATTATGTTGAAATTATTCTAGATTTTGTTAATGTGACCTTTAAAAGAAACAAAAACCACATTTGACATTTCGAAGCAAATAAATAGATCCTTGAAAGTGATGTAAACTGATATCGAACTCAATTCCCGGACAGAACTGTGTTAAACTTCTGTATGTTTTCCAGAAGTATCTCTTTATTTTGCACATTAGCCCAAAAAAAATTCAACAAAAACAAAAGCTAAATTATGATTGGGATTACGGACAGTAAAATTACAGTTCAGTACTTCGTGTATCCCCCACGAGCATTCAGGAGAGCACGTACACGTCGAGGCATGCTGTTCACGAGATTTGCCAAGGTTTGGACAGGAATCGCTTGTCATGCAGTGACAATAGTCTGCTGCAATTCACGCACAGAGGTAGGCTGCTGGTCCAAGTTGTCGATTTGACGCGTTAATTCTGCCCACAAGTTCTCTATCGGATTCATATCCTGGGACATGGCAGGCCACTCCATATGCTCTACACCACGGTCAGCAAGAAAGTGTTGGATCATGTGAGCACGATGAGGCCGTGCATTGTCATCTTGGAAGACAAAGTTTCCTCGAAAGGCTGCACGAGCAAATGGAAGCAATGTTTCTTCCAGAATAACCCTGTACTTGAACTGGTTCAGGTTTCCATTCAGAACAACCAGGTCAGTTTTGCCCATGCATGAAAAGCAGCCCAAACGGTCACCCCACCACCTCCAGCTTGGACTCTTGGCACTATACAATCTTTGTTGTGGGCTTCATGCACTTGTCTGCGCACTCGGACGCGGCCATCTTGACGATAGACCAGAAATCTAGACTCGTCACTGAAGGTCACGTGATTCCAGTATCCTGGCTGCCATTGACGGTGCCCTCTGGCCCACTGCAATCGGCGCTGGCTGTGTTGTCTGGTCAGGCATGGCTTTCTCAGGGGACGCCTGGCACGATAGCCTGCTTGAACCAGTCGTTGGTTGACTAGCCTTCTGGATACAGGCACATTTGTCAGTTGCTGCCACTCAGCCCTAAGCCGATTAGCTGACTTGGTACGGCCATTGCAGACTAACCAGTGCAGCTGGCGATCATCTCTCCTTGTGGTTCTGCGTGGACGTCCTGGCCTCGGTATTGGAGTAGGGACACCCCTCTGAGCATGTCGTTTCAGGATCTTTGACACCTGACCTTGAGTGCTGCCATACTGCTGAGCAATAGCACGCTGTTTCATGCCAGAATTTCGTAAAGCCACCACTCCATGACAAACAGCATTGTCAAGTTGACGGACCATCTCCAGAGGAAGCGGCAATAACTTTTGTAGAGGTGCAGCAGTTGTTTTCCACTAATACAGAACGCAACAACCCTTATATACCCGATTTTGAAGCCAATCGTCAAATGTACCTGTCCTTACATTTTGTCACGCCACCTGTGATATAATCTTGTTATTGACTTCTTGCTGCGAAAGACAATCAGTGACATGGTTCTTTCAACAAAGACATCACCGAAGGGTAAAAGAAACTCACCAGATTGATATACTGAGTTCAGAAAGTAAACCCAAGTCAAGAGAAAAAAAATAATCCATATTAAATGCTAAGTCTGTATATACACACACACAGTGGCATCAGAAGGTATTCACTCCCAAAAACGTTTTCACATATTTTTGTGTTACTTTGTTGTGTTACAGCATGAAGTAAAAATGGATAAAATTTCAAATTTTCGTCACCAATCTTCTGTACTCAAAATATCACTTAATGACAAAGTGAAAACTAGTTTTTAGAAGTTTATAAAAATTTATTGAAAATGAAAAACATATCTAATTTACACAAGGATTCAACCCCCTAAGTATCATAGAAGTGCGTTTGGCAGCGATTACAGCCTCGAGTCTTGGTTGTGTGAGTCTTCTTGGTTATGTCTGTATCAGATTTGCACATCTGGATTTGGGGGAACGTTTCTCCCATTCTTCCTTGCAGATTTGCTCAAGCTTTGTCAAGTTGGATGAGGAGCGTCGGTGAACAGTAATCGTCAAGTCTTTCCACAGATTCTCAATGGGATTGAAGTCTGGCCTTTAGCTGGGCCACTCAAAGGCTTTCATGTTCTTGTTCTGAAACCATTCTTGAGTTGCTTTTGCTGTATGCTTGAGGTCATTGTCTTGTTCGGACATAAATCTTCGCCACAGTCTCAGGTCTTTTGCACTCTGAAGCAGGTTCTCCTCAGGGATTTGCTTGTATTTTCCTCCATTCATTGAACTGTGCTCAGTAGGGATGATAGATGGGTGATGAGCTGTGCTCTGTTTCCTCCAGACGTAGCGCTTTGCATTTTTTTTTTTTTTTTTTTTTTTTTTTTTTTTTTGTATACTGAATCGAGGCTCGTGAAAGAGCTAACATTTATTTCACAAACAAATCAACCAGACAAACAAAATATACAAAAAGAGGGAGCGGAAGACAAGATGGGGAGAGAAGGGGAAGCACACAACCACAACATTTGAGAGCAGGGAGAAGTGTGGAAGGGAGAGGGCTTGGGGGCAGGAGGCGTGGGAAGTGGAGGGGGGGGGGGGGGGGAGGGAGAGGTATAAAACACAAGGGGACCGAAATTAGCGGGGGTAGAAAAGATCAAGGTTTTGGATGGGGGAGGATAAGAGATGGTGGTGAACAGCTGTTTTAAAGACCTGGAGGGTGGAGTGGGATTGAAGAGAGTAAGGGAGTTTGTTCCAGAGGCAGGAGAAAAGAGGAATGAAGGAGTGAAGGTGAGCAGAAAGTCTTGATTTTGGCAGTTTAACCATAAGAGGGTTGCAGGCAGATCTTGTGCGACCTGTAGGAATATTTGGGGGACAGAGCCCAGAGAGGGCTGGGGGGGCAAGGCCAGAGAGGAGTCGGTAGAAGACGGAAAGACCACCAACCTGCCTGTGGTGAGTGAGTGAAAGGCCCTTGGAGTTAGCTTCATCGCGGGAGATTCCAATGATTCTGAATGCTTTGGTTTCAACAGCCTGAAGACGGGCTAGGTGTGAGGCAGGAGCACCAGACCAGAGGGGAGAGCAGTATTCCATAGAGCTGCGGATGAAAGCCTTGTATGTGGTGAGGAGCTCAGGTGTGCCAAGGAAGGACTTCGCACGACGGAAGATGCCCAGTCGGCGACTGGCTTTGGAGGCCAGATTTGAAATGTGGTTTTCCCAGGAAAGATCATGGCAAATAGTGAGACCCAAAAGCTTGAGTGACAGAACTTCTTGGAGAGGATTATTCAGAAAGTGGATGGGAGGGTTTTCCAGTCGGTCTTTTCGGAGAGACATCGTAAGAGTGTGAGATTTATCAGGATTGAAAGACATGTTCCATTTGTTTGCCCAGTCTGTGATTTTGTCCAGGTCTGCAGAGAGTGAGGAGGCTGCAGACTGCCGATCTGAGGGATGAGGAATGGAGCGACAGAGAGTATAGTCGTCAGCAAAAAGATAGAGAGGATTTTCAAGAGAGTCAGAGAGATCATTGATGAAGACCAGAAAAAGCACAGGGCCCAGAACACTACCTTGGGGAACTCCAGCCTGAACAGGAAGAGGAGATGAGAGAAACCCATTCAGGGCCACACGTTGACTACGACCAGAGAGGAAGTCCGCCAGCCATGCGTGGAGATTTCCATGGATACCAAAGGAGGAGAGTTTGGTGAGCAGAGCAGGGTGCCAGACCGTATCGAAGGCACGTGCAATGTCAAGGGAGACAGCTCTAATTTCCTGTTTGGCGTTGAGGACCTCCATCCATTGTTGAGAAAGCAGAAGCAGCATGTCCAGAGTAGAGTGACCAGGTCTGAAACCAAATTGATGATCAGAGATCAAGCCATTGGAGAAGAGGAAAGATTTCATTTCTGAAGCAATGATGGATTCCATGACTTTGCTGATAATTGGGAGAAGGCTGATTGGTCTGTAGTTGCTGGGATCTGTTTTTGCACCTTTTTTGCGCAAAGCGGTGATGTTGGCTGATTTCCAAGCAGATGGCAGATGACCTTGAGCAAAAGAGAGGGTGAAGAGAACAGAAAGAGGGAGTGAAAGAGCAGAAGAACATGATTTTAGGACCCGTGGGCTGATGCCGTCAGGACCAGTTGCAGAATCAGAGTCGAGGGTTGACAGAAACTTTTCCACCTTGTCAGGAGGAAAGGACACCGAGTCCAGGAGCAGCTGGGTATGACTGGGTACGGTGGGTACAGAGAGGGATGGGTTTGGGACACAAGATTTAGAGGCAAACACAGAGTTGAGGCATTCAGCTTTTTCACGTGCGGAGTCAGCCGTTAAACCGTTTGAGGTGAGGGAGGGGATGGAGGGGGAACAAACACCAGAAACAGATTTGACCAGACGCCACCAGGATTTGGAAGAGGGAGACAGATAAGAGAGTTCGGTCTAGAGAACGGTGAGATATTGTTTCCTGGCTCTCCTGAGGGTGGACACACACTTGTTTCGGGCTTTGTGAAAGGAAATGAGATTTCCTTCCGTTGGATTTGCTTTCCAGGAGACGAAAGCAAGTTGTTTCAGGGCAACAGCCTCACCACAAGAATCCGTGTACCATGGACGGGAGGAAGGGTATGACAACTGAAGACGAAATGGGATAAATCTGTGCATGAGAGAGAGCAATTTACTTTGAAAGAATTCCCAGGATGAGTTGATGTCAGAGGCGGTAGAGATGGGAGACCAGTCCAGATGATTGATGGCTGCTTGAAGACCGTGCCAGTTGGCCTGAGTGAAATGCCAGACTTGTCGACGCTGAGGAGGCTCTCTGAGAATGGTCAGAGAGATGTCCACTTTGACAAGCACATGATCAGATGAGCCGATTGGAGTAGAAGAAGAGCAGCAGACATTTTCAGGGAAGTTTGTCATAACCAAATCCAGAAGAGAAGATGCTCCGTTGACTGAGATCCGGGTCGGGAAATTGACAGATTGTGTCAGTCCCAGTGAGTCGCAGAACAAAGTGTTCAATTTTCGTCTCATCAGACCACAAAATATTTTTCCTTATGCTCTCAGTCTTTCACATGCCTTTTTACAAACTCCAGGCATGCTGTCAAGTGCCTTTTACTCAGGAGTGGCTTCCGTCTGGCCATTTTCCCATAAAGCCTAGATTTGTGAAGGGTTGCAGAGACTGTTGTCCTTCCGGCAGGTTCTCCCATCTCAGCGAATAACTCTGTGGTTCTGTCAGAGTGGTCATTGTGTTCTTTGTCACCTCCCTGACCAAGATCCTTCTTGACCGGTTGCTCAGTTTGGTCAGACGGCCAGCTCGAGGAAGAGGCTGTGCAGTTACATATGCTTTCCATTTCCTAATGATGGAGGTCACTTTGCTCTTGGGAACTTTCAACACTCAAGAAATTGTTTTATACCCTTCCCCAGATCTATGCTTCCTCACAATTCTATCTCGGACGAATACAGACAGTTTATTGGACTTGATGGTGGAGTTTTTGGTCTGATATTCACTGTCAACTGTAGGACCTTATATAGAAAGGTGTGTTTCTTTCTAAATCATGTCCAATCAGTCACTTTTTGTGTCTGTAGTTTTGTCAGTTGAGGCTCATGGAAGAGACAAGCAGCCCTCGCACCACACCTTTACCTTCATGTGCATGATGAGTGGCATCCCAGTTTAATTCCTCCAGAACTGGCCACAGGTTGACTCCAAACAAGTTGTAGAGACATTTCAAGTGTGATTAAAGGAAATTGGATGCACTTGAGTGTCATAGCAAAGGGGGTTGAATACAAATGTTGAATACTTATTGACTCAAGACATTTCAGCTTTTCATTTTGAATTATTTTGTAAAAATTTCTAAAAATAAAATTCCAATTTGACTTCATGGGTTATTATGTGTAGATCGGTGCCAAAAATATCAATTTGATCCATTTAAAATTCAGGCTGTAACACAACAAGATGTGAATAAGTCAAGGGGTGTGAATACTTTCTGAATACACTATGTTTGCATTCATCCTATAATTCGAGAATTGTGGGTCTGTTTGTTTTTGGGTGGGAATAGGAGGAGGGAGAGGGGGAGGAGGGTAATGCACAGTGGGTGGGGATTTGGGGGAAGAGACGGGGGGGGGGGGGTTAATAGATAAACAAGATCGTATTCTCAGGGTCCAGAGTGGGGTGAAGACTCCAAAGTTCTCTAATAAATGTGTATTGCTGCAGGTGCGGTGGGTATTAAAAGTCCTACTATAATATATGCCAATTCTGGAGGAATTAACCTGGAAAGGGGTTGTTGAAGGGTTCAGCTGATTGGCAAAACGCTAATTGTTTGCAGAAAGTTTAATACGTTGTGTGCAGCATGTCTAATATAAACACAAAGGAAGTATGAAGGACTGAATGCTGATGAAGGTTGTTCAACACATGGAAATGAAATTTGAAATTGTGGGGAGCATTGACGTGGAGTCGGTGTATAAAGTAAAGTAAGAAGAGCGTTTACAGGCAATCGTTTTGCATTGTCGGCCTTGTTACAATGGGAATAATCATGTGAAGTCACAACATGTAAATGCCAAACAGAAAGCTGTATGTAGTTTTTACCTGCGACACGTCACAGGTCTACAAGAGCTTTGTGTTGTTCTTCTTGGGGTTACTGTTAGGAATCTCTTTTTGAAATGTGTACCCATTGGTCAGACAGCTGTCAGACCACACCCACATCTGTTGCTTGTCTCCACCCACCATAGTACTGAGACTAAATGATATGGCCACAATCTTGGTTCGTTGTGGGCCTAACATAGGCGAGTAGGCCTCCGCTGATTATACACTGCTCGGCTTTGTTCTGTCAGATTTCCATTAGTTTTGTACTTTTGTTTGAGTTGAGTGTTAAGTTATCAGTAAGGTTTAATCAAGCTTGTACACACCTCTCTCTAAAAAATAGCCTTACCGTACGTAATTTTTGAGCGTTTCCCATACGCATGTTCAATGTGGGTTTCACAATCAGCCCATGACCGGATATTTAAAGCCAATTTACTCGCGCTGGCAATGTCCTGTACCTCGAATGACCATGCACAGGTTGTTATGACAAAAGGTTTATTGAGGCACAGAGAGACGCAGAGAGACACGACAAAACTGAGTTAACAGATGTAAAATAAATCCCCTGTTCAGAATCACAATGAATCTTGTCAAACTAATCTTATCCATTCACTTGGGAACATGGCACAGACACAGCTCTATCTAATATTCATTCACATGGGAAGACGGGACAGACATGGCTCCATCTAATCTTATTCCTTCACATGGAAGTATGGGACGGACATGGCTCTACCTAATCTTATTCATTCACATGGGAACATGGGACAGACACAGCTCTATCTAATATTCATTCACATGGGAAGACGGGACAGACATGGCTCTACCTAATCTTATTCATTCACATGGGAACATGGGACAGACACAGCTCTATCGAATATTCATTCACATGGGAACAATGTCAGACTTGTAATTGATATTGAACCAAACCATGAAGACCCCCGGACATGAATTGTATAATACCTTCAACAGCAAGGATGAGGGAGTTCGGTGGACAGAGGAGGTGACAAATATAAATATTGTGTCGCACGTTGTGACCACAGTGCGGTCGTTATTATTATTTCTCAAAAGTAACATTTGCAAAAATGATTTGTCTTCATGTGTATAGTTGTGCCACATTTGTGCTGTTTCCAATCTCCCCACATGAGTAAAGGGAAGGTCGACACAATTGGAAAGTCGACCCAATTGGGTTTTTTCATACATGACCAATTGCTCCAATTACTCATTCTTGCTGTACAAGAACACCAAATAAATACTCTCTTTAGTTGCAGAGTTGTCTGACTTTTAGTTAACCAGGTAGTACATGTGGCCTTTGTGACTGTGTTTGTGAGATGTTGTCGATGAAATGCAGATTTGTTCCTTTTGGGAGTTTTACACTGTAAAGGCAAATCCTAGATAAATGATGAACTTGTTAGCACATGGCAGTCACAAGTAATTGCGATTTGTGATTTATTTATTTTTTCCTTCAAGCCTGAAATTGTGGCTGCCATTCATAAAAAATATTAGAGGAATGAATGGGATAATATTTCAATATAAATGCAGCGATGCAGTGTTTGTGGCATTGTCACATCGTTTGAGCCCAAGTCTTGCTCGGCTGCTACAGCAGGGCCTGTAGGGCAGATCGTGAAGGTTCCAATTTGGGGTCCACATTGGAATCTGGTGAATGCATGCCATGAAAACTCAGACTGAAATTGATACGACCATGTAGAGAAAGAGGAAACACATGGTTCTTAGGATGGTAACTTGAAAATGAGTCTTCCCGATCTTTAATTCAGCATTCTACCTTTTTTGCAGGACCGAAGATGCAAGAGATGATTCCGAAGGTATGTATTGTGAGGAAAATGACATTGTAGCTAATGAGGGGTTAATTATTCAGTAATTATCTTCATGAGTGTCAGCATAACTGGTTGTAGACCCTAATTGGCATTGAACAGAATCTGTTGCCTTGTTAGATTCCCCGTCACCCTTATCCTCATGTCTGTCCCTTTTCCCATCTCCCATCCATGTGCATCTTAAATCACCCTTGTTGTCATTTCATCGCACCTCAACATGAAGGGCACACATGTGCTATGTCAAGCCTTGAATACAGGTTATACAAATATGCAATAGCCACATGTGCTACCTGCACTTGATGGGGCATGCACAAGACCTGTGCAACTTGGGACCAGAGGGTTGCCGATGTAAGGCAGGATGATAGCGCCCCCTGGTAACTCGGCACAGAGCACCCTGCCATCGGTCATTCACTGCCGGGGAACCCAAGAGAGTGAGCCACTCAGCCAGGACTATCAAGCCATACAGCTGGGATCCCTCCCTTCCCCGAGAGTGAGCACAACATGGACAGCCCGGATTAGCGATCAGGAGAGCTGTGCACAACAGGCAGGGACGCCCTGCTAGAGCCTTACAGCAACAGACAGCCAAGGATGAGACTGGACCGAGAGAGGGGGTCTTCAGCCTTGTCTGCATCATGCCTGTCGGCATGCTCGGAAAGCCACACACATACCTACGCATACTGTCAGCTCTACTGTGCATCTTCTGTTCCTGCCGAGTCTGCCCATGTTAAGGTAGCATTAGGATAGCCATGGAAATTGTTCCCGCTAGTTAAGCATGCCATTTCCAGTTTTCCCATCTCAAATCTCCATCATTTAACGAGAGTAGAAATATCATGGTTTTGGATTGGGGAAGGTCTGGGACGATAGTGAATTGCTGTCTTGAAGACCTGGAGGGAAGAATGAGATTGAAGAGAATGTGGAAGCTGGTTCCACAGGCAGGGAAAAAATACGAACGAATGAGTGAAGGTGTGCAGTGATTCTGGATTTTGGGAGTTTCACCAGCAGGTGTCTGTTGGTGGACCACGTGCACCCTGCAGAAACTTAGGATGGGAGGGGGACAAAACACGGAAATAGCAGAGGGTGCAAGACCAGAAAGGAGGTGGTAGAAGACAAGTGAACAGATCCATTGTTTGATGAGTGGAAGCTGCATGTCCAAGGTTGAGAAACCTGGTCTGAATCCAAATTGATGATCTGAGATGAGGCTGTTGGAGAAAAGGAAGGATTTCAATTAATTTAAATTCTACACCAATTCTTGTTCTATGAAATAAGGTGAACACCACAAATGTATATATAAATTTTATTTGGAAACATTTTCGGCATGAAATGTTGGATGATGTGCTTGGAGCTCTCTTTCTTCTACCTCATAAATTTTGTCTGCCCAGAGCACTGGCAGTTCAACCTTTTTGGGCTACCAAGCCAGCGTTTATGAATTGTCTGCCTTGTCTCACTTTTTTATGCCCTGGTGATGATACTTTGGATACATTGGAAGCTCCACCTGCCTTGATTAGCTTCACATGTATTTACCGAGTACTCTTGGGTCCCATGCTTATTGTACTATCAGCAATGTGAGCGTGGAATTTGGATTGTTCAATTTGGGGAAAATGCTTTTGGCTGCGTAAGCTCACTGAGTTACCTGAAAATGCAAATGTTGTATTGTTGCATTTGTCTTTAATGTAACATGTGTAAAAGTTTTTCTTAAGACCTTGGACAATAGGAAGGTTGATCTATGTGGTGAATATGAAAGTCATGAGCTAAAGCAGTGTAGTAGTAAGTGGATGATAAGGGGATGTAAAGGCCCAAACTTGTTTGTGATTATTATTATTATTATTATTATTCACTCACTATTGAAGCTCTGCCTTTGCTCCAATTGTAAGACTTATTAGAGACATTTTTATTTTGACAAACTCTCATCATTACACCAAACAACCACGGTGCTAGCCCTTTTATACAGAGGTTATAAAATTCAACGAAAAAGTATTGGACTCGATGTCCAAAAACTATACACGTGAAAACATGTCAATGATGCCTACAATTAATGCTGCTTGTGAAAATAATATCGAATCAAATTTTTTAAAAGACCCGGACAAATTTTGTTGTTTATATTTAGAACCACAAATGATACAACGATACCCTTTGTTTTATACGATACAGAAACTCGTAAAGTTTTCTTTATTTTTTCGGTCTGGTGGTTTAATGTAAAATAAAATGTCGACTCCACAAAAAGAAAGCTCAGTACATCAAATAGTTAATCGAGACGATATCCAACATGCATGTGCAGCCTAATTTCCGTACAAGGTATGAAGGAATCCATCATCGCAGACTAGTATCAGAGAGTGGTACAAGGGGTTTAAGGAGACTAGAAATTTCTAAAAACAGAAAAGTACCGGTCGGCTAAGCACAAGTGCAGCAGATGTTGAACGAGAGCGTGAATCATTTTAACAAAGTCCCAGGAAATCAATCCGATGCGCATCCAGAGAATTGGGACCAACAACCACCACTGTACACAGAATTTTGCATAAACAACTGAAGGGTTATGCCCATAAGGTGCAGATTCTGCTGGAATTCAAACCAAATGACAGACCCAAATGCAAGGTGTTTGCCTTGGAAATGCTCAGTTGCATAGAGGATGATGAAGATTACCTGAAAAGGGTTATGTTCACAGATGAAGCTTGCTTTCATGTATCTTGGAAGGTCAACCGGCACAATGTGAGGATCTGGAGCTCTGAAAACACCCATGTGGTCATTAAACACATACGCGACAGTCCAAAGGTCAATGTGTGGAGTGGCCTTCTCCATGACCACTTGGTGGGGCCGTTTTCCTTTGTGGAGGATACAGTGACCTCAACAATTTACATGAACATGTAGGAAGGATTCACCTTCCCACAGATTGAAGACCTGCAACCCGATATTATTTTTCAACAGGAAGGTGCTCCCCCTCATTGGGCCTTAGTTGCTCAAGCCATCCTGAGTGAAAAAGTTCCACGTTGCTGAATTGGCCGAGACAAACCAGCCACCTGGCCGCCATGATCACGAGACATAACTCCCCCCCCCCCCTATTCCCTCCCCACCCCTGCCCCCACACTTGATTCTGTGGGGTTGTCAAAAATGTTGTCTGCAGGATCTTCATTCTCGGATCACAGCTGCATGCGCACTGGTGGACGCAAACATGCTGAGCCAAACATAGCAAGAACTCGGGTACCACCTTGATGTCCAGTGCACGACAAATGGACCTCACATTGAAGTGAAATGATGGTGTGCACAAAACTTTGAGTTTCTGTATCATATAAACCAAAGGGTATCATTGCATCAATTGTGGTTCTAAATATATCAACAACCAAAGTTGTCCGGGTGTTTTTGGAACACTGTATTTTGTATGCAGCCTACGGCTGTGCCGCTGATGCAGTGCTTCCTGTTTACACTAACCTAGTATACATTTTGTCAACCTCGAAAGGATGACCAGCTGAATCAACCCACCTGATGTTATTTAACAGCACGACTGGGTTTCAAACTCAAGAGCCTAATAACTTCAACCACACACATTCGCCTTAACTTTAAGATTCACCTTAACCATTAAGCTAACACCAAGCTTTTGTCGCACACATTACGTCAACAGACACGATTTTCAAAACGACTACAACGACAACTGCAATATCAATAAAAATCGAGCAAATTGCTCATTCCTTTATTTGAATTACATGCCTGAAGGGACACCCTTCTATATTTTCATACTATTTAGCCTTGAAAAGTTGGGCTCAAACCGAAATTATGTTCAAAAACCTTTATTTGTTAAACCATTTTATTATCCCTTTATGCGGGGGGTGAATAATGCCACAGATCGCTGCTGAGATCATCTCAAAAAGAATAATAAAGAAATCCCCCTCCTTTGGTGTACGTACATGAAGTGGAAACCTGCGTACTGCTGGTGCATATATAATACATCATGATTATTTACCTGGGTTAATTGCAATTGCACCAGGCCATGGACTGATTCCTGAGGCCTATGCTGCTTCACAAAATGGTGGCGCATGATTTTGATTGTGGGCAGAGTCAGTCGGGTCGGGCTGTCCAATCAATGGGATGATGGCAGTCGCGACGTCACTTCCGTGAACGTGAGGTCACTTCCTCCGTGACCGAAAATAAATACACAGGGCTTTTATGGACGAGCTTTAGCCAATGACATTTGACAATTTCTGTACACTTTGAATTGAATTTTGAGCCAAGTGCTAAGTGTCCATAATTGACGAACTCTCGAGTGAGCTTCGGGCTGCTCAACAATCCGATTGTCCTACTTTGCCGTGTTGCGATGTGGCAGAGCCTGTGTCAAAAGTCAAAGTGTATATTTCTAGCTTGATCGCATTCTGAAGTGACATTGTTCCCATTGTGTGAGGCCTTGCTGTAATTGAAAGTATCTCTGCAGGTGAGAAGTTGGATGAGAAGGCCAAATTGAGTGTTGCAGCCAAGCGCTCACTCTTCAGGGTGAGGTGATTTTTGTTACTTTTCAGCTTCCTCAACCTGATAGAAACTGTCGATGCATGGCAGACAGTAAAACTCTGCTTTATATAAGTACTTTTCAGTCCAAGGCCCATTCCTAAATCTATATTCCCTCTCTATATTATGCTATGTTCAGTCAGGACCAAAAATCCTTTACTCACCCTACCTTCCTTGATGACTATATGCTGTTTGCCTTTCGATAATTTGAGTTAGATGGCTTTAATCATAATTTTGGGTAAGGATGGTTTAACAAGGTTACCCTATGTAAAGGGTGCTGGTTCCATTGACCCCACGTAAGACAAAATAGCCTTTTTGGCCAAATATGGCCAAAATCAGAATTTTTGTTAACGGACTGTCTGGTGTTATCATTTTGTATCTAATGAGCTCCTAAATCTTTCACACTATTTTGTGGCCAATGTCTGGCCACGGAATAATAATCTGATCAATGTGGTCAACTTTTGGCCAGATTTGTTCAGTTTTTGGCCAAAACCAGTTATTTTCCATAGGAATAGTAATACAATTGTAACTGATATGAATAACATGTAAAAATTCATGGGAATCAAATTTATAATGCCAAATACAGACAGAAAATACAAAATGGCTTTTTATGGCTAGCGATGTTCAGTTTTTACCAAAATACTGCGCATAGAGTACACAGAATAACATATACAATTATATACGATTATATACAATATTATATACAACAAGTGAATCCTCTTGGATTGCGCTGAGGTTCGGGCTTGGAATTTCTAGGAGGAAGTATAATTTGTATGCAATGAAAGTACATGTAATATGGGATCGAGTAAGATCGAGTAAGCTTCACCAGTGCGCGTGCGCGAATTTACGTCACGTCGGCAGCGAGAAGGCGTTCCCCAACACGAACCAATCAGGAACTGCCACGCCCACTTATATGATCTCCGAATTCCTGTGACAGGAATTAGCGTTACACTGGCTGGAAGTCAATCGCTAAAGGCGCTTCCTCAGCGCCAATCACCAGTGCGCGTGCGCGAATTTACGTCACGTCGGCAGCGAGAAGGCGTTCCCCAACACGAACCAATCAGGAACTGCCACGCCCACTTATATGATCTCCGAATTCCTGTGACAGGAATTAGCGTTACACTGGCTGGAAGTCAATCGCTAAAGGCGCTTCCTCAGCGCCAATCACCAGTGCGCGTGCGCGAATTTACGTCACGTCGGCAGTGAGAAGGCGTTCCCCAACACGAACCAATCAGGAACTGCCACGCCCACTTATATGATCTCCGAATTCCTGTGACAGGAATTAGCGTTACACTGGCTGGAAGTCAATCGCTAAAGGCGCTTCCTCAGCGCCAATCACCAGTGCGCGTGCGCGAATTTACGTCACGTCGGCAGCGAGAAGGCGTTCCCCAACACGAACCAATCAGGAACTGCCACGCCCACTTATATGATCTCCGAATTCCTGTGACAGGAATTAGCGTTACACTGGCTGGAAGACAATCGCTAAAGGCGCTTCCTCAGCGCCAATAACATATACGATTTGATTATAATCAAATAATACATTTTGAACTAAAACATGAAAACATAAATGGGTTTAATCACACACTATCAAAACCACATTCAATTAGTCATCATCATCATCATCATCATCATCATCATCAGCACTGGCTTCTTCATCCTCTGAACCAGCATCACTAATACGATCATTGTCATCATCCTCATCTCCATCTGCGACATCTTCCGGTTCCATCGTCTCAGAAAGCAGAGTTGGCATCGGAATGCCTGTAAACCCGAGTGGTAGAAAAACTCCATCAACCTCTTCCCCGCCAGGATGTATGGGTTGAATGTTCTCTCGTGGATCTCTTAGATGTGCATGCTTCCAGCGATATGTCACATAGTTACACCAGAACATCTTTGCTGGGTGGAAGCATGCCTGCATCAATTCCCTTTATTTTATCCAATGGACTGTCTGGATTGGTGTTTGTATTTATGTAGGAAGATTTTCAACCAGGTCTCATTCACAGATAATAAAGTTCCCTGCCCATGGAGTGAACACATATTATTCTACAAGGCTGTCACCATCATCAAAGGTGGTGTTCTCTCCAAGATTGCCAGGGCATTCAGGATGGAGAACACTCTTTCCAGCTTTCTTTAGTGGATTCAGGTTTCCCTTCCCAAAGAAGGGTGATGTCTAGTCACATCCTGTCAGAGCATGATAACTTGGCAATGCCTTGCAAAGAACTGGACCAAGGTGGTTTGCTAGTGCAGTGATATGGACATACCTTCTCGTGTTATCACTCGATTGCCTAAGGTACAGCCGCACATTGGCCTTGAGTTTTCTGGCATGATACAGGAGGATGGCCATGATATCGGTGTATGTTGCATGGACAACAACATTCTATCCTGGTGTTGCTTTTGACAGTGCGTTTAGATGGTACACCAGGCTAGTATCGGCCTGTATGTATGAGCATATGTTCTCAGGTGCCTCTCGGCCTTGTGCTTTTTCTAATCTTCATCAATGATCTCTCCAACTCTGGAAAATCCTTTTTATCTTTTTGCTGATGACTCCACCCTCTGCCGCCCCACTTCTCATCCCTCAATCGGCAGGCTGCAGCCACTTCACTCTCTACAGACCTTGATAAAATCACAGACTGGTCAAAACAAGTGGAACATGTCTTTCAATCCTGACAGATCTCACACTCTCACTATGTCTCACTGAAAAGGCTGTCTAAAAACCCTCCCATCTACGTTCGCAACAATCCTCTCGACAACAAGAGTGTTCTGTCACTGAAGTTTTTGGGTCTCACTATCTGCCATAATCTTTCCAGGGAAAACCATATTTCCAATCTGGCCCCCAAAGCCAGTTGCCAACTTAGCATCCTCTGTCATGCAAAGTCCTTCCTTGGCCCAACTGGGTTCCTCGCCACATACAAGGCTTTCATCTGCAGCTTAATGGAGCACGGTTCTCCCCTCTGAGCTGATGCTCCTGCCTCACGTAGCTCGGCTTCACGCTGTAGAAGCCAAAGCTTTCAGAATCATTGGAATCTCCTGCAATGAAACTGATTTTTAGGGGCTTTCACTCTCACCGTAAGCAGGTAGAGGTTGGTCATCTTTATATCTTCCACCAACTCCTCTCCGGCCTAGCACCCCCTGCTCTGTCTGTGCTCTGCCACCCCCCCCCCCCCCACCCCCAAATATTTGCTCACCTTCATTCTTTCATTCTTATTTTTTCCCACCTCTGGAACAAACTCCCACATTGTCTTCAATCCCACTCCTCCCTCCAGGTCTTCAAAACAGCTGTTTGCCACCATCTCTTATCTTCCCCGATCCAAAACCTTGATATTTTCTTCCCCGATCCAAAACCTTGATATATTCTTCCCCCATTAATACACCCCAAACCCACCTCTTTCAAATTTTCTGTTTTCTCTCCTGAAAGCCCCTGCAGTGTCCATCTTCTTTATCCCATGTACCCCGCCGCAGCCATCTCTCTTCCACAGATATCCCGATGTCCCTGTTCTCTACTGTTGTTGTGATTCCCTCTCTCTCTCCCCCTCTTGTCTCCCGCTCCCTTTATTATACGTTCTACGTGTTAGCTCTAATACGAGCCTAGACTAAGTATACAAAAGGGAAAAGAAATGGTGTTCTACATTTCTTGATAGAGTTGCTGTATACCGACCGAAGACACTACTCTTCATGTGCAACAACAACTGTCTTTTGTTTTATGACAGGTGCATAATTTTTATATTTCCATTCTTCCACGATGAACTTGATAAGTGCAGTTTTAAAATTTGGTGATCTCATGGCATGTCTGAAATCTTTAGGCTGTAACCGATCTGCGCCAGTGAGGTGAAATGATCTATCATTTGCACCTCTTGCCTGTTGCTCAACATTCTTTATGCTTTTCACGTAATTGTCACAGACAAGGTGTACTTCACTTACCTGTGCACTGCATAGATCTTCAGGAGCAGCTCTGCTAATTTCCAAAATTGAGAGGCAAGGCAGAGAACAGTGAATGGATGAAAAACATGGTAGCATAAAGAACTGTATCAACTGTTGTCAGCTCTCTGTGTGTAATCAAATCTTCAAGGTGTTTCGAGAGTTTGTACTTTGGTGTCTTCTTCACCGTGCCATAAATACCGGCCAAAGAGAGGGGAACCAGGGTAAGTGGACAAAGAAACTACCTTTCAAGCACAATCTTTCTGATACAAGCAAGATGGACTAATCTGCCCAGCAAGTCCCATGTTGTCTTCAGCTCAACAACATTTTCATCTTTAACTCGTACTTTGATCTTGACGGCAGCACTGGCAAAGTTTCTCACTTTACTTCTATGCAGTGGTCTTTCAAACTTTGTGGGATTTTTAAAACATTCCTGGAGGAGCTCATCTTTCCACTTCTTTCCCAAAATTGAGATTTAGCATGTCCTCTTTTACTTTGTCTGGCATTTTTTTGCCATCTGCTAGACAGAAGGATTTATTGTCGTCTCAATGATTTCGGGAATTCTTACCAAGTCTCTTTGGAATTCACTCACTTTTGACTTTCGTAGTTCATGGTTTGCATTAGTATCCTTCTTTATTGCTGCTTTTTCACATTTACCTAACGATGGTGCTTCCAGCTGATCTGGTAACTGACCAGCACTTGGTTGCTCCTTGGTTTTGATGGAAAGCAGTGATTCCAGTTTGTTGTGAAACTGCATCTGCATTGATTGTACTCTCTAGTGTTTGATCCACTAGTTGTCTGGCAAAGGAATTTGATGACAACCTCACATAAACCACCTCGTTCAAGTTGTTGCTTAATGTTAGGATGGGTGGTGTCCATGTTCAAGAGTCTGAGATAGTACAAGCAGATGTTGCGTGCATAATTGTGGCGATGAGTACGATCGAGTGTATATATATATATATATATATATATATATATATATATATATTTATGTATTGATCTGGTAGAAGTAGCTCTGTTGGTCTCTACTCTACAGCAATTAAGGGAGCAAAAAAAAAAATCCAAACAATCAAATCGTAAGTTTACCACCGTTGCATTTGGGAATTCACCGTCTTTTACACCACCTTATGTAACACATTACGTTAGTTATTCGTGCTGTTGTTTGTGTCCTTTACGTAGTCCCTAAGAGCAGCAAGTTTCCTGTTTGGAATAAGTTCCAAAAAGTTTTTGACGGATGGACTGAAGCAATGCTTTAGCTTTACTCCACGAGACACGTGCACATGTGGTACAATATTGCCAACTTTAGAGTCAAAATACTGCTAAACTGCAGGTTATTGTAAGTTCCAACAAGCTGGTTTGAAAATATATAATTTGATTGCAATGAAGTAGTTCCTCCATAAATGACTGAAAGACTGAACCAATTGCTCTCCTCCCAGTTCCCTCCACTCGCTCCCTCCCCAACCTCCACTTCGCGTTACGCACACGAGGTAATTGGACTACTCACAATCACTTGAGGGCAATTCACGGAATTTCCACGGGACATATCTCACAAGATTGTGAATGGGGACCTGAAGGTAGTTTGGATAATTGTTCTCCCGAGGCATATCTCGTTACCCAGACTGTGAATTACAAGTATGTGAAAGGAGATATTGGGAAGGTGGGAAAGCAGGTTACAAGCAGGTGGGAAGGAGTTGGTGAAGTTGGTAATGACATGGAATAAAAGTTAAATATACCAATTGTAACAAGGTAGTGAAGAAATAATATGTAAAGATGTAAGAATGCTCTTTCTTTGAGGAATGGGAAGAAAGGGCGAGGAGAGGTCAGAGTTGGGATGTGGGGGGGGGGGGGGGAGGGGGAAGAGGGGAGGAGAGGGGGAAAGAGAGGGGACAGAGTTGGTAGAAAGGGGTTGACGCAGCGTTGTGGTGTTGAGGACTTGGGATGGGGTTTGATGGTTTGGGGGGAGAGGATGATGAGGACTTATGGTTGGGGGTGGGGGGCCGCATGAGGGGTGTTGGGCACACTTGGGGTTAGGAGTTGAGGGTTTGGGGCAACGGGTGGGTGTGTTGATTTAGTAAAATAAAGTTTTAGTCAAGTTAATTGCACAATATTGTTGAAGTTAAATTTTACATGATGCAAAGTTTCCGCAGGTACCTGTTCATACTTTCTTTGTTCTATGCTTGGAAGCAGGAATTGGAGCGTACATCTTCAGAAGTGCCAATGCCAAGACCGCACAGTCGCAATGCGGCGGTAGAACGTCGATTGCGGCGGCACAAGGAGCGAGCACATACGCAGCCTGTTGTCTGTGCTGATGTGTTCAAGTAGGTTGAGGTTGGGTGGTGGGCAGGGGGAGGGAGCAGGAGGTGGCAAAGCGGGTATAACAAAATAGCCCATCAATTGGAGCACTTTACTTTTTGTAATCACTATGAAGTGTTCTCATGTTGCTTTTTGCCTTGTGGAGACAATTGTATTCGTTCTATGCCATGTCCATCTGGAGCTTTGTTTGACCTCAATCCTGGCATTTCCTGAGCCTTTACTGCAATGATCTATGTTACCCAAGGTGTGTTTTCAATCTCTTGACCCTGGTAATGTTGTTCAGGTGAAACTTCCAAGGTTTTTAACTTGTGAAGTATTATAGCAATCACTCTTGATGCTAATACAGATGTTAATTTTTGTGTCGTCATTCTCATACCTGATTTATCATCTGGCCCACTCGCTGATAGATTCGAATTTGATCAATAATCCCAGCCTGATATATAAAATAATTTTGATCTTTTTGGGGGATCTTTTTGTAGTTTTATTGTTTTTGTGCAAAGGCTTTGATATGTTCAGTTTGTTGAGGGAACCAGAGCCGGAGTGTGAGGGTTACGTGTTGAGAGCAGGACGGAGACCATTTTGGAAGTTGGCAGACAAAACGCATGCGAGAGCGACACAGCAACGCTGAGCCTTGCGCAGAAGCTTGCTCTGTTTGATGGCCTTTCCAAGCCAGAGTCCAGGCCCGCAGCGTGTGGGCGCCACGGTGTGCCTCATCGCAGGAGGGAGGGCACGAGGTTCCAGACGCAGCCTGTGACTGTCGGAGAAATACAGCAGGTGGGCTGTGGAAACTCGAGCTCAAATGATGCGGTTCAGTGTGCTCTCTGTTTGGGTCCATTGGTTTGGCATGGAGATGAATGGAATGAATTGGCTTTCATACCTGATACTCTTTTTCTGAGTGGTAGTATTGCTTCGATTGCTTTCAGCTGCTCATCCAAGGCTTTCTCTGTTGCATCGTGAAATGTTTGTGCTGTCACCATCTGTTGTACGACTGTTTCTCTCTTCTTTGAAATGTAAACAGGAACCATTTTGTGCAAGATTACCCTTTAGAAGCATAAGGTTTTTGGGGAACCAACCATTACTGACTTGCGATTGAAAACACCACCTACATGGAGGGGACCATATCTCAATATCATTTTCTTTGCAGTTGCAGACAGCTACAAATCGAAACGACGTACCTGTTCCAAAAGGCTCATCCCATCGGCAAATATCACTTACTGGAAAAGCGACTTTGGCATCCACCTTGGAAAATGATTCCTCAGGAGATGCATCTCCATTTGACGCAAAGTCTCCCACCTGCTTGTCAAGAGCTGCCCCCATGCCGGTGGAGGTGGTGGAGGATATGGGAACGACTGAAACTACATCGAGGCAAAAGCATCACTGGCTTCATAGTGACTTGACAGGAAATGGTAAACTTGCACACCTCGGTAAATGCACAAAATGGAGGCGTAGATGTAACTCGGTGAAAATAATAGAGGAGAATTAGTGACTTATTTCCAAACCTGAAGCACAATATTCACCAAGTTAAAATTTGCAGAAACATGTCTATTTACCTTCGCCACCTAAGGTGGTGGGAGGTCATGTTTCTTTTCACCTCTCTTTATGTCTGTCTGTGAACAGAATATCTCAGTTGTAGACGGATTCGTCCGAAATTTGGTGGTGAGGTTGGGTGCATGACAAAGAAGAAATGATTAGATTTTGGTGATGATCCTGATCCAGATACGGTTCCGAGAATTTTTAAAGTGATTCTTCACCATTTTAAAGTGATCACTGAGTGATCGGGTGAAAAGCGATATATAACATGATATTTTAAAAAGCTGTTGACAGGTTATGACTAAACTTGGTGGACGAGTTGGTTAGGTGACGAGCATAAGCCAATTTGATTTTGGTTCAGGTCCGGATCCAGATCCGGCCTCAGTGGGATACAAAACATAAACTGTTCAGCCTGGCGGAGGCTGCTGAGTGCCGTTCTTGTTGTACATGTATTGTAACGTGTGTTAGTTACCTGATTGGCAATCAAAAGGTTGATTTGTTTCCCTCCTAGGTAGCAGTTTCGTAATGGACACCTTCAATTGTTGCTGGTCGATCCACTCACTACTCGTGTGATTGTGTTAATGAGATGTAATAACCAGAAAATGCGTTATTTTCTTTCTCCTATGCTTTTTTTTATTGTTCAATTTTCTTCTTTTTCTTTTTTTTTAGTTTTTCTTTTTCATTTTATCTTTCCTGTTTATTCTCATCTCTTTTCCTTTGTGCTTTCTTTTCCAGGAAATGTTATTCACACTTCCTTGCATTATTCTTGCTCTCTCGCATGTTTTGCACAACAGAATAAAGGGCTTTTGCTCTTCCTTCAAATCAACTTAAGTTTTGCAAATGAGGACGTTCTGTCTAAAACCAGTGCTCTCCATGACTGGTGTTGATGCAGAATGAGGAAATAGTCTTGCTGGTCAAGGCTAGTGCCTGTCTGCGTTGGCGGACGGGTACAACATTGGATGAAATCAAAAGAACCGCCTTGAGAGGCTATTTTTCCCCGCAGAGCGGGTGGGGGTTGGCCATTTTTGGGCACCGTGGTCCCCTTTTTGAAGCAGTTTTATGGCCGGATGCCCTTCCTGCGCCAACCCTGTTAGTACGCCTCTTGCGACATACAGGGAATTACCAGTGAACTGGTACTCAATTTGCCGACCTCAGAAGGATGAACAGGCTGAGTCAACTCCCCTGGCGTTAATTCGGCGATCGACCGGGATTTGAACCCAGGATCCTCGGGTCCCAAGCCGGCACCCTAACCGCTAAGCCAACACCAGGCTTTGGATGAAATCAACAGGATGTTGACTAATGGTTGATGCCCAGAATGAAAGCTTCTCCTTGCTTTCCACAGTGGTTGGCATACCTGGATCAACATCCTGTTAATTTAATTAACTGGTGTTGATGAAAACTTGTGAAAATTCATGTCATCCTTGCATAATTCTCCTTTTGGAAAGTAGTCCATTATAATGGCCTGTGTAGATCTTACACTATTGGAGCAGTGCTTCGATTGGGAATATTGAGGCCATTCTATCACTTTTATTTCCATGCTTTGATACAAGGTATTTCTAATGGAGAAGTTTTGTCCGGGCCTCTGATTTCCAAATGAGCAGATCATTAGCCTGGTGTTGGCTTAGCAGTTAGGGTGCCGGCTTGGGATCCTAGGATCCTGGGTTCGAATCCCGGTCGATCGCTGAATTAACGCCAGGGGGGTTGACTCAGCCTGTCATCCTTCCGAGGTCGGCAAATTGAGTACCAGCTTGCTGGGATGAATGATTCCGGTGTGTACCCCGGCTTAGAATAGGAACACCGTATCCCTGCGCATTGTAAGAGCATGACCAAGGGTTTGTTTTTTTTTTTTTTTTTTTTTGTGTACTGAATCAAGGCTCGTGAAAGAGCTAACATTTATTTCACAAACAAATCAACCAGACAAACAAAATATACAAAAAGAGGGAGCGGAAGACAAGATGGGGAGAGAAGGGGAAGCACACAACCACAACATTTGAGAGCAGGGAGAAGTGTGGGAGGGAGAGGGCTTGGGGGCAGGAGGCGTGGGAGGGGGGGGGGGGGGGGAAGAGGTATAAAACACAAGGGGACCGAAATTAGCGGGGATAGAAAATATCAAGGTTTTGGATGGGGGAGGATAAGAGATGGTGGTGAACAGCTGTTTTAAAGACCTGGAGGGTGGAGTGGGATTGAAGAGAGTGAGGGAGTTTGTTCCAGAGGTGGGAGAAAAGAGGAATGAAGGAGTGAAGGGCATCCGGCCATAAAAACATTGCCTCAAACAGGGAACCATGATTGTCATGGGGCCCGCAAGGCTAACCCCTGCTCTAGCGGGGAAAATGGCCTTAAAACGATCATTCATATTCATTCGGTGCCTTCATGTGTATTTAGCTCAGAACATGCGTTCATTGCTTTCTTCTTCTTCTTCTTCTTCTTCTTCTTCTTCCCCCACTGTCCATGTATACAGGCTTTAAACTCGTTGCCATCTTTGACTTTTTGCACTTTTTATTATTTATCATGAATGCAAATTTTTGAATACTTCTGCTCCAAACTTTTAAACAATTTTCAACAGTTACTCAATTGGTGCCGTTGCATTCTTCTTCATTGAATGCCGTCATGACCTTAGGCCTCGACCACATGCACAGCAGTTTTCCTCCCTAGGCAATGATTATGGTTGACAATGCAAGCTGTTTTCACACCTGTTGCATCACCTGTAGTTGGTCTCCCCTCGCTTTGCCAATTATTTAATGAAGCGTCGTGTTTTCTTCTCGGCCCAAATCAAGCGCTGGATCAAATGATACTCGTGCTTCCCGTCACCAAGTCGTCCTTATTGCTTTGATTAAAGCTGCTCTCACCCTTGATGAGACTATTTGTAATCAGTACTTCAGTAAAGCCACATGTTTTGACTTGTACTATTAACCAGATGCTGCATTGTAAAGTACTCGTACACATGCTGTGAGCTGGTTTGGTCCATGTGTGTCCCAGACGCTCAGGCATACCGATTCCATGTTATTTCTGTAACATAATGAATGAATGAATGAATGAATGAATGGTGAAATTGCAAAACGCGAAGAGTACACAGCACGTTTTTATTTTCACGAGTACGCTATTGCATTTCTTTAAAAACATGAACCAAAATAAAATGACCGAAAAAATTAAATGAAGTTTATTTCGAACATTGAAAATACGAAACCAATATCACATGCTTTCCTTGAAAAATCGGAAGCATTCAGCCAATACGATAAGGCCTTTGACTTTCCATAGCCCAACACGTGTGTCTCATAGTTTATGTGGAATCCAAAGCTCTGAACATCGTTGGCATAGTCTTCATTCAATAAGGGTGTGTGTGTGTGTGTGTGTGTGTGTGTGTGTGTGTGTGTGTGTGTGTGTGTGTGTGTGTGTGTGTGTGTGTGTGTGTGTGTGTGTGTGTGTGTGTGTACCAATTGTAATGAGGTATATTTTATATATATATATACATATACATAATACAAACATACATACATACAAAGATTTGTTTTAACTTGTTTTTTATTTGAGGTTTTAAGGTTTTTGTTTTTTCGTGAGGTTTGTTTTAGAGCCAGATGTACGTGAGATTCTGTGTTGTCATGATTTACAGCAATCATAATACAAACGTTTATCTTGCAAAATGCATTTGTAATTTTTTGTGAAATTTTTTATGAGCAATTGAAGTTGAAAAAAATTTTTTTTTTTTTTTAAATTAAATAAAAAAAGCCTTAGGACAGATATATATTTATATATATTGATATATATATCTATATATATATATATAATTTTTTTTTACCATCCTACCTCTGGTTAGCTCCCTCTGCTATCTTAGCTCTGTGACTCTCCCAGGCAACTCCATGATGTATCCGTTCTTCCTGTACCCCAGTACACCACCATCTCATGTCATTCTCATCCCTATACCCACAATCATTCTACCTCTAAAAGCCTGCTATCTCCTCTCTATTACATGTAGGTTACTTTGTTTCCTCCCCTCCTCTCACTCTTTTCCCGTTCATTCATTCCACCGCTTGTATCCAACTGTGGCCCCATTACCCCACCGACAATACATTACCTTTTTGTCCTCTGGCACCTGGGTTTTCCAGGAGCCTCGTTTTCTATATGCAAAAGAGGAAGAAAGTGACTGTGGCAGTTTCTGTTTGAAACATCAAGTTCCTTTGAAAGACTTTTGTGAATCATTGTTGAGCATTTCAAACGGTATTTGCCTTCACGATTATGTCGAGCGAGAACAGAACGTCCCTGATCCCCTTGTCTCTCCCTGGCAATCGTCTCCTCTGGTTCGATAGGCCGGAATCCTGCCCCAGTGGCACAGTTGCGGTTTCCATCATTAACTCCATTTCTCACTGCCCTTGTGCTGCTCTCACCCCTCCAAACTGCTCGGAGTACCTTTGGATGCACTTTCCCCTCTGGAACCACCTTTTGTTTTTCTGTGCTGTACCGTCCTCCTAACAGCGACGACTCTGTTTACTCTGCCAACATGAACCAATTTTTAACCACCCATCCCAAATCTCTCTTCCTCATATGTTGTGATTTCAACTGTCGCCATGACGATTCGCTTGTTGTTGGTACCTCTTCAACCAACCATGGTGCGTCAACAAAAGAGTTCTACGACTCCATGGGCCTGTCCCAATCTGTGAACCTTCTGACTTGGATTTCTGCCATGACAAATTTTCCCTTCCAAACTTGAAAATGACCAATTTTTCTGCTAATGTTTGCTGTTCTTCCGCTGCTCCAGTTGGTTGATATTATCAAGTGCTTGTGAGACCAGACATCTCTCTGGCTATTGTTGGAGAGTAACTGGCGAGAAAAGGTCTCGATCGAGCCAGATATTCAATTAAAGTTTGATGTTTTTTTTTATAGTTCAGTTCAAGGCTTCAAGCAACAATTGGCTTGGGCATCTTTCCTCGTAAATCGGTTCAACTACACATTGCCGATAAATCCTGGATGACGGCTGAGGTGAAGGCTACTATAAAGCGTCATCAGGAAGTATTTGCTGGTGGCTAGATGATGACCCCGTGAAGATATTATCGGAATCTGGCAAACAAGATCGCTCAAGCAAAGGTGAACTTTTACTGTAAATGATAATTCACCGAGAGAGTTTTGCGCTTAGACATTTTTCTCGGCTTGCAAGGCCGTCATCCGCAGCTCAATGGAGTGCTGCTCTCCTCTTTGGATTGCGGCCCCTTTCTCACACCTTACACTTATTCATGCTGTGAAAACTAAGGCCTTCAATGTCATTGCCTTTTCCTGGGATTAAGTTGAGTATCTGGACCTATATATTTCACATCGCAGACAGGTTGGTGTCCTCTCTGTCTTCCACCAACACTTTTCTGAATTTTGCATTCTATGCTCTTTCCCTGCTCTGTCCCATTTCCCTGCTCTGTCCCATTTCCCTATCTCTCCCATTTCCCTCTCTGTCCCATTTCCCTCTCTGTCCCATTTCTCCACTCTGTCCCATTTCCCTCTCTGTCCCATTTCCCTCTCTGTCCCATTTCCCTCTCTGTCCCATTTCTCCACTCTGTCCCATTTCCCTCTCTGTCCCATTTCCCTCTCTGTCCCATTTCCCTCTCTGTCCCATTTCCCTCTCTGTCCCATTTCCCTCTCTGTCCCATTTCCCTCTCTGTCCCATTTCCCTCTCTGTCCCATTTCCCTCTCTGTCCCATTTCCCTGCTCTGTCCCATTTCCCTGTTCTGTCCCATTTCCCTGCTCTGTCCCATTTCCCTGTTCTGTCCCATTTCCCTGTCCTGTCCCATTTCCCTGCTCTGCCCCATTTCCCTGCTCTGTCCCATTTCCCTGCTCTGTCCCATTTCCCTGCTCTGCCCCATTTCCCTGTTCTGTCCCATTTCCCTCTCTGCCCCATTTCCCTCTCTGCCCCATTTCCCTCTCTGTCCCATTTCCCTCTCTGCCCCATTTCCCTCTCTGCCCCATTTCCCTCACTGCCCCATTTCCCTCTCTGCCCCATTTCCCTCTCTGCCCCATTTCCCTCTCTGCCCCATTTCCCTCTCTGTCCCATTTCCCTCTCTGCCCCATTTCCCTCTCTGTCCCATTTCCCTCTCTGTCCCATTTCCCTCTCTGTCCCATTTCCCTGCTCTGTCCCATTTCCCTGCTCTGTCCCATTTCCCTGTTCTGTCCCATTTCCCTGCTCTGTCCCATTTCCCTCTCTGTCCCATTTCCCTCTCTGTCCCATTTCCCTCTCTGTCCCATTTCCCTCTCTGTCCCATTTCCCTGCTCTGTCCCATTTCCCTATCTCTCCCATTTCCCTCTCTGTCCCATTTCCCTCTCTGTCCCATTTCTCCACTCTGTCCCATTTCCCTCTCTGTCCCATTTCCCTCTCTGTCCCATTTCCCTCTCTGTCCCATTTCCCTCTCTGTCCCATTTCCCTCTCTGTCCCATTTCCCTCTCTGTCCCATTTCCCTGCTCTGTCCCATTTCCCTGTTCTGTCCCATTTCCCTGCTCTGTCCCATTTCCCTGTTCTGTCCCATTTCCCTGTCCTGTCCCATTTCCCTGCTCTGCCCCATTTCCCTGCTCTGTCCCATTTCCCTGCTCTGTCCCATTTCCCTGCTCTGCCCCATTTCCCTGTTCTGTCCCATTTCCCTCTCTGCCCCATTTCCCTCTCTGCCAATTTCCCTCTCTGTCCCATTTCCCTCTCTGCCCCATTTCCCTCTCTGCCCCATTTCCCTCTCTGCCCCATTTCCCTCTCTGTCCCATTTCCCTCTCTGCCCCATTTCCCTCTCTGTCCCATTTCCCTCTCTGTCCCATTTCCCTCTCTGCCCCATTTCCCTCTCTGCCCCATTTCCCTCTCTGCCAATTTCCCTCTCTGTCCCATTTCCCTCTCTGCCACATTTCCCTCTCTGCCCCATTTCCCTCTCTGCCCCATTTCCCTCTCTGCCCCATTTCCCTCTCTGCCCCATTTCCCTCTCTGCCCCATTTCCCTGCTCTGCCCCATTTCCCTGCTCTGCCCCATTTCCCTGCTCTGCCCCATTTCCCTCTCTGCCCCATTTCCCTCTCTGCCCCATTTCCCTCTCTGCCCCATTTCCCTCTCTGTCCCATTTCCCTCTGTCCCATTTCCCTCTCTGTCCCATTTCCCTCTCTGTCCCATTTCCCTCTCTGTCCCATTTCCCTCTCTGCCCCATTTCCCTCTCTGCCCCATTTCCCTCTCTGCCCCATTTCCCTGCTCTGCCCCATTTCCCTCTCTGCCCCATTTCCCTCTCTGCCCCATTTCCCTCTCTGCCCCATTTCCCTCTCTGCCCCATTTCCCTCTCTGCCCCATTTCCCTGCTCTGCCCCATTTCCCTGCTCTGCCCCATTTCCCTGCTCTGCCCCATTTCCCTGCTCTGCCCCATTTCCCTGCTCTGTCCCATTTCCCTGCTCTGCCCCATTTCCCTGCTCTGCCCCATTTCCCTGCTCTGCCCCATTTCCCTGCTCTGCCCCATTTTCCTCTCTGTCCCATTTCCCTCTCTGTCCCATTTCCCTCTCTGTCCCATTTCCCTCTCTGCCCCATTTCCCTGCTCTGTCCCATTTCCCTCTCTGTCCCATTTCCCTCTCTGTCCCATTTCCCTCTCTGTCCCATTTCCCTCTCTGTCCCATTTCCCTCTCTGCCCCATTTCCCTGCTCTGCCCCATTTCCCTCTCTGCCCCATTTCCCCCTCTGTCCCATTTCCCTCTCTGTCCCATTTCCCTCTCTGTCCCATTTCCCTCTCTGTCCCATTTCCCTCTCTGTCCCATTTCCCTCTCTGTCCCATTTCCCTGCTCTGTCCCATTTCCCTGCTCTGTCCCATTTCCCTGCTCTGTCCCATTTCCCTGCTCTGTCCCATTTCCCTCTGTTCCATTTCCCTCTGTTCCATTTCCCTCTCTGTCCCATTTCCCTGCTCTGTCCCATTTCCCTCTCTGTCCCATTTCTCTGCTCTGTCCCATTTCCCTCTCTGTTCCATTTCCCTCTCTGTCCCATTTCCCTCTCTGTCCCATTTCCCTCTCTGTCCCATTTCCCTCTCTGCCCCATTTCCCTCTCTGTCCCATTTCCCTGCTCTGTCCCATTTCCCTCTCTGTCCCATTTTCCTCTCTGTCCCATTTCCCTCTCTGTCCCATTTCCCTCTCTGTCCCATTTACCTCTCTGTCCCATTTCCCTCTCTGTCCCATTTCCCTCTCTGTCCCATTTCCCTCTCTGTCCCATTTCCCTCTCTGTCCCATTTCCCTCTCTGTCCCATTTCCCTCTCTGTCCCATTTCCCTCTCTGTCCCATTTCCCTCTCTGTCCCATTTCCCTCTCTGTCCCATTTCCCTCTCTGCCCCATTTCCCTGCTCTGTCCCATTTCCCTCTCTGTCCCATTTCCCTCTCTGTCCCATTTCCCTCTCTGCCCCATTTCCCTCTCTGCCCCATTTCCCTCTCTGTCCCTTTTCCCTCTCTGCCCCATTTCCCTCTCTGCCCCATTTCCCTCTCTGCCCCCATTTCCCTCGCTGCCCCATTTCCCTCTCTGTCCCATTTCCCTCTCTGCCCCATTTCCCTCTCTGTCCCATTTCCCTCTCTGCCCCATTTCCCTCTCTGCCCCATTTCCCTCTCTGCCCCATTTCCCTCTCTGTCCCATTTCCCTCTCTGTCCCATTTCCCTCTCTGTCCCATTTCCCTCTCTGCCCCATTTCCCTCTCTGCCCCATTTCCCTCTCTGCCCCATTTCCCTCTCTGCCCCATTTCCCTCTCTGCCCCATTTCCCTCTCTGCCCCATTTCCCTCTCTGCCCCATTTCCCTCTCTGTCCCATTTCCCTCGCTGTCCCATTTCCCCCTCTGCCCCATTTCCCTCTCTGCCCCATTTCCCTCTCTGCCCCATTTCCCTCTCTGTCCCATTTCCCTCTCTGCCCCATTTCTCTCTCTGCCCCATTTCTCTCTCTGCCCCATTTCCCTCTCTGCCCCATTTCCCTCTCTGCCCCATTTCCCTACTCTGCCCCATTTCCCTACTCTGCCCCATTTCCCTCTCTGCCCCATTTCCCTCTCTGCCCCATTTCCCTCTCTGCCCCATTTCCCTCTCTGCCCCATTTCCCTCTCTGCCCCATTTCCCTCTCTGCCCCATTTCTGTCTCTGTCCCATTTCCCTCTCTGCCCCATTTCCCTCTCTGCCCCATTTCCCTCTCTGCCCCATTTCCCTCTCTGCCCCATTTCCCTCTCTGCCCCATTTCCCTCTCTGCCCCATTTCCCTCTCTGCCCCATTTCCCTCTCTGCCCCATTTCCCTCTCTGCCCCATTTCCCTCTCTGCCCCATTTCCCTCTCTGCCCCACTTCCCTCTCTGCCCCATTTCCCTCTCTGCCCCATTTCCCTGTCTCTCCCATTTCCCTCTCTGCCCCATTTCCCTCTCTGCCCCATTTCCCTCTCTGCCCCATTTCCCTGTCTCTCCCATTTCCCTCTCTGCCCCATTTCCCTCGCTGCCCCATTTCCCTCTCTGCCCCATTTCCCTCTCTGTCCCATTTCCCTCTCTGTCCCATTTCCCTCTCTGCCCCATTTCCCTCTCTGTCCCATTTCCCTCTCTGCCCCATTTCCCTCTCTGTCCCATTTCCCTCTCTGTCCCATTTCCCTCTCTGCCCCATTTCCCTCTCTGCCCCATTTCCCTCTCTGCCAATTTCCCTCTCTGTCCCATTTCCCTCTCTGTCCCATTTCCCTCTCTGCCCCATTTCCCTCTCTGCCCCATTTCCCTCTCTGCCCCATTTCCCTCTCTGCCCCATTTCCCTCTCTGCCCCATTTCCCTCTCTGCCCCATTTCCCTCTCTGCCCCATTTCCCTCTCTGCCCCATTTCCCTGCTCTGCCCCATTTCCCTGCTCTGCCCCATTTCCCTGCTCTGCCCCATTTCCCTCTCTGCCCCATTTCCCTCTCTGCCCCATTTCCCTCTCTGTCCCATTTCCCTCTGTCCCATTTCCCTCTCTGTCCCATTTCCCTCTCTGTCCCATTTCCCTCTCTGTCCCATTTCCCTCTCTGTCCCATTTCCCTCTCTGCCCCATTTCCCTCTCTGCCCCATTTCCCTCTCTGCCCCATTTCCCTGCTCTGCCCCATTTCCCTCTCTGCCCCATTTCCCTCTCTGCCCCATTTCCCTCTCTGCCCCATTTCCCTCTCTGCCCCATTTCCCTCTCTGCCCCATTTCCCTGCTCTGCCCCATTTCCCTGCTCTGCCCCATTTCCCTGCTCTGCCCCATTTCCCTGCTCTGCCCCATTTCCCTGCTCTGTCCCATTTCCCTGCTCTGCCCCATTTCCCTGCTCTGCCCCATTTCCCTGCTCTGCCCCATTTCCCTGCTCTGCCCCATTTTCCTCTCTGTCCCATTTCCCTCTCTGTCCCATTTCCCTCTCTGTCCCATTTCCCTCTCTGCCCCATTTCCCTGCTCTGTCCCATTTCCCTCTCTGTCCCATTTCCCTCTCTGTCCCATTTCCCTCTCTGTCCCATTTCCCTCTCTGCCCCATTTCCCTGCTCTGCCCCATTTCCCTCTCTGCCCCATTTCCCCCTCTGTCCCATTTCCCTCTCTGTCCCATTTCCCTCTCTGTCCCATTTCCCTCTCTGTCCCATTTCCCTCTCTGTCCCATTTCCCTGCTCTGTCCCATTTCCCTGCTCTGTCCCATTTCCCTGCTCTGTCCCATTTCCCTCTGTTCCATTTCCCTCTCTGTTCCATTTCCCTCTCTGTCCCATTTCCCTGCTCTGTCCCATTTCCCTCTCTGTCCCATTTCTCTGCTCTGTCCCATTTCCCTCTCTGTTCCATTTCCCTCTCTGTCCCATTTCCCTCTCTGTCCCATTTCCCTCTCTGTCCCATTTCCCTCTCTGCCCCATTTCCCTCTCTGTCCCATTTCCCTGCCTGTCCCATTTTCCTCTCTGTCCCATTTCCCTCTCTGTCCCATTTCCCTCTCTGTCCCATTTCCCTCTCTGTCCCATTTACCTCTCTGTCCCATTTCCCTCTCTGTCCCATTTCCCTCTCTGTCCCATTTCCCTCTCTGTCCCATTTCCCTCTCTGTCCCATTTCCCTCTCTGTCCCATTTCCCTCTCTGTCCCATTTCCCTCTCTGTCCCATTTCCCTCTCTGTCCCATTTCCCTCTCTGTCCCATTTCCCTCTCTGTCCCATTTCCCTCTCTGCCCCATTTCCCTGCTCTGTCCCATTTCCCTCTCTGTCCCATTTCCCTCTCTGTCCCATTTCCCTCTCTGCCCCATTTCCCTCTCTGCCCCATTTCCCTCTCTGTCCCTTTTCCCTCTCTGCCCCATTTCCCTCTCTGCCCCATTTCCCTCTCTGCCCCCATTTCCCTCGCTGCCCCATTTCCCTCTCTGTCCCATTTCCCTCTCTGCCCCATTTCCCTCTCTGTCCCATTTCCCTCTCTGCCCCATTTCCCTCTCTGCCCCATTTCCCTCTCTGCCCCATTTCCCTCTCTGTCCCATTTCCCTCTCTGTCCCATTTCCCTCTCTGCCCCATTTCCCTCTCTGCCCCATTTCCCTCTCTGCCCCATTTCCCTCTCTGCCCCATTTCCCTCTCTGCCCCATTTCCCTCTCTGCCCCATTTCCCTCTCTGCCCCATTTCCCTCTCTGCCCCATTTCCCTCTCTGTCCCATTTCCCTCGCTGTCCCATTTCCCCCTCTGCCCCATTTCCCTCTCTGCCCCATTTCCCTCTCTGCCCCATTTCCCTCTCTGTCCCATTTCCCTCTCTGCCCCATTTCTCTCTCTGCCCCATTTCTCTCTCTGCCCCATTTCCCTCTCTGCCCCATTTCCCTCTCTGCCCCATTTCCCTACTCTGCCCCATTTCCCTACTCTGCCCCATTTCCCACTCTGCCCCATTTCCCTCTCTGCCCCATTTCCCTCTCTGCCCCATTTCCCTCTCTGCCCCATTTCCCTCTCTGCCCCATTTCCCTCTCTGCCCCATTTCCCTCTCTGCCCCATTTCTGTCTCTGTCCCATTTCCCTCTCTGCCCCATTTCCCTCTCTGCCCCATTTCCCTCTCTGCCCCATTTCCCTCTCTGCCCCATTTCCCTCTCTGCCCCATTTCCCTCTCTGCCCCATTTCCCTCTCTGCCCCACTTCCCTCTCTGCCCCATTTCCCTCTCTGCCCCATTTCCCTGTCTCTCCCATTTCCCTCTCTGCCCCATTTCCCTCTCTGCCCCATTTCCCTCTCTGCCCCATTTCCCTGTCTCTCCCATTTCCCTCTCTGCCCCATTTCCCTCGCTGCCCCATTTCCCTCTCTGCCCCATTTCCCTCTCTGTCCCATTTCCCTCTCTGTCCCATTTCCCTCTCTGCCCCATTTCCCTCTCTGTCCCATTTCCCTCTCTGTCCCATTTCCCTCTCTGTCCCATTTCCCTCTCTGCCCCATTTCCCTCTCTGTCCCATTGCCCTGCTCTGTCCCATTTCCCTGCTCTGTCCCATTTCCCTCTCTGTCCCATTTCCCTCTCCGTCACATTTCCCTCTCCGCCCCATTTCCCTCTCCGCCCCATTTCCCTCTCCGTCCCATTTCCCTCTCCGCCCCATTTCCCTCTCCGTCCCATTTCCCTCTCTGCCCCATTTCCCTCTCTGCCCCATTTCCCTCCCTGCCCCATTTCCCTCCCTGCCCCATTTCCCTCTCTGCCCCATTTCCCTCTCTGTCCCATTTCCCTCTCTGTCCCATTTCCGTCTCTGTCCCATTTCCCTGCTCTGTCCCATTTCCGTCTCTGTCCCATTTCCCTGCTCTGTCCCATTTCCCTACTCTGTCCCATTTCCCTACTCTGTCCCATTTCCCTCTCTGTCCCATTTCCGTGCTCTGTCCCATTTCCCTGCTCTGTCCCATTTCCGTGCTCTGTCCCATTTCCCTGCTCTGTCCCATTTCCCTACTCTGTCCCATTTCCCTCTCTGTCCCATTTCCGTGCTCTGTCCCATTTCCCTGCTCTGTCCCATTTCCCTGCTCTGTCCCATTTCCGTGCTCTGTCCCATTTCCGTGCTCTGTCCCATTTCCCTGCTCTGTCCCATTTCCCTGCTCTGTCCCATTTCCCTGCTCTGTCCCATTTACGTGCTCTGTCCCATTTCCCTGCTCTGTCCCATTTCCGTGCTCTGTCCCATTTCCCTCTCTGCCCCATTTCCCTGCTCTGTCCCATTTCCCTGCTCTGTCCCATTTCCCTGCTCTGTCCCATTTCCCTGCTCTGTCCCATTTCCCTGCTCTGTCCCATTTCCCTGCTCTGTCCCATTTCGGTGCTCTGTCCCATTTCCCTGCTCTGTCCCATTTCCCTGCTCTGTCCCATTTCCCTGCTCTGTCCCATTTCCCTGCTCTGTCCCATTTCCCTGCTCTGTCCCATTTCCGTGCTCTGTCCCATTTCCCTCTCTGTCCCATTTCCCTCTCTGTCCCATTTCCCTCTCTGTCCCATTTCCCTCTCTGTCCCATTTCCCTCTCTGTCCCATTTCCCTCTCTGCCCCATTTCCCTCTCTGTCCCATTTCCCTCTCTGTCCCATTTCCCTCTCTGTCCCATTTCCCTCTCTGTCCCATTTCCCTGCTCTGTCCCATTTCCCTCTCTGTCCCATTTCCTTCTCTGTCCCATTTCCTTCTCTGTCCCATTTCCCTGCTCTGTCCCATTTCCCTGCTCTGTCCCATTTCCCTGCTCTGTCCCATTTCCCTGCTCTGTCCCATTTCCGTGCTCTGTCCCATTTCCCTCTCTGTCCCATTTCCCTCTCTGTCCCATTTCCCTCTCTGTCCCATTTCCCTGCTCTGTCCCATTTCCCTCTCTGTCCCATTTCCCTCTCTGTCCCATTTCCCTGCTCTGTCTCATTTCCCTGCTCTGTCCCATTTCCCTGCTCTGTCCCATTTCCCTGCTCTGTCCCATTTCCCTGCTCTGCCCCATTTCCCTGCTCTGCCCCATTTCCCTCTCTGTCCCATTTCCCTCTCTGTCCCATTTCCCTCTCTGTCCCATTTCCCTCTCTGTCCCATTTCCCTGCTCTGTCCCATTTCCCTCTCTGTCCCATTTCCCTCTCTGTCCCATTTCCCACTCTGTCCCATTTCCCTCTCTGTCCCATTTCCCTCTCTGTCCCATTTCCCTCTCTGTCCCATTTCCCTGCTCTGTCCCATTTCCCTCTCTGTCCCATTTCCCTCTCTGTCCCATTTCCCTCTCTGTCCCATTTCCCTCTCTGTCCCATTTCCCTCTCTGTCCCATTTCCCTCTCTGTCCCATTTCCCTGCTCTGTCCCATTTCCCTGCTCTGTCCCATTTCCCTCTCTGTCCCATTTCCCTCTCTGTCCCATTTCCCTCTCTGTCCCATTTCCCTCTCTGTCCCATTTCCCTCTCTGTCCCATTTCCCTCTCTGTCCCATTTCCCTGCTCTGTCCCATTTCCCTGCTCTGTCCCATTTCCCTCTCTGTCCCATTTCCCTCTCTGTCCCATTTCCCTCTCTGTCCCATTTCCCTCTCTGTCCCATTTCCCTCTCTGTCCCATTTCCCTCTCTGCCCCATTTCCCTCTCTGTCCCATTTCCCTCTCTGTCCCATTTCCCTCTCTGTCCCATTTCCCTCTCTGCCCCATTTCCCTCTCTGCCCCATTTCCCTCTCTGCCCCATTTCCCTCTCTGTCCCATTTCCCTCTCTGCCCCATTTCCCTCTCTGCCCCATTTCCCTCTCTGTCCCATTTCCCTCTCTGTCCCATTTCCCTGCTCTGTCCCATTTCCCTGCTCTGTCCCATTTCCCTGCTCTGTCCCATTTCCCTGCTCTGTCCCATTTCCCTCTCTGTCCCATTTCCCTCTCTGTCCCATTTCCCTCTCTGTCCCATTTCCCTCTCTGTCCCATTTCCCTCTCTGTCCCATTTCCCTCTCTGCCCCATTTCCCTCTCTGTCCCATTTCCCTCTCTGTCCCATTTCCCTCTCTGCCCCATTTCCCTCTCTGCCCCATTTCCCTCTCTGCCCCATTTCCCTCCTGCCCCATTTCCCTCTCTGCCCCATTTCCCTGCTCTGTCCCATTTCCCTCTCTGCCCCATTTCCCTCTCTGTCCCATTTCCCTCTCTGCCCCATTTCCCTCTCTGCCCCATTTCCCTCTCTGTCCCATTTCCCTCTCTGTCCCATTTCCCTCTCTGCCCCATTTCCCTCTCTGCCCCATTTCCCTCTCTGTCCCATTTCCCTCTCTGCCCCATTTCCCTCTCTGCCCCATTTCCCTCTCTGCCCCATTTCCCTCTCTGCCCCATTTCCCTCTCTGTCCCATTTCCCTCTCTGTCCCATTTCCCTCTCTGCCCCATTTCCCTCTCTGCCCCATTTCCCTCTCTGTCCCATTTCCCTCTCTGTCCCATTTCCCTCTCTGCCCCATTTCCCTCTCTGTCCCATTTCCCTCTCTGCCCCATTTCCCTCTCTGCCCCATTTCCCTCTCTGTCCCATTTCCCTCTCTGTCCCATTTCCCTCTCTGCCCCATTTCCCTCTCTGCCCCATTTCCCTCTCTGTCCCATTTCCCTCTCTGTCCCATTTCCCTCTCTGCCCCATTTCCCTCTCTGCCCCATTTCCCTCTCTGCCCCATTTCCCTCTCTGCCCCATTTCCCTCTCTGCCCCATTTCCCTCTCTGTCCCATTTCCCTCTCTGCCCCATTTCCCTCTCTGTCCCATTTCCCTCTCTGTCCCATTTCCCTCTCTGCCCCATTTCCCTCTCTGTCCCATTTCCCTCTCTGCCCCATTTCCCTCTCTGCCCCATTTCCCTCTCTGTCCCATTTCCCTCTCTGTCCCATTTCCCTCTCTGCCCCATTTCCCTCTCTGTCCCATTTCCCTCTCTGTCCCATTTCCCTCTCTGCCCCATTTCCCTCTCTGCCCCATTTCCCTCTCTGTCCCATTTCCCTCTCTGCCCCATTTCCCTCTCTGCCCCATTTCCCTCTCTGCCCCATTTCCCTCTCTGTCCCATTTCCCTCTCTGCCCCATTTCCCTCTCTGCCCCATTTCCCTCTCTGTCCCATTTCCCTCTCTGCCCCATTTCCCTCGCTGCCCCATTTCCCTCTCTGTCCCATTTCCCTCTCTGCCCCATTTCCCTCTCTGTCCCATTTCCCTCTCTGCCCCATTTCCCTCTCTGTCCCATTTCCCTCTCTGCCCCATTTCCCTCTCTGCCCCATTTCTCCCTCTGCCCCATTTCCCTCTCTGCCCCATTTCCCTCTCTGCCCCATTTCCCTCTCTGCCCCATTTCCCTCTCTGCCCCATTTCCCTCTCTGCCCCATTTCCCTCCTGCCCCATTTCCCTCTCTGCCCCATTTCCCTCTCTGTCCCATTTCCCTCTCTGTCCCATTTCCCTCTCTGTCCCATTTCCCTGCTCTGTCCCATTTCCCTGCTCTGTCCCATTTCCCTCTCTGTCCCATTTCCCTCTCTGTCCCATTTCCCTCTCTGTCCCATTTCCCACTCTGTCCCATTTCCCTCTCTGTCCCATTTCCCTCTCTGCCCCATTTCCCTCTCTGTCCCATTTCCCTCTCTGTCCCATTTCCCTCTCTGTCCCATTTCCCTCTCTGCCCCATTTCCCTCTCTGCCCCATTTCCCTCTCTGCCCCATTTCCCTCTCTGTCCCATTTCCCTCTCTGCCCCATTTCCCTCTCTGCCCCATTTCCCTCTCTGTCCCATTTCCCTCTCTGTCCCATTTCCCTGCTCTGTCCCATTTCCCTGCTCTGTCCCATTTCCCTGCTCTGTCCCATTTCCCTCTCTGTCCCATTTCCCTCTGTCCCATTTCCCTCTCTGTCCCATTTCCCTCTCTGTCCCATTTCCCTCTCTGTCCCATTTCCCTCTCTGCCCCATTTCCCTCTCTGTCCCATTTCCCTCTCTGTCCCATTTCCCTCTCTGCCCCATTTCCCTCTCTGCCCCATTTCCCTCTCTGCCCCATTTCCCTCCTGCCCCATTTCCCTCTCTGCCCCATTTCCCTGCTCTGTCCCATTTCCCTCTCTGCCCCATTTCCCTCTCTGTCCCATTTCCCTCTCTGCCCCATTTCCCTCTCTGCCCCATTTCCCTCTCTGTCCCATTTCCCTCTCTGTCCCATTTCCCTCTCTGCCCCATTTCCCTCTCTGCCCCATTTCCCTCTCTGTCCCATTTCCCTCTCTGCCCCATTTCCCTCTCTGTCCCATTTCCCTCTCTGTCCCATTTCCCTCTCTGTCCCATTTCCCTCTATGTCCCATTTCCCTCTCTGTCCCATTTCCCTCTCTGCCCCATTTCCCTCTCTGTCCCATTTCCCTCTCTGCCCCATTTCCCTCTCTGCCCCATTTCCCTCTCTGCCCCATTTCCCTCTCTGCCCCATTTCCCTCTCTGCCCCATTTCCCTCTCTGCCCCATTTCCCTCTCTGCCCCATTTCCCTCTCTGCCCCATTTCCGTCTCTGTCCCATTTCCCTCTCTGCCCCATTTCCCTCTCTGTCCCATTTCCCTCTCTGCCCCATTTCCCTCTCTGCCCCATTTCCCTCTCTGCCCCATTTCCCTCTCTGCCCCATTTCCCTCTCTGCCTCATTTCCCTCTCTGTCCCATTTCCCTCTCTGTCCCATTTCCCTCTCTGCCCCATTTCCCTCTCTGCCCCATTTCCCTCTCTGCCCCATTTCCCTCTCTGCCCCATTTCCCTCTCTGCCCCATTTCCCTCTCTGCCCCATTTCCCTCTCTGCCCCATTTCCCTCTCTGCCCCATTTCCCTCTCTGCCCCATTTCCCTCTCTGCCCCATTTCCCTCTCTGCCCCATTTCCCTCTCTGTCCCATTTCCCTCTCTGTCCCATTTCCCTCTCTGCCCCATTTCCCTCTCTGCCCCATTTCCCTCTCTGTCCCATTTCCCTCTCTGTCCCATTTCCCTCTCTGCCCCATTTCCCTCTCTGCCCCATTTCCCTCTCTGTCCCATTTCCCTCTCTGCCCCATTTCCCTCTCTGCCCCATTTCCCTCTCTGCCCCATTTCCCTCTCTGCCCCATTTCCCTCTCTGCCCCATTTCCCTCTCTGCCCCATTTCCCTCTCTGCCCCATTTCCCTCTCTGTCCCATTTCCCTCTCTGCCCCATTTCCCTCTCTGCCCCATTTCCCTCTCTGTCCCATTTCCCTCTCTGCCCCATTTCCCTCTCTGTCCCATTTCCCTCTCTGTCCCATTTCCCTCTCTGCCCCATTTCCCTCTCTGTCCCATTTCCCTCTCTGCCCCATTTCCCTCTCTGCCCCATTTCCCTCTCTGTCCCATTTCCCTCTCTGTCCCATTTCCCTCTCTGCCCCATTTCCCTCTCTGCCCCATTTCCCTCTCTGCCCCATTTCCCTCTCTGTCCCATTTCCCTCTCTGTCCCATTTCCCTCTCTGCCCCCATTTCCCTCTCTGTCCCATTTCCCTGTCTGCCCCATTTCCCTCTCTGTCCCATTTCCCTCTCTGTCCCATTTCCCTGCTCTGTCCCATTTCCCTCTCTGCCCCATTTCCCTCTCTGTCCCATTTCCCTCTCTGCCCCATTTCCCTCTCTGTCCCATTTCCCTCTCTGTCCCATTTCTCTCTCTGCCCCATTTCCCTCTCTGTCCCATTTCCCTCTCTGCCCCATTTCCCTCTCTGCCCCATTTCCCTCGCTGCCCCATTTCCCTCGCTGCCCCATTTCCCTCTCTGTCCCATTTCCCTCTCTGCCCCATTTCCCTCTCTGTCCCATTTCCCTCTCTGCCCCATTTCCCTCTCTGCCCCATTTCCCTCTCTGCCCCATTTCCCTCTCTGCCCCATTTCCCTCTCTGCCCCATTTCCCTCTCTGCCCCATTTCCCTCTCTGTCCCATTTCCCTCTCTGTCCCATTTCCCTCTCTGCCCCATTTCCCTCTCTGCCCCATTTCCCTCTCTGCCCCATTTCCCTCTCTGTCCCATTTCCCTCTCTGTCCCATTTCCCTCTCTGCCCCATTTCCCTCTCTGCCCCATTTCCCTCTCTGTCCCATTTCCCTCTCTGCCCCATTTCCCTCTCTGCCCCATTTCCCTCTCTGCCCCATTTCCCTCTCTGCCCCATTTCCCTCTCTGCCCCATTTCCCTCTCTGTCCCATTTCCCTCTCTGCCCCATTTCCCTCTCTGCCCCATTTCCCTCTCTGTCCCATTTCCCTCTCTGCCCCATTTCCCTCGCTGCCCCATTTCCCTCTCTGTCCCATTTCCCTCTCTGCCCCATTTCCCTCTCTGCCCCATTTCCCTCTCTGCCCCATTTCCCACTCTGTCCCATTTCCCTCTCTGCCCCATTTCCCTCTCTGCCCCATTTCTCCCTCTGCCCCATTTCCCTCTCTGCCCCATTTCCCTCTCTGCCCCATTTCCCTCTGCCCCATTTCCCTCTCTGCCCCATTTCCCTCTCTGCCCCATTTCCCTCTCTGTCCCATTTCCCGCTCTGTCCCATTTCCCTCTGTCCTGCTGCATTCTGGGTTCTCGCTCTTCCAGAAACTTCAACTTTACATCCAAAAAAAGAAAATCATGAAAAGTTTCCCAATAATGTATTTTAAGGAATATTTACAACTGAGTTTCAAAGTTATTGTCGAAAAGCAAAAGATACAAGGAAGTTGATTAAATGTCACCGCTTTCTCGAGCGTTGCCCGTGCTCCATGTACAAACTTGTCACGGCGTTGTCGCCGTCCCTTGATGCCATCCGAGTATAAATATTTGGGACATGTACACGGCCATTCCAGGACACGTGATTTGCTGTATTCATCGTTTGTAAACCTATTGCCGCCCAGATGTTCTCCGAGTGGCCAAAGAGATGAAAACTAAAGGTGACTTTAACTCCTATTAAATAACGCTGGCCCATTTTAACTGCCATGAAATGATGGACCCTGGTCTCATCACGTGGTAATTTGTACCGACCTTGCACTACTATTGTTAAACGTCGAGTGAGAAAGAATGATTAATTTCACATTTCCAACGCTGACGATGCAATTTGTCTGCAATCCCACGTGTTTATATTTTATATTGTGAAAGCAGTTTGTAGCGTGTGCTCAGGAATTGGTAGAATGCATCCATGTGTGGGTGGCGGGTGCTCCGCGAGATAGATTGATATGGTGGCACGTCCCATCGAGTCGGTGGCACTTGTCCATTAGCATGTGATGCTGGCTGGCATGTGCCCATGGATTGTATCGTGTGACACTTATAGGATGAGACGGTGCGTGCCTTCGAGTCGGTGGCACGTGCACATATCCTTGATTGCTCACGAATTCGAAGGCATTTTTATGTCTCCACTGATGAAGTCACTGGAGGCATGATGTCTATGGGTTGTCCGTCCGGATGTATGTCCATCCACCCAATTGTGATCGGTTTTCATTCTCGCGATAACATAAGAACGGCTGAAGGGTTTCAAGTCGAACTTGGCACAAGTATGTATAATGATGCATCGACGAACTTATTAGATTATAAGGTCAAAGGTCAAAGGTCAGAGGTCCCATTAGGTAAAAGTTCTGTTACTGTGCTAACTTGTGAACCAGTGATTGCATTTTGACCGAACTTGGTACAAGTATGTATGACGATGTAAACATGAACTGATTATATTTTGGGGTCAATAGGTCAATTTCATCGGTCATGTCAGGTAAAAATGTGATACTTGAGAACAGCTGAAGGGATTTAAATCAAACTTTGTATAAGTATGTGATAATGTGGGAGAAGGCATATCGTGTGTGGTGTGTGGTGTGTGGTGTGTGTGTGCTTGTGCGTGAGCTCACACGTGGGCACAATTTCATAACATGTCAAGTGTAATATGTGTGCATATAATATACAGTACAAACAACATGTCACGTATAATATGTGTGTACGCAATAAGCAGTATATGTCACGTATAATGTGTATAAATCTCGTGCATGTGTGCGTGTGGGGTCATTAAGCATAATGTATATTAATTATCTTGGCCGACCCCGACCCCCTCAGTTTCGTGTTGAGCAGCAGTAGCGACTGTTTTAAAAGGTAATCATCAGTGTCTGTGGTTTATAATATTGTTACGCAACCGTGATTAACACCACAGTTACGGATGGCCGATTGCGAGACTTTACACTCCCGAGGCGAAAACTCAATGGCGGATTCAAACTCAACACAAACGCGCGGAATGGCGGGACACAGCGAAGGCTCCGCAACCTTACCTATTAAAATCAAACACCCAGGAAACTGCGTTCAGATATATACAAAAATAATACAAGGATTTATTAAATAAAAGCAAAGACAGTGACAAAGCAGCGCCGGTAAATCTAATATCCTAGATCGGGACGTCCCCACACGACTGACAGCAAACACAAAACGAGGGAGATGAATTACGAAAAGAATACGTCACGTCGTTCAAAATGTACGCGGATGCGGGCTTATCTTGTCTGTCTTTCGTCGTCTTTGTGGCGGCCGTCCAACACCGCTCCTTTCGGCCCGATCGCACACCACGAGGTCCCTCGCTCCAAGTCCAACGCAGGGCTGCACAGAGCAAACGAACTCCACTTGACCAGGGACAGGAAGGACTCCGTTGAACTCCACTCGACTCGACTCTCTGCGGGAGTGCTGGCAGCCAAGTGCCAACTGTTCAGTGCCAACTGTTCAGTGCCAACTGTTCAACGAACTGCCTCCCACGAACTCTCTGTAATGGCGTCCGACCGTCGCTCATATCTCTCGCCGATGACCTCCCATTGGCGCACTCCTCAGCCAATCATAGCCTCCCAACTCGCCGGCTCGCCCAGGTCACGCCCTCTGCGGCATCCTCACCACTCCGCGTCCCCGACCCCGCGGTCCTTGTGTTATAACACGTGCCAGGCGAGGTTTGTAGGCCTTGGAGGTGTAAACGGTGGCGGCCAATTGTGGCGGTGGTTTTGGCCTGGTTTCCTGTCCGTTTGTTCCGAAGTCATTGTCAGGGAAAGGAATTATTTAATGTTGCGCTAAGGACCTAACTAATGTTTATGTGGTTTGCAGTGCCATAATGGACAAAGGTTTGACTACTAGGTGAAACTCACAGGGGCGTTACCTTTAATCCCTCACTATTTAACACTCGAACCTCCAGGTAGATCCACAATCATACATCTTACCCCGACAAACGCCTAAACATCAAGAACTTATTACATGTAGAGTCCCTGTCACGACAGCCGAATACCTACCTATTCAGATCTACCTAGCTCTAGATGTTGCTCTACCAAATTCATAACAATATACTTTACTCCTGGCAGAGGTGCCCCCCACGAAACGACACGATAAGCTATTTATACATGTTAATATGGCATTTGTACAAAGAGGAAAAACCCCTTGGGGAGGTGGGATATTATTAGCCCCCGTTGGACTTGGTCTAAAACGGGGACTTATGGATTGGGTCTCGTCCGTCTGTCCGCAATCATATCTCGGAGATGTATGGACTGATTTTGATCATACTTTGCACAAAGACAATAGATGATGGTATACAAATGCATATCATTTTGTTTCACGGTGGGATCAAAGATGGCTGACTGGTGGCCATTTTAGTTGTGCGACCTGAAGGAGTTTTTGGGGGACAGAGCACAGACAGAGCTGGGGGAGCTAGACCGGAGAGGGGTCGCTAGAAGACAGAAAGACCACCAACCTGCCTGCAGTGAGCAAGTGAAAGGCCCTCAGTCAGCTTCATCGCGGGAGATACCAATGATTCTGAAAGCTTTGGTTTCAACAGCGTGAAGCCGAGCTAGGTATAGGGCAGGAGCACCAGCCCAGAGGAGAGAGCAGTATTCCATTGAGCTGCGGATGAAAGCCTTGTATGTGTTGAGGAGCTCAGGTGTGCCAAGGAAGGACTTCGCACGACGGAGGATGCCCAGTCGGTGACTGTCGTTGGAGGCCAGCTTGGAAATGTGGTTTTCCCAGGAAAGATAATGGCAGATAGTGAGACCCAAAAGCTTGAGTAACAGATCCTCTTGGAGAGGATTGTTTGGAAAGTAGATGGGAGGGTTGGCCAGACAGTCTTTTCGGAGAGATATCGTGAGAGTGTGAGATTTGTCAGGATTGAAAGACATGTTCCACTTTGACCAGTTTGTGATATTGTCCAGGTCTGCAGAGAGTGAGGAGGCTGCTGCCTGCCGATCTGAGGGATGAGATATGGAGCGGCAGAGAGTGGAGTCATCAGCAAAGAGTTGGAGACGATTTTCCAGAGTCGGAAAGGTCATTGATGAAGACCAGAAAAAGCACAGGGCCCAGAACACTGCCTTGGGGAACTCCAGCCTGAACAGGAAGGGGAGATGAGAGAAATGTGAAAGGGTGTGAAAGAGCGGCAGAACAGGATTTTAGGACCCGTGGGCTGATGCCGTCTGATCCAGTTGCAGAATCAGTCAAGGATTGACAGAAACTTCTCCACCTTGTCAAGAGAGGACACAGAGGCCACAGTATTAATTGGTTCATGAGTTATCAAACAGAGTGACCACTATATTCGTCATGGGTGTGTGGCTGTCTGTCTGTCTGTCTGCAGCTTAGCTACCCGATGATATCATCCGACCTTGATGAAACTTGGGTGGGAGGTTGATATCATTATCTAGTTGTGTCCTGCCTAGAGTGGGTGTATTGCGCCCATTGTGGGCGGAGCGACGCCCAAAAAAGATGTCTTTTTATGGGGTAATCTAGTTAAAGCTACATCTTCTCCAAGGGGTTTGGTGGAATCTGACAGGGGTTTCGGTATTTGGTTAGGCCAATGTCATGTGTCTAGCCCCACAGAGCTCGATTTTTCATTTTCGCCCCAAGGTCAAGGTCACAATGTCACGAAATTTAGAAAAGTTGATTTTTGATGGTTTTATTACATTGTTCGCTTCCTGGTAGGGTGAAATATCGTACATGATTTTATATTATCACATAGATCATGAAATACAAGTTTTCCAACAAATTTCAGAATCTTCGACCTTTGACCTTTGAAGGTCACAAAGGTCAAATTTTCAAAGTTGTCGGAATCGAACCGAATTTTCGGTATTGTGTAGCTCACCAACCTCACAACTGATTATACATTCTTTTCTATCTCATTTCAAGGTCTGTAACCTTTGTTTTGACATTTTCGGGCCAGCACCACACACAATTACGTACAGCTAGCTCTTAAAGGCCTGTGCACGCAGCGCATTGGGGCCCTTTGTAAATAGGCATGTACACCGCATGTCGGGGGCCGACACCTGCTACGTGGGCCCCCGACCCCCCAGTCCGGGCCTGTTTCGGTTTTAGTCCGTGTTACGTGGTCCCCTCGGTGAATACCTGGTCTCAGTGACCCCCGGACCGTGAGAGGAACTTCGCCAGAAAGCTGTATTATAAATGCGCTTTCGCCACGCAATCCATATGAATTTCACCCAAGAGACAACTGACGTTCAAGGATATATTTCAATGGTAATGATACCATACAATTTCAATGACACAACCACGGAGATTTTCCCCGAGCAATCAACAATACACAACCATCAACAATATTTCAATCCACAATCAATTCCCTATGATTAAGATGGCCATCTTATATACGTGTGTCCCGGTGAGTACTCACGACACCCTTTTGGTCTCGGTCCCGCACAATGTCTCTGGGCCCCTCCTGACCAAGATGATAGTCGGCGTCGCCGCACTCGGGCGGTTGAACGAACCCCGGGTGGACGTGTTTCCACCGGGCAGGTATCGTACCCGGCACCCCGGCTACAGCCCCTCGCGGCCACGCGAAGCGGGGACGGGAAAGCAAGCCCACGCCGCTTGCCAGGCGTGTTCGGCCCCAACGGGCGACCTGTACGCGTCTCTTTAGACGGTGTCGCGCACGGCGCCAAACGCTGGCTCGGTGCATGGCCACACGACAGTTTGACGTCCACCGGGCAGGTATTCGTCCCGGTAACTCCTCTCGCCAGACAGGCTTGGGAACGCCGCTTTTCCACACGGCTCAATCAATCCCACCTTTCGTCGGTGCGGGGCGAGGAAGAAGAATACCCGTCCTTTTTTCCTCGTGTCTTTTTCTCTTCCGTTTCCGGTCACTTCCGTTTCCGGCCACTTGTTCAGAAGGGCTCCTGACCCTCCAATCACAACAACCCTTAATATACTACACACGGATAAGCAAAGACCTGAATGGTAATCCACATACATTCACATAAATATGTAACACTCCCCCCCTTCAAGAAAGAAAGTTTGAACCCAGCGAAAACTTTCTTTGCCGGCCAATTTGGAGAAACAAACCAGATAACTCAACCCCCCCACCTTATCAGTTGTCCCCGGGCACAGTTATCACTTAAAAATAAAGCAACCAAAATTTCACCACAACCCCTCCAGATTACTCACTCTGGACTAAGCACCAGCAACGACATTGTCCCTGCCAAACCAAACTCCATCTCCTGACCCTCTGACTTTGACCGCCAGTTTCTTGTGAATGAAGGTTAAGGGGTTGATCAAAGATCCAAAGTTAAGCCACTCGATAGCACTTTTTCCGGGAGGCCAAGCCGAGTATTCACTACATGGATGCCTTTAGGAACGTGGAGTTCACGGTTAGTCCGTGCAGGAAAGTTCTCTACATGGGCGCCTTGAGGAACGTGGAGTTCACGGTTAGTCCGTGCATGAAAGTTCACTACATGGACGCCTTTAGGAACGGCGTTCATGGTTAATCCGTGTAGGAATCTTGGCTCGGCGGCTCCGCCGCATTCAGTGCTTCAACTTCTCAGAACTTCCCTAATAATTAGGGTGGGACCACTTGTCCCTGTAGTCCCATGAATAGCGGTCTCCTTCTCGGCCACTACTTTGCCAATCCTTCCTTCGGGAGCGGCCGTAACTCCGGGAGCCTACATAATAATATTGATTGCGGCCACCACCAAAACTACCGCCCAGTTGTTCTCTCCTGTAGACCTCTCGACGCCTACGAAATGCCTTCCCTACTGTTATAGTCCGACCCTCCAAATCCTTGCCATTCCAATTCTTCTCTGCCTCTCTGGCGTCGTTTGTGCTGGCAAACGTGACAAAGCCGAACCCTCTTGACTGTTGCGTTTCCCAGTCTCTTACCAACCGCACTTCCACCAGCGGCCCATATCTGTTGAAGACAGAGGTCAGAACTTCTTCCTCTGTTTTGAAGTTCAGTCCCCCTACAAATAACTTGGCACTTTTGTCGCCATCCCGAGCTGGTGTGGCGTTATTTTCCCTGCTGGGCTCTTTACCAACCCTCAGGTTACCATAAACTTGACCCCCGGCCAAATCATTCCCGATAACCACAGATACACCCTCTACAGGAAGCGTGGCTTGTAAACCGACGGTGACCGGTCCTGACACCAAATCGGACTCCAAATGGATGACATGAAGGGGAGCACTAACACCGCCCCCGATCCCCTGTAAACGAACACTATCCCCCGTTGCCGTCTCCTCGGACCATGGCAAAATGCCTTCAAGCATTAAAGATTGATGTGCCCCTGTGTCCCTCAATATCCTAACCGGTTTCCGGTTAGTCGAGGCTCCATCCCGTGACACAAACCCCTCTGAAATAAATGGTTGGTAACCCTTTTGATGGCGATTTCTCACAATGGCCATTGCGTTTGGAGTCGTAGTAGTCGGACTCCGCTCTGGGTCTTCGCTTTTCATGCGGTAACAACTGGACATCAAGTGTCCAGGTTTCTTGCAAAAAGCGCAAGTAGGCCTGGAGGAAAAACTCGTGGTCTGCCTCGGGCCCCCCGAACTATAAGTTTGTCTTGGGCCCGCATCCCTCTGATTTCGAACAGGTGGGGTATCATAGTTGTCCCCATAATCATCTCGAGGCCGCCGCCATGTATGGTCGTTCTCCGCACCTGCTGTTCCCCACCTCCCCTGCGGAGATCTAGGCGAGGAGTTAGGTTCGTGGACCCCTATTCGGTGGGTTAAGGCATAATCATCTGCCATGGTGGCTGCGTCCCACAACTTTGGTACCTTCTTTTCCTGCAGGTACACTTTGATGTCCTCATGGACACACTGCTGGAATTCCTCCACCAGGATCAAGTCCCGCAATGTCTCGAAGTCTTTCCCGACTCCTTTTGACTCACACCACCGATCAAACATGTTTTCTTTCACTCTGGCAAACTCCACATGGGTCTCACTCTCCCTCTTCCTGGCATTCCTGAATTTTTGCCTGTAAGCTTCCGGAACCAACTCATACGCTTTGAGGATGTGCGTCTTCAGTACCTCATAATCTGCACATTGGTCCATTGGTAGCGCCGAATAAATTTCCTGAGCTTTCCCCACCAGCACACTTTGCACGAGTATGGTCCAGGCCTCCTCCGGCCAGTTTAATTGTCGAGCCACTTTCTCAAAGTGTGGAAAAAATTTCGCGACTGCTTTTTCACTGAACGGTGGAACCAGCCTCACATGTCTGCCCACATCCCAGGTTTTCTGGTAAGGTGTCGACCCCGTCAGCAAGGGTGGTGCCTCTCCCCGTTCTCTCATTAACTCCAGCTCCTTGAATTTGATTTCTTGCTGAAGCTCCATGTCACGTTCCTTTAATTCCCTTTCCGCTTTTCTCTCCTCTGCTTCGAGGTCCCTTGCAGCTCTCCTCTCCTCTGCTTGTTTCTCTTCTCTCCTCGCTTCTGCTTTCCTTTCTTCTTCTTTTAACCTTTCCTGGAGTTCTCGTTCCACTCTCCTTTCCTCTGCTTGCTTCTCTTCTCTCCTCGCTTCTGCTTTCCTTTCTTCTTCTTTTAACCTTTCCTGGAGTTCTCGTTCCACTCTCCTTTCCTCTGCTTGCTTCTCTTCTCTTCTCTCTTCTGCTTTCCTTTCTTCTTCTGCTCTTTCCTTTTCTGCTTTCCTTTCTTCTTCTTTGATCCGTTCCTGGCTCCGTAATTGCAACTCCAGTTTCCGGAGCTCAACGTCTTCTGGTTCTTCGGGTAGCCACTCCCAGGCTAACTCGTCCCATGTTCCTAATCCCACCATAGATTGTATCACCGTGGCCTGCAACTCTGCCTTCCTCAAATTAGTTCGGACCTCCAAGTTAAAATGTTTGGCCAATTTCAAGAGGTCCGACTTTAGCAACGCTCGGAACTGTGCCTCACTCGGGGTTACCCCAAAGTTCTGTGCCACAAACGCCATGGTGCCTATCGTTAACACCTGTTAACCTTCACCCAAGACTTTACCCCAATTTCTCAAAAAAATTTACCAATTAATAATTAATTAATAAATTTTAATTAATAAAAAATTATTATTTTATTATTTTATACAATTTTAAATCCCGGACGTAGACCCAATTGCGAAACCGCAAATCGTAATTTGGACGAGCCCCCAATTCTGTTACGTGGTCCCCTCAGTGAATACCTGGTCTCAGTGACCCCCGGACCGTGAGAGGAACTTCGCCAGAAAGCTGTATTATAAATGCGCTTTCGCCACGCAATCCATATGAATTTCACCCAAGAGACAACTGACGTTCAAGGATATATTTCAATGGTAATGATACCATACAATTTCAATGACACAACCACGGAGATTTTCCCCGAGCAATCAACAATACACAACCATCAACAATATTTCAATCCACAATCAATTCCCTATGATTAAGATGGCCATCTTATATACGTGTGTCCCGGTGAGTACTCACGACACCCTTTTGGTCTCGGTCCCGCACAATGTCTCTGGGCCCCTCCTGACCAAGATGATAGTCGGCGTCGCCGCACTCGGGCGGTTGAACGAACCCCGGGTGGACGTGTTTCCACCGGGCAGGTATCGTACCCGGCACCCCGGCTACAGCCCCTCGCGGCCACGCGAAGCGGGGACGGGAAAGCAAGCCCACGCCGCTTGCCAGGCGTGTTCGGCCCCAACGGGCGACCCGTACGCGTCTCTTTAGACGGTGTCGCGCACGGCGCCAAACGCTGGCTCGGTGCACGGCCACACGACAGTTTGACGTCCACCGGGCAGGTATTCGTCCCAGTAACTCCTCTCGCCAGACAGGCTCGGGAACGCCGCTTTTCCACACGGCTCAATCAATCCCACCTTTCGTCGGTGCGGGGCGAGGAAGAAGAATACCCGTCCTTTTTTCCTCGTGTCTTTTTCTCTTCCGTTTCCGGTCACTTCCGTTTCCGGCCACTTGTTCAGAAGGGCTCCTGACCCTCCAATCACAACAACCCTTAATATACTACACACGGATAAGCAAAGACCTGAATGGTAATCCACATACATTCACATAAATATGTAACAGTCCGTCCTTTGTCATTGAATACCGCTCGCTCGTGAACCATCGTCGTCTCTCCTAACTTGTATTGTTTTGTAATTGCATTTATATTATATGTTATTAGTATTACAGTGTCATTATTGTTGTTATTACCCTCGCCAGAGGAGAGGGTATTGCATTTGAGTCTGTTTGTCTGTCTGTCTTTGTTTGTCTTTCTCTCTTTATCTGTTTGTCTGTTTGTTCGTCAGCACATAATAAATATGATTTTCTCTGCAACCGTTGGTCTGATTGACCGGAAATTTTCACCATAGGTGCAACTCCACCTGTAGAATTTTTTTCATGATAATTATGACGTCCTAGGTTACGTGATACCGGCGCCATCTTGGAAAAACCGAAAAACTTTGCAACTCTATCTCCAAAAGCGCTGCATATAAAAAATTGAGACATGGCCATTGTGAAGAACTCTCCATGGGGAATAACATATGTTGATGATTATGTCATAGGTTCCGCCATTATGACGTCGCAATTTGACAAGTACAAAACTTCATCCGATCAAGATTAAATTTATTGAGCATCATCTATGGATAAATTGGTGGAGAAAAAAAATAAAATAATTAACACGTCATCTGTCATGTGGTTCAGCCACCATATTTGTTTTAACACAAAAGCCTTAAAAAAACACTAAAAACACGTCTTGGCGAGGCTCTGCAATCTCTGATTGCCCTTTCTTTTTATCCTCGCCAGAGGAGAGGGTGTTGGTTGCATTTGAGTCCGTTTGTTTGTTTGTCTGTCTGTTTGTCCGCACAGAATAAATACGATTTTCTCTGCAACCGTTGGTCTGATGGACAGGAAATTTTCACCATAGGTGCACCTCCACTTGTAGTATTTTTGAATTATAATTGTGACATCATAGGTCACGTGGTTCGGTCGCCATCTTGGAAAACCCGAAAAACTTTGCACCTCTATATTTCCGAAAGCGCTGAATAGAAAAAAAAAATGAGACATGGCTCATTGTAAAGAACCCTCCATGGGGAATAAAATGTTAATGATGTCATTGGTGCCTCCATTATGATGTCAGAATTCGACAAGTACAAAACGTCATCCGATCAAGATGAAATTTCTTGAGCATAATCTAGGAATAAATTAGTTTAGAAAAAAAATAATGATGATGTCATCGGTCACGTGGTTCGGCGCCATATTTGTTTTAACACAAAAGCCTTAAAAACCAGTGAAAAGACATCTTGGCGAGGGTCTGCAATCTTTGAGTGCTCTTTCTTGTTTCTTTTGTTTTTAATGCCACCTTGGAAAAATGCCACAATTTGCTATCTTATCGTGAATATACAGTGCACCTTAACACGGATTTCGCCTAAGGCGGAAACCTCCTTGGGGATGTGAAGGGCGAGGGAAATGAAGTCGCAACAACCTCCATCGTGTGATCCTTAGTCCTCCTATCAAGTTTGGTTTGGTTGAGATTAGATAAGCAATGCCAGAAGGTGTCGCGGTCAAAAAAGACGAACAGGCAGACACCAAATTGTGTATTTTAGTACGATTATAGAGTTGAGTAATGATCATTGACTGAACAACAGAGAGCAGCTTCTTTCCATCAAACGGAATTGGTATGTCTATCGTGATTTAACAAGAAACATTTTTTTTATGAAGACATGAACATTCTGATGACCAATATCTTGTTTTGAACAAAGGGTAGGGTTAAGTGACAGTTACCTGGTCATTGAAAATCAAAAGTGATCTGGTAGGTGCCCTGAGCTTGGTTGAATGCTTGTCTCTCTCTGCTGCTGAAAATATATTGAGGGCAGGAGAAGGATGAATCCCATAGTCAGTTAGGATGACACCCATACATTGACCTCCTGGTGACCTCCTGGTGACCTCCTGTAACAGACGAACTGAAGGAGAAATGCTAGATATGGGAGATCTTATTGATCCAGTGTTTGAACTCCTGAAAGTGGTAGATAGTTGAAATAGTTTTGCTCATTTAGCTTACAGTGATAGTACAAACAAGATATTGTCAAATTTGCCATTGACAATTTCAAATTACAAATCTTCCATGAGGCATACACTTACTGTATACACTTTTTCTCGACCCATGTAACTTTTGTCTTCCCAGGTTTTAGTTTCTTCCGAAGGAAGCGCTGTCCCCTTTTGTTGATGGCAATGCCTGTTGGGAATTTGTTGATCTGTTTTCCACATTTACACAATAATTGTGAGATGTGTTTTCCCATTAGCATCATTGCTTTCTCTCTGTATCATGTATGTTACTCTTCGCAGAGAGTCAGTACCACCGAAGCAGCTTCCTGAGCCAGGGTTATACTGGGTGGTTTGCTATTGCCTTCCCAGCAGTAGTTGGGGCAGGAATGTGTAATTCGTTCATGGTGCAGGTGGTAGCTCGCCTACTTTATGTGAATTGTTTTTCACATCCACAAACTGTCAGAAGACGGGACGCCTTTTAACGTCCATCTGAAGGATGGTACTCAATGATGAATCACTCCTGTCTGTGAAACACTGGGATGACATTTTATAGCTGGGTCGGGATTCAAACCTCGGTTAGACAGCTTAGAGGCTAGTGTGCGTAGCTCAAGGCAATCATCCAGGCCCAGCATCAATGCCGAGGCGTATAATAGATGTTTATTTGCCATTGATCCATTTGCCTCATTTTTGTTTGTTTGTATCTTCTGTTGCTCTTTAACGTATTCCTCTATTTTTAAGTCATTTTCTCCATACCAGTTGATCTTGCCAGGGTCAGGAACATAAGCTTGCAGGAGTGACACCAGTGTAATGGATGTAGCATACCATTTTCCTCATATTATTTGAGCCGATATCACTACAGACATATTTAATATTTAATGCCTTGTACATGTAATGTTTCTGTGTGCCGTCGTGTGGATAAAATCTCCCTCGAGTGTGCTGTTGCATTCTGCTGCTGAAGCCTCTTATGATGAACTGACTTTCTTTGTCTTTGCCTCTCATCACTACCATCTTTAGTAGAGTCACCTCCCTTGGAATCCCCACCCACCGTCGCCTTGGCAACGGTGAGCCCAACGACTATTTCACCAAGGCAACCAGCTGGGCAGCATCTGTCAGAGTCGCAGGGAGAGCCACAGCCGGGCGGCCCTGCCAAGAAGACTGAAGGCTCACTGTCAGCTGCTAGGTGAGTTTCTTAGTGCAGGTGTGTGTCGGTCTGTCCGATTATTGTGTGCATTTGACTGGATCTGCCCATTTATTTTCCTGCATCCGCAGTGACGTGCCCAATATCGTATTACAAAAGCATAAAAAATATGGATGATTAATCATTGAAGACGTCTGATTTAGCTTTGCATGAATTATTGAACAACTTCCTCGCTTGTTGGTAAATTCAAATCCATAGCTCGACTACCTTAATTTTCCCATTTACATGTTCACTCGTGGCCGAGATATAATATACATTATATACGTAATTTAATATGCATATATATATGTATATATATATATATATATCCAAAGTCAACCACCAAGAGTGGTCTTGCATCAGTTGTACACACATCGGATGAAGTGATCAGATCACCACCTCCCGGAAGGTTGTTCATCGTCGGCTGGTTGTTCATTTTTCTTGCTGTCAATCCAGTAGTAACTCGGTCATTCTTCGGAGACTATCTTCACTTCTTTTTCTTCACTAGAAGCTTAGAATATAAATATTGAATACCACTTTGAGCTGCGTTTGAATCCCAAAGCTATGTATGGTATGTCAGCACAGTGTCATCACTGGACCACAAGTGTACGCCTTCACCTGAAAGGCCATGGATGTACTTTCAATGAATGATCGTTTTAAGGCCATTTTTCCCCGCTAGAGCGGGGGTTAGCCTTGCGGGCCCCATGACAATCATGGTTCCCTGTTTGAGGCAATGTTTTTTTTATGGCCGGATGCCCTTCCTGACGCCAACCTTTGGTCGCCTCTTGCGATGCGCAGGGATACGGTGTATCTATTCTAAACCGGGGTACATACCGTGCTGTACACTTTCAATGGACAGTAAAAATGAAATCGCCAACCTGGAGTCGAGTATAATTGGGTTAAATATCTTATGATGTTTGTTTTGCTCATGTCATTTTATTAATAAAACCCCTAAATCAATCCATACCTGGTTTTTTCTGGGGTGGGGAGTAAGGGGATTGGGGGTGTGGGGTAAGCAAGAGATGTTTGAGATTGGGCAGGATGTGTTCCTTTTTACCCTCATCTTGCCAACTTCCTCCCCATCATTCTCTGTCAATCCTCACAGTTTCACTTTCACTTTCTCCACCACTCGCTGTGGGAGTGACTTGGTATAGTTTGTGCGGGTGGAGGGTAAGGGGTGGTAAAGCGTTACAGGGAATCTCCCCACGGATGCGCATTTTACACCTCCGACTGCCTCGCTAGACATACCGCTGCTTTCTGTAAGTCTTCCTGATTTTTAGACTTCAGTAAACTTGTTGTTAAGAACAATTCTGTTTTATTTTGTTCATCGTTGTGATTAAATGGATTTGGAAAAAATCTCATTTTAAAGAGCCAGCACTGACGAATGGACACAAAATATAGTTGGTAATATCGATATGTTATTTAAAATGCTTGTGCTTTCACCTGATGCAATGCTGCCTTAAAGTTCCGAGCAGGAGCATGAGGCTGGACAAAGTTCAGTAAAATCACCTAGTTGTATATCGAGAGACGTAGATCTTGAGTACCTGGACGCAAAAGCGCAGAACCTGAATTTAAAAAATGGATTGCATTGTTTCAGAAGCATTGCGTGTCTCCTCGTATTTGTAACAATGAATGCTAATGTTCCCCCAAATGTATTTGCTTGTCTAACTTTTAAGGATCGTGCTGGTAATCGGGTACCAATACCATTATCCATGGTGTTTTGATTTGGATTGTTGCTTATTGCTAATTGAAAAGCAATAATTGCAAATGTTTTTCATTACTTGATCCAAAAATTGGAGCGAGTGGGTTTTTTGGCCATTAAATATATTTATGTCGAGACAATAACACTGTTTTATATAAATATTGTTGATAGTGATTATATGCATATATGCATGGATGTATATATAATTGCATTAAATGTTTTGCGAAGAAAATGTAATCGTTTAATCGTGGGGAAAGAAAGTGAATCTTTCTTTACAAACAAAGAAACATGATACTGTTTTGTTTAATTACCGTTTAATCGACAAAGTTGTGGATGAGTCGTCGTAGTTGGCACTGGTGTTGCGTCCTGGGGAAACGAGATCAACCGCCTGAGTGGAAAGGCCTTGGAGGCAGTGAGCTGTGACCTTGGTAAGAATGGCCGGACGCCAGATGATGCGGAAATCCCAGAAGATGCGCAAAGGAGGGAGTTATTTGAACAAAGGTTCAAAGAATTGCATTTGCAGATAAACAAACATGCTATTCGATGTAGAATGGTTAGAAAGAGAATCAGAGCTGCTTGTCATTATATGGTGAGATTATATACATATATATATATATATATATATATATAATTTGTATACATGGTCAAGGCTCCAGGAAGAGCTAGAGCAGGAGATGGAATAGAAAGGGTGAACCAAGGAACAAACCAATTGACAACTAACAAACGAAAAGGGTCGAGGGTGAGGGGGAAATCACAATAACATGGAAAAAGGAAGTACTTAGGAATGTGCTCATTTTGGGGTAGAAGAGATCATGAGGGAAGTGTATGGATGGTGGATGACCTGGGGTAGTGTTGAACAGCTGTCTTGAAGCCCTGGAGTGAAGAATTGGAATGAACAGACTGGGGGAAGATTGTTCCACAACTGAGGGAAAAGAGAAACAAATGACTTTGGGAGTTTAACAATAAGAGGGTTACTGGCAGGCCGTATGTGCCTTGCAGAAACCTGGGAAGGATAGACCCAAGAGAGAGAAGGGTGCAAGAGCAAAATGGAGGTGGTAGAATACAGAAATTACACCAACCATCCTGCGATGTGGAAGTAACAGGCCTCCACACTCAGTATTGGGCCATTGCACATGCTTCCAGTTGCTTGAGAATGAAAATGAATGATCGTTTTAAGGCCATTTTCCCCGCTAGAGCAGGGGTTAGCCTTGCGGGCCCCATGACAATCATGGTTCCCTGTTTGAGGCAATGTTTTTTTATGGCCGGATGCCCTTCCTGACGCCAACCCTTGGTCGCCTCTTACAATGCGCAGGGATACAGTGTACCTATTCTAACCCGGGGATCATTCATCCCAGCAAGCTGGTACTCAATTTGCCGACCTCGGAAGGATGACAGGCTGAGTCAACCCCCCTGGCGTTAATTCAGCGATCGACCAGGATTCGAACCCAGGATCCTAGGATCCCAAGCCGGTGCCCTAACCACTAAGCCAACACCAGGCAAAAGGCTTGAGAAGTGCAGGAAATAAAACAATGGTTTATGAAGACGTGTTTTTCTTACTTTAATCCCTTATTCGTCACCAATCTTTGAATCATTACAATGACTGTCTGTCTCTGACATCATCCGTTATACCCTTTCAATGGACATTTTAATCTGGCTAAAATGTCATTTTAAAACCTGTGCAGATCTGATGTCATGTGATCGTAATCAAATTCCTCTCTCTTTTCCCTTCACAATCTCTCCAGCTGTATTTCATCCCTCCTCTGATACCATGTTATACCACAATCAACCTCCGCTTCCCCACTTCCTCCATTCAGCTGTATTTCATCCCTCCCGCTACGCCACCCACCACCTACTTCAGCAAATTTTAAGGACCTGAACAACAAATTTGGGGTTTTCCCCATCTTGTGATGTTTTTCCTTGATTGTAACATCTGGTATCAGCCATATGACTCTGCACTTGGTTGCTGTCCCAACCAGGATGAGTTACCTGTCTGCATTCCAATAGCTGCATTCTAAATAAATAGCTTTTGATTTCGAGCCATCTCAGGCTTTCAAACACAGGAGTGTTTTCTCATGAAAGAAATAACAGGAAGAATTGATGTACCTACCAGCATTCTTGTTTCTAAAACATGACGGCGGTTTGTGCCAATTTATTAGCATAATTATGTTTGCATTTTGGAATGATTGTTGTGAAATTACAGTAGCTGCTAATTTTCTGCACCAGGTTACCTGAATTTATTTGTTATATATGATACGTACTTTGTGTGGCCTAGAGATTGCTAAGATCTTAATCTGCTTCTCTAGAAATATAATTCACGAAAAGTTGTATCCAGTTTACTCCTGGGCTGCACAATGGTGCAATTCTAGGATTTTAACCTTTGAAATTACATCCAGCTTGGAGCTCCCAAGGGCTGGAGAATTATTTTTTTTTTGCGCATGGAGCCACAAGCACCAGAATTTATCTGCTTTTCACCACTTGGTTGTATGCCTGGAGGAAGGTTTGGTTCATATTGTATGTACTGGTAATTACATCTGGCACATGACCAAGAGCTCTTGGGTTGTTGTCGTGTTACTGCCCATCACTCACTGCAAAAACGGCGAAGGCGAGCCACATGTGTGGCTTCAAAAGTACAAACATCGATGAGGTATTTTACTTTATATACTGTACATATCCCACACTTGAAAGCTGCTTGTGCATGAATTTCTTTCACCTAGTGCAGACTTCCTGCTGCCACGTCTGCTGGCGCCAAGCCATATGGGTTTGCTAACCCGGCTGGAAAAACCAAACTTTGATGATCGCCTGGGAATCCTTCGTCCTGTCAAGCTCTGTTCTGTGTTTTTCCCAGAAATAATGGCGATTCCGTCAGGTGCTGAGTCGGCACTGTAAAGACTCATGCTTTGTATACCTAGCCAACTGACGATGAACTCTGTATGCATTTATGTCATGTTTCACGTGTTTTCCATTATTTATCAAGGGTATTGAACACAATTTTATTGTTAATTTACACTTTTTTTTCACTCCTTCCTTGAGTAATGAATCCCGTTTCCCTAAAATCCTGACACTCAATCCTACATCCCTTCAGGACACAAATGTCTGGCTGCCTGTTGAAATGCAATCCCAGATTGTCTGGTTTTCCAAAATATTTTTTCATTCACTCGAACTTTACTTGAAATGTAATGTTTTGGAAATCGCATGTAATATGCTTGTAGTTGGCTATTGGACAGCTGCGACTCCAAATGTACCATTTGAAAGCTTGGTGGTGTCTTAATCCTGAACATTACCAGAGTTGCGTTTTAAAGAATATATACATTTAGGATTCAACAATATTGTAACGGTCATGGGGATTATACCAGAATACCTCCAGTGAAACCTGGTTAATTTTTCAGGTCAACATTATGTGGTTTTTCCGAATATACACATTAAGTTTATAAGAATATACACATTGTTTGGTGTTTAAGAATATACACATTGTTTGGTTTATAAGAATGTACACATTGTTTGGTTTCAGAATATACACATTGTTTGGTTTATAAGAATATACACATTGTTGGGTTTTTAAGAATATACACATTGTTTGGTTTCAGAATATACACATTGTTTGGTTTCAGAATATACACATTGTTTGGTTTCAGAATATACACATTGTTTGGTTTCAGAATATACACATTGTTTGGTTTCAGAATATACACATTGTTTGGTTTCAGAATATACACATTGTTTGGTTTCAGAATATACACATTGTTTGGTTTCAGAATATACACATTGTTTGGTTTATAAGAATATACACATTGTTTGGTTTCAGAATATACACATTGTTTGGTTTATAAGAATATACACATTGTTTGGTTTATAAGAATGTACACATTGTTTGGTTTATAAGAATGTACACATTGTTTGGTGTTTAAGAATGTACACATTGTTTGGTTTATAAGAATGTACACATTGTTTGGTGTTTAAGAATGTACACATTGTTTGGTTTTTCAGAATATACACATTGTTTAGTTTATAAGAATATACACATTGTTTGGTTTATAAGAATATACACATTGTTTGGTTTATAAGAATGTACACATTGTTTGGTGTTTAAGAATGTACACATTGTTTAGTTTTTCAGAATATACACATTGTTTGGTGTTTAAGAATGTACACATTGTTTGGTTTATAAGAATGTACACATTGTTTGGTGTTTAAGAATGTACACATTGTTTGGTTTTTCAGAATATACACATTGTTTGGTTTATAAGAATATACACATTGTTTGGTTTATAAGAATGTACACATTGTTTGGTGTTTAAGAATGTACACATTGTTTAGTTTTTCAGAATATACACATTGTTTGGTGTTTAAGAATGTACACATTGTTTGGTTTATAAGAATGTACACATTGTTTGGTTTTTCAGAATATACACATTGTTTGGTGTTTAAGAATGTACACATTGTTTAGTTTTTCAGAATATACACATTGTTTGGTGTTTAAGAATGTACACATTGTTTGGTTTATAAGAATGTACACATTGTTTGGTGTTTAAGAATGTACACATTGTTTGGTTTATAAGAATATACACATTGTTTGGTTTCAGAATATACACATTGTTTGGTGTTTAAGAATGGTACACATTGTTTGGTTTTTCAGAATATACACATTGTTTGGTGTTTAAGAATGTACACATTGTTTGGTGTTTTAAGAATGTACACATTGTTTGGTTTTTGAGAATGTACACATTTTCTTTTTTGAGAATGTACACATTGTTTCTTTTTTGAGACTGTACACATTGTTTCTTTTTTGAGAATGTACACATTTTCTTTTTGAGAATGTACACATTGTTTCTTTTTTGAGAATGTACACATTTTCTTTTTTGAGAATGTACACATTGTTTCTTTTTTGAGAATGTACCCATTGTTTCTTTTTTGAGAATGTACACATTGTTTGGTTTTTATGAATATACAGATTCTTTTATTTATTTTTTAAATTATATACAAATTCCAGGCTCATGGAAGAGCTAGAACACTGAATTGATCAGGCTGCAACAGAACAAATGAAACACCAGAGAGAGGGGGGAGGGCGGGACACCAAAGCAGAGTTGAAGGACAAAATAGAGGGAGACTTGGATAAATAAGCTCGGGATTTGGGGAGGAAAGAGGGTTAGGAGAGGATGCGTGGGTTGGGCAAGATGGATGCAGAAGCAAACCCTCAGGAAGAAATAACAACCTCAGGGATTACCTCAGGAACTTAGAAGTGGGGGAGCTTGTGGAGGGGGTGGTGTTAACGGGTAAAACCAGAATGACCACACTGTAGTCACAACCTACAACACAAAATGTATATTTTTTGTGTCCTCTGTCCACTCAAATCTCATCCTTGCTGTTGAAAGTATTATACAATTTATCTTCAAGGGTCTTCATGGTTTGGTTCAATATAAATTATGAGTCTGACGGACAGCTGGGTCTGGTTTCAGGCAACTAGTACGCCCAATCAGTAGAGTAGCGACAGGAAGGGTCATGTTATTATCCTCTCTGGGGTATATAGATTACAGTAGGTCTTTGCTCGAGCCTCAATAAAGTCAGGGTGTGTTCAGTTACCAAGGTTCTTGAAAAGCGCTCGCCAAGTGGCTTAAGCATTCAAGCAAGCACTCCATTCCTAACTGTTGATTAATGAAAGGCTGACTTCGCAAGCGCTAGATAGCTGCTTGGTAACTGAATAAACCATGGTCTCTTCCCTTTCAGTTGGTGTTATTTCAGGTAATGAAAAAAAAAACATTTCCTCATGGCTCAGCTTCCATTCTCTGACTCATTAACCTTGTTCCATGTCTGATCCATGTCTGTGAATGAATCAGATTAGATAGAGCTGTGTCTGTCCTGTGTTCCCATGTGAATGAATTCCATAGATTAAATCTTGTAAATAATTTAACACTCGACCCAAACAAAGCCAATGGAAATCTGATGCAACAAAGCCAGACAGTATAATCAGCAAATGTCAAATGTGTTAGTCCCACCAGAAAACCAAGATGGCGGCCATATAATTTCATCTTGGCACAATGGTATGTGGAGTTGAGCGACAGATGTGGGTGTGGTCCAGCAGCTGTCCAAACAATGGGTGCACATTTCAAAAATTGACCAACAACAAGAACCCCAACAACATGAACATGAAGCTCTTGTAGGCCTTCGACATGTTGCAAGTTGAAAAAGATCATGGTTTTGGATGGGAGTGATCTGAGATGGTGGGAAACATCTTTAGGAATGTACACATTGTTTGCTTTTTAAGAATGTATTGTTGCGTGGAATGGGGTTGGCGGTCTGTAGCTATACTGTGGTAAGCTTAGTATGGTCCGTGTGTTTCAAGTAGGTCAGATTGCCATGTCACAGGGACATGGCAAAGTAAGTCGTTTGTTGCACATGATGCTGAGAAGGCAGCGTATGTAATTTATAGACAGGTTAGATATCAATTTTGTGGGCGTAAACACCATGTTTGTGGGTGGGGCTAGGTGATTTTGCCATGACAGAGGCTCACATGTCACGTGTGTGAAAGGCCATCACCATCTGTCTGACAAGTGCATGTCAGCCATGTCTGCGTAATGTGCTGTGGTGCAGGAAGTGCCATTGCACAGTTATTTTTATGGGATGGTGCCAGTGCCATTGCCATTGAGAGAGGCAGCTCGGAAATACGCTGTCTGAAGATGTGTATTATTATGATCGAGTAGAAGATTTTCCAGTTTTGAACGGTCAAGTTTTTGCTTTCGTTTTGCTTTTGCCATGGTCTGGAGTACAGAAAAGTGATCGCTGCCTAGACAATCAGCTTAACAGACCAGGTGGGCTCTCATATGTAGCTGACAAAAGCAATTTTTTGGAGAAGATACTCCAACTTTTGTTTTGTATGTAGCGGATGGGACCTGGATTTTTTTTCAAGCCATCCCGACATAGAAAGTACTAACGCATTATCGGGTATTTATTTATTTATTGACTTATTTATTTATGTATTTCTTTTATTTTATTTATTTTTTTATTCCTTCACTCCCAACACTCCAAGTTTCTGAGGTGTATCTCAGAACTAGCTGGGACTTTTGGAATACAATTTTGCATCAACACTATGAATATAAATTATGTGGGATTGACAATTTTTTGACCTTCACCTAATTTTAAGGCAATGACCTATTTTAAGGTCATGACCTAATTATATTAATTTTAACGTTTTTCACCAAAACTCAACTAAGGGCTGTCTGATCAGAACGGAATTGCCCTCTAGATAACGTAAAGGGGCATTTACACTTAATTTTCATCTTACTCCTCTGGCAATATCTTACCCCTACAGATAAAGGTCAAGGTCATATGGCACTCTGAAAAAACGTTTTTTTTGTCATTGCTTAATTTTGCCATTGCCTTCCTGAGTACATCATTCATTCATTCATATATATATATATGTATATATATTGTTACGGATCCGGGGGACGGCACTCCCGTCAGCAAGGGGGGGTTTGATCCCCTTGTCTTGTTAAGCTGGCCATCCGACCGGTCCTGGGGGTATGACGTCATGCCCGGTCAGCGCTGAATAGGTTAGTAGGCCGATTCGTCCTATGATCTAAGTACCAGCGCCTTCTGATACGCAAGGAAATACTCCCGCCCGGGCCGCAGCGTAATTGATGGATTGCGCCGAGCGAAGCGAGCTGCGCCACGGGCCGTTAACAAAAGACTAAACCCGATCGTAAGCGGTTCTGCAGAAATCGTGACACAGATATTCAATAGGGAAAACACGAAGACGATCGGACGAGAAAGAAACCAAAGAATAAAAGGAACAGGTATTTATTAACTATTTACAAAACCAAAGAAACCAAAGGAGAAACGAAAGCAATACACAGAAGAAGAAGAAGACACAGCGCAATTCTAAACAGGCTTACTTATACCCACAGGACAATACAGACAGACTCACACGAATAGGGAATTGCAGGCAGGCATGAATGGCTGGAAGGAGAAGGTTCAGGTGGGACAACAGGGCAGGAAGGTCTGGGCAAATGCGCAGCAGAGAGGTCCGCTCCAGGTTCACAGTTCGGAGCGAGCAGCCGGCGGCCCCGACGTATACAGCTTACACGGCAGGGGCTTCCTGCAGCAGCTCCGCGCAGCTCGTCTCTCCTGCCTTCTCACCGACTCTCCAACTCGTACCTTCTCTGTCAAAACTCTGTTCGTGCCCCCTCACTCATGAACCTCTCCCGCGTCTCTCTGGTGGGGGCCTCGCGCCAAGGGTTTTATATCCACGCCTTGGAACCCTCTCGAACCTACCAGACGTTTCTTGCCACGCCCTTGGAACCCTCTCGAACTCCCGAGATGTTTCTTGCCACGCCCTATCAAGCCATGCCCACCGAGCCCTCTCTGGCTCCACCTTTGATGACGAAGTGGGGCCATGCCCTTCTTCTCCGATCCTGGCCTCATGGGCAATGGAGTTTTGGCGGTGTAATGCCAACGAAACAGCCCAACTGTCACTGGCACTTGGCAGAGGCGATTGGGGATCTGAAAGGGGAACTATCTTATTTGATTGATGCAACGTAGAATCAACTATTGGAAACACAGCCTTACCTGAAACACATACTAATGACATAACTATTGAGAGGTCCTATGGTTCACTACGTGTTGTACATGGACTAACTAAGGTGCAATTTTTAATTAACAGCCAATTAAGGGAACATGTACACAGGGGTTATTTATAAGGGAATTTACTACTAAACTTACATGTGAAGGTTCTAAAAAACCGTAACAATATATATACACTACCGGTCAAAAGTTTTAGAACACCCCAATTTTTCCAGTTTTTATTGAAATTTATGCAGTTTAATGTCTCGATGTACTCTGAAATTAAGCATAGAACAAATAAACAATTGGAGATAAAGAGATCATGGAATCATTTTGTTCAACAAAATGTAATTTAAAATTTTGACTCAGCAAAGTAGCCAACTTTTGCAGATATAACCGCCGAACACACTCGTGGCATTCTTTCTACAATGGAAATCAAATATTGTTCGGGAATTTTTTCCCAACACTGTTGCAGAAGTTCCCACAAATGTGTTGCTTCATGGCCCAGGCAAGCCTCTTTTTCTTATTTTCTATCTCAGCAATGGCTTTCTTACTGCCAATCGACCTGTCAAACCTGCAGCTCGAAGTCTTCTCTTCACAGTTGAAACTGAGACTTGCTTACTTCGACCAGTGTTAAGCTGTGCTTGAAGCTGTTATCCTGTGAGCCGCCTATCACGCAAGCTGTTGACTCTCAGAAACTTGTCTTCTGATTCTGTTGTGGCTTTGGGTCTGCCAGACCTCTTCCTGTCAGAGTTTCCTCTAGTTGTCCAAATAATGCTTCAGATGGTGCAATAACAGTCTGTTCCAAGACTGCATTTATACAGACAGGGGGTTTGTAATCAAGTAATCGGCAGAGGTTGGGACACCTGTAGGGATTGTTTGCATCAACTTTCAAGGCTGAATTTACTTACATTGCTGCAGAACAGCTGTAAGGTGTTAACCCATTACTTGTTCCCTGAAGAAGGCCTTTTTTTTTTTTTTTACAATAGAGCTGCAATTTACATTATTTTCCCGTTTTTGCTAACCTAAACTTTTTTTTAAACCTCGAGCAGGTTAAACCTTTGTACCCTTAACCTTTGTACCCTTTCAGGTTATTCACTGGACATTAAACTGTGTAAATTTCAAAAAAACTGGAAAATTGAGGTGTTCTAAAACTTTTGAACGGTAGTATATATATATATATTGTTACGGGACCGCGGCGAGGATGTTGTTTGCCGAGCAGATGGCCGCCGCGCCCGAACAGTTACCCCGACTAACCCGATTCCTGAACGTTGGCCGAATCGCGCCACAGATATTCAATGGGGAAAAGACTAAAATGAAGGATGTAAAGAAGAAAGAAAGGCAAAGGGTAAGAAATACAAATATGATTTATTTACTATTTACACAATTGAAAGAAACCAAGGAAGAAGGAAGGATAAGAAATAAAATACAGAAGAGGCAAGGTGACACAGTGAAATTTACTAGCTTATCTAAACAGGCTTAACTTATACCCTGGACAGAACAAACAAAGACGGACTCACACGGGGAATTGCAGAGTGGATTGGCTGGAAGGAGGTGGGTGGCTGGAGGGGGAGGAAGGCACGGAGCTGGCTGGAGCTTGATCCCGCACGGGACGTCGGGCTGGACCTCGACGGCCGCCGATGCCACCGATCCTGTCGTGTGCGCGGGGTAACGGGTCGGAGCTGCTTGGTGGAGCCAATTGGTGGAGGAAACGAGCCAACGCTGCTGGTGGAGCCAACGCTGCTGGTGGGGGGTCTGGCGTGACGGGTCCTCTCTCCCTCTCTCAACTCGCAGGACTCTCTTTTCTCTCTCTTAGTCCAACTGCGCACTTCTTTCCTCTCCCTTAGTCCAACTGCGCACTTCTTTCCTCTCCCTTAGTCCAACTGCGCACTTCTTTCCTCTCCCTTAGTCCAACTACTTCAAGGCTTTCGCACGCGCTCTTTATAGCGCCTCAGGCGATCAAGCCGCTGGTGTCCAGGACACGCCCATCGGTGAGCTCGCCTCGGCCCTGATTGGTCGGCGCGGCCCTCTGGCTCCACCCTTGATGACGAGGGGCGGGCACGCCCAGGATTCGGCAGCTCCTCCCCCTTCTTCTCCGAGCCGACCTCGTGGCGAATGGAGTCGCGGAGGGAACAGTTGGCAATTGTTGGAAGGGGAATGTGAATGAAAGGGGGATCTACTCTTATTTCACTTGGTGCAATGGAGTATTTAAATTAATGGAAGACACAGCCTTACACTAAAACACATAATAAGGATATAACTACTGAACAGGGATATATGGTGTCCTTCGTGTATGTTTTATGGAATTAACTACGGGAACGCCCTTTGACCTTTATACAACAACAGATGCAGGAAGGAGGGTGACATTTTACAACAATTCATTACACAACAATAAAAAAAACAACATTCTCATATCCACAACTATATATATATATATATATATATATATATATATATATATATATATATCACACACACATATATACACACAGTCACGTGAAAAAGTAAGTGCACCCCATGTAAAGTTTTGACTTTTTCAACATACAGACTTGGCATTTAATATGGAATATTTTTTTTTTCTGGACTTGGGTTTACTTTCTTAACTCAGTATATCAATCTGGTGAGTTTCTTTTACACTTTGGTGATTTATTTGTTAAAAGAACCATGTCACTGATTGTTTGTCGCAGCAAGAAGTCAACAACAGGATTATATCACAGGTGGCGTGGCAAAATGTACGGACAGGTGCATTTGATGATTGGCTTCACAGTCGGATATACAAGGGTTGTTGCGTTCTGTATTAGTGGAAAACAACTGCTGCACGTCTCCAAAAGTTATTGCCGCTTCCTCTGGAGATGGTCCGTCAACTCGACAATGCTGTTTGTCATGGAGTGGTGGCTTTACGAAATTATGGCATGAAACAGCATGCTATTGCTCGGCAGTATGGCATCACTCAAGGTCAGGTGTCAAAGATCCTGAAACGAAATGCTCAGAGGGGTGTCCCTACTCCAATACCGAGGCCAGGACGTCCCGGCAGAACCACAAGGAGCGATGATCGCCAGCTGCACCGGTTAGTCCGCAATGGCCGTACCAAGTCAGCTAATCGGCTTGGGGCTGAGTGGCAGCAACTGACATGTGCCTGTATCCAGAAGGCTAGTCAACCAACGACTCGTTCAAGCAGGCTATCGTGCCAGGCATCCCCTGAGAAAGCCACGCCTGACCAGACAACACCGCCAGCGCCGATTGCAGTGGGCCAGAGAGCACCGTCAATGGCAGCCAGGACACTGGAATCACGTGATCTTCAGTGACGAGTCTAGATTTCTGGTCTATCGTCAAGATGGCCACGTCCGAGTGTGCAGACAAGTGCATGAAGCCGACAACAAAGATTGTATAGTGCCAAGAGTCCAAGCTGGAGGTGGTGGGGTGACCGTTTGGGCTGCTTTTCATGCAGGGGGCAAAACTGACCTGGTCGTTCTGAATGGAAACCTGAACCAGTTCAAGTGCAGAGCCATTCTGGAAGAAACATTGATTCCATTTGCTCGTGCAGCCTTTCGAGGAAACTTTGTCTTCCAAGATAACAATGCACGGCCTCATCGTGCTCGCATGATCCAACACTTTCTTGCTGACCGTGGTGTAGAGCATATGGAGTGGCCTGCCATGTCCCCGGATATGAATCTGATAGAGAACTTGTGGGCAGAATTAACGCGTCAAATCGACCACTTGGACCAGCAGCCGACCTCTGCGCATGAATTGCAGCAGGCTATTGCCACTGCATGGCAAGCGATTCCTGTCCAAACCTTGGCAAATCTCGTGAACAGCATGCCTCAACGTGTACGTGCTCTCCTGAATGCTCGTGGGGGTTACACGAAGTACTGAACTGTAATTTTACTGTCCGTAATCCCAGTCGTAATTTAACTTTTGTTTTTGTTTAAAAAAAATTTGCCTAATGTGCAAAATAAAGAGATACTTCTGGAAAACGTACAGAAGTTTAACACAGTACTGTCCATGAATTGAGTTCGATATCAGTTTACATCACTTTCAAGGATCAATTTATTTGTTTCGAAATGTCAAATGTGGTTTTTGTTTCTTTTAAAGGTCACATTAACAAAATCTAGAATAATTTCAACATAATTACAATGAACTTTTGGTTCTAAGACATCTTGAAAAGTAAGTTCACCCCCACAAAAAAAATATTCCATATTAAATGCCAAGTCTGTATTTCAACATACAGCTATTTGATCTTCATTTCAACAATATTGAAAGATAAAGGTGATATAATATAACAAATATCATGAAACATTTACATTTTGTAGTCCATTGTATAATTTAAATAAACATAAATGCAAATTTCGCATGTGGAAAAAGTAAGTACACCGTTGGCTCTAATAGGTGGTGCAGCCTCCTTTGGCAGAAACGACCTCAATTACGCGTTTCTTTTAACTGTCTACCAGTCTCTGACATCGACTGGGAGAATTCTTTGCCCACTCCTCCATGCAGAATTATTTCAGCTGTGCGATGTTTGAGGGGTTTCTTGCATGCACAGCTCGTTTCAAATCCCCCCACAACATCTCGATGGGATTTAGATCCGGGCTTTGACTTGGCCATTCCAGAACCCTCCATTTCTTTCTTTTCAGCCATTCCTGGTGGATTTACTGGTATGTTTAGGGTCATGGTCATGTTGCAAGGTCCACCTTCGGTTGAGCTTCAACTTTTCGAACAGATGGCCTCACATTATCCTCAAGCACCCTCTGGTACAATGAAGAATTCATCGTGGAGTATATGATGGTGAGCTGCCCAGGCCCTGATGCTGCAAAGCTGCCCCAAACCATAATATTTCCACCACCATGCTTTACAGTTGGTATCAGGTTCTTGTGGTCAAATGCTGTCTTTGGTTTTTGCCAAACATGTCTTCTGGAACTGTGGCCAAATAGCTCTACCTTTGACTCAACTGTCCAGAGCACATTATTCCAGAAGTGCTGGTCTTTGCCTAGGTGTTCATTGGCAAACTTTAGTCTTGCCCTGATGTTCTTTCTGGACAGCAAAGGTTTCCTCCTGGCACACCTCCCATGTAGATCAAATTTGTGCAGCCTCGTTCTAATGGTAGACTCGTGCACTTTGACATCAACAGTGGCAAGAGCTACATGTGGGTCCCGTGATGACATTCTGGGGTTCTTCGAGACTTCTTTCAGCATCTTGCGGTCTGCTCTCGGGCTGAACTTGCTGGGGCGGCCTGGCCTGAACAAGTTGGCAGTTGTTTGGAATCTTCTCCTCTTGTGGATGATCTTCCGGACAGTCTAATGATTGATTTCAAATTGTTTGGAGATCTTTTTAAATCCCTTCCCAGACTCGTAGGCATCTATAACCTTCTTTCTGAAGGCCTCAGAGAGCTCTTTTGATCTAGGCATAGTGACGCCACACACTTCAACAACAAAGAGCAAACCAAACTAAATATGTGAGGTTTAAATAAGACATGTTCCTCCAAGATCCTCTCTAACGATGTTCTAATCATTTGCACCTGAGCTGGTGCACCTGATTCTAATTTTAGGTATTTGAAGTAGTGATAAATGTAGGGGTGTACTTACTTTTTCCACATGCGAAATTTGCATTCATGTTTATTTAAATTATACAATGGACTACAAAAGGTAAATGTTTCATGATATTTGTTATATTATATCACCTTTATCTGTCAATATTGTTGAAATGAAGATCAAATAGCTGTATGTTGAAATATGTTGAAAAAGTCAAATCTTTACATGGGATGTACTTACTGTTTCACGTGACTATATACAGACTTGGCATTTAATATGGAATTTTTTTTTTGTCTTGACTTGGGTTTACTTTCTGAACTCAGTGTATCAATCTGGTGAGCCTCTTTTACGCTTCGGTGATTTCTTTGTTGAAAGAACCATGTCACTGATTGTCTGTCGCAGCAAGAAGTCAATAACAGGATTATATCACAGGTGGCGTGACAAAATGTACGGACAGGTACATTTGACGATTGGCTTCACAATCGGGGAAAAAAGGGTTGTGTTCTGTATCAGTGGAAAACAACTGCTGCACATCTACAAAAGTTATTGCCGCTTCCTCTGGGGATGGTCCGTCTACTCGACAATGCTGTTTGTCATGGAGTGGTGGCTTTACGAAATTCCGGCATGAAACAGCGTGCTATTGCTCAGCAGTATGGCATCACTCAAGGTCAGGTGTCAAAGATCCTGAAACGAAATGCTCAGAGGGGTGTCCCTACTCCAATACCGAAGCCAGGATGTCCCCGCAGAACCACAAGGAGGGATGATCGCCAGCTGCACCGGTTAGTCAGCAATGGCCGTACCAAATCGGCTAATCGGCTTCGGGCTGAGTGGCAGCAACTGACAAATGTGCCTGTATCCAGAAGGCTAGTCAACCAACGACTGGTTCAAGCAGGCTATCGTGCCAGGCATCCCTTGAGAAAGCCACGCCTGACCAGACAACACCACCAACGCCGATTGCAGTGGGCCTGAGAGCACCGTCAATGGCAGCCAGGACACTGGAATCACGTGATCTTCAGTGACGAGTCTAGATTTCTGGTCTTTCATCAAGATGCCTGCGTCCGAGTGCGCAGACAAGTGCATGAAGCCTACAATGAAGATTGTATAGTGCCAAGAGTCAAAGCTGGAGGTGGTGGGGTGACCGTTTGGTCTGCTTTTCATGCAGGGGGCAAAACTGACCTGGTTGTTCTGAATGGAAACTTGAACCAGTTCAAGTACAGGGCCATTCTGGAAGAAACATTGCTTCCATTTGCTCGTGCAGCCTTTCGAGGAAACTTTGTCTTCCAAGATGACAATGCACAGCCTCATCGTGCTCGCATGATCCAACACTTTCTTGCTGACCGTGGTGTAGAGCATATGGAGTGGCCTGCCATGTCCCCGGATATGAATCCGATAGAGAACTTGTGGGCAGAATTAACGCGTCAAATCGACAACTTGGACCAGCAGGCTACCTCTGTGCATGAATTGCAGCAGGCTATTGTTACTGCATGGCAAGCGATTCCTGTCCAAACCTTGGCAAATCTCGTGAACAGCATGTCTCAACGTGTACGTGCTCTCCTGAATGCTCGTGGGGGTTACATGAAGTACTGAACTGTAATTTTACTGTCCGTAATTCCAGTCGTAATTTAACTTTTGTTTTTGTTAAAAAAATTTTGGCTAATGTGCAAAATAAAGAGATACTTCTGGAAAACGTAGAGAAGTTTAACACCGTACTGTCCTTGAATTGAGTTCGATATCAGTTTACATCACTTTCAAGGATCAATTTATTTGCTTTGAAATGTCAAGTGTTGTTTTTGTTTCTTTTAAAGGTCACATTAACAAAATCTAGAATAATTTCAACATAATTCCAATGAACTTTTTGTTCTCGGTCATCTTGAAAAGTAAGTTCACCCCCACAAAAAAAATATTCCATATTAAATGCCAAGTCTTTATTTCCACACACATATATATCAAAGACTGCTTGGCCTTCCACAATATGTTCTTGCATCATGATGTTGTACTTGCACTGAAGTTATGCACTTGATATTTGATTAGTGTACTTGACCCAATTTTTTGGATTGTGATCCAATTAACAAAACAACACTTTTGATCAAACTTGAATAACTATCCTCAGATTTACATGATGTTGAGTTTTATGGATAGATTGTAGATGGAGACACATTTTCTTAATTCACAATCTATCCATAAATGTTGAAGGTCAAGGTGGTCATATGGTGGTCCAAAAAAAAAACATGGTCATCATTGGATTGTGATTCAAGGGCAAGTCGCAAGCGATCGCCAAGGATACGCCTCCTCCAATAGGGGAGGCTTATTGCTTTGTGATCACAGCTCTCTAGTTGTTATTGATCAACAACAACAAACAACAGGCATTTTAAGGCCATTTTCCCTGCAAGAGCGGGGGTTAGCCTTGCGGTCCCCATGACAATCTTCTCCATTTTGCACTATTTTCTGCATCTCCCCTTGTTAACCCCCTTGCCCGCATTTCTTCTTCGACCATCTTTAACCAAGTCTTTCTCGGTCTTCCCCGTCCTCTACTTCCTTCTACATTCATTTCCATCACTCTTCTCAACCAGTCACTTTCATCCTTCCTCAACACATGACCAAACCATCTCAACCTGTTTCTCTTCACAGCATCCATCACAGGCTCTATTCCCATCATCTTTCGCAATTCATCATTTGTCTTCCTCTCTCTCAACGATACTCCACACATCCACCGAATCATTCGCATTTCCACCCTTTCCAGCCTTCGTTGCTGCTCTACGTTCATTACCCATGTCTCGCTCCCATAAATCATAACACTTCTCACACATGCAGCATATACCTTTCCCTTCAGCTTCAACGACACTCCCCCCCTCATCAGCACGCCACTCAGTTCCCAAAACTTCTTCCATGCACATCTCACTCCAGCAACCGTTGCCGAGTCTGATCCACCTTCTCCATTCAGCATGTCTCCGAGGTAACAAAATGTTTTCACACCTTCCAGCTTCACGCCGTCTCCAAGATCCAACTCAACATTTCCTCCATCTGCAGCTCCCTCTGTGCACACCTTACACTTGAATGTAGCTGCCACACTGGATAATGACCCTCTCAAACCACTACATTTTTGATGAACACACTCAGCGCACATTGTACATTGAATGGAGTTCACTCCGACACCCTTCCTGCACACAGCACACGGCCACTTCCCAGTTCTTTCCACCTCACCACATGCTTTACCACTTGCCATCACCTTCGTTTTTCCGATATTCACCTTCAGACCTTTTGTCTCCATACATTCCTTCCACTTGTTCATCTTCTCCTTCAGTCCATCCATACTTTCTGCAATCAACACCAGATCATCTGCATACAACAACTCCCATTGTAAACCCTCCTTTACGTTCTGAGCCAGCACCTCCATCACAGCTACAAATAGTAGTGGACTTCGTACCGACCCCTGATGCACTCCCACCTTCACCTCCAACTCACCACTGTTCCCGTCCTTCGTCCTTACAGCTGTGTGCGCTCTTTTGTACATTGCCATCACTACTCTGATCAACCATTCCTCCACTCCTAATTTCCTCAATGCCTATGGCACTACTTTTTGTGCATCTCTAGTTGTTATGTATCACAGCTGTCTAGTTGTTATTGATTGCAGTTCATGGAGCTGAAACATGTTTTCAAAAAATTAAAAAGGAATTGGCCAATGAATCCAAAGGAGTACACTATCAAGCTTGTCACCATTTGTCACCATTTGCCACTCAGTCCAAGGGATGGCACCAGTAGCTCCACAGAAAAGGCACTTGTATGTGGCATAAATGTGATTAACTCGAGCTGTGCAACCATTTGGTGAAATGGCAATGATCGTGTAGAATAAATTGCAAAATGTCAAAGGTTAAAGGTGCTTTGATGCCTCTTGGTTTCTCATTGAGCAGGTGCATTGTGCAGCTTGTGTGTGAGAACATCTTTCTTTGTACATCTGTTTGGCTGATCGATGGCTTAATGTACACATTTCAATGCGTGTTTTGTGTTGATTGTGTTTTCTTAGGTTTCTAGACCGCAAAGCAGGACTGAATGTGGTAAAAAGTGTGACAGGTGAGGACAGCAAACAGAGAGCAAGGAATCCACTGTGGAGATCTTCCTCATCTGCCAACGCTATTGAGCTTGGTCCTGGGTTAACTGTGTGTAGCCATCGCAGTGCAACGCGGCATTCCAGGGATCGTACACGCTTCCACACCCAACCAGCTTTCAGTCTTACAGAGCAACAGCAGGTCAGCTTTAATTGTTAAAAACCAAAATTATTTATTTGGACTCTTCAATTTCACTGACTTGCACGTTTGAGGTTTGTAAATGTTCCATTCCTGTATTATGAAGTGCATGCACACTCCTTCCATTGATTTATATGCAGCATCTGGCTGCTGGTTGCCGCATTCTGGGAGCACATATGTGCACAGTGTCGACTCAATAGGTTATTACCGGAATTTATGATTTGTTCAGGGTGGCACTGGCAATCGCCTCTTTGTGAAAGACACCGTGGGGCCTTCATCATCCACCATTAAATGTTGACAGGACACCCAGCTAAATTTCTCATCTGGTGTATGGTATCCACATCGATAGTGTCCTGCCTGTGAAGCAACAGGATGATAGTTTTATATCAGGAAATTTGACACAGGAGGAAACTATTTGACCCATCATGGCTGCATTCCATCAACATCAAATTAATTCACTTAGTTTATCTATTTAATTTCATGGTGGGATGGGTGTGGATATATATATATATATACACAAAGAATTAAGTTAAGCACCCCCCCCCCGTTTTTTTACAACCTCGCACATTACAAGGTTGTTGTCGTCAAAACAGTGTAATATACCCATGATATTGCTATATTTTCTGGAGAAGTGATATTATGGTCACATAAAAACATAACAATCATGCCGTTTTCAATATTTTATTCTGAATAATTTAAGGTGAAATTTATTGGGAATTTTAGGCATATTTTCACCTCAATTTAAGTATGGAGCTATAGGTCCATCACGGACAGTGTGGATGACGTTTATGTTTTCTAACGTACAGTCATTGTTCTGAGAAGACCTCTAGCGATCTTTGCGTCAATAACGTGTGTAGGACCCACGTGATCGGATCACTGACTCAACCCTACGTCTCATAGACCCTGTAAGCCGTCGTATGCGTTGCTGTGGCAGGCTGTTCCATTCCCGATGTAATGCACGTTCCAATTCATCCAGATTGGCTATTGGAGGGACCATCGTCGCAATTTGTCGTCCCAACATGTCCCAAACGAATATATATTAGGGGGTGCTTAACTTAATTCTTTGTGTAGGGGTGCTTAACTTAATTCTTTGTGTATATATATATATATAAACTCAACTTAACATCAAAATAAACTTATCAAATCTTTAGAAGGACACTCATTGAAATCCTCCACGCAAAAATGAAAAATATTTGAACACAGAGGTAAAGTTCAGCTATCTTTACTAAACACATGTCAATAAACGAGAGGTTGCCACAATCACAAAAAGCATGAACATCACAAGGGGTGGTCTAACAAAAGTCACAGCACTGCAACACAAAGGCACGCACCTGAATACAGTCAAAACAAAATGACACAGGAATGCACCCAACACTCCTAACAGTCAAGGACAGAATGACAGCAGTCCTCAATATCGTGTGTGTCCTCCCTGAGCTGTGATGCAGGCTGTACACCTCCGACGCATGCTCTGTACCAGGCGTCTGATGCAGTCCTGGGGAAGTCTGTCCCACTTCTCCTGCAAACCTTGAATGAGCATTTGCCGATTGACAGCCGTTGATGTCTTCGATGCAAGACATCGACCAAGCTAATCCCACAAATGCTCAATGGGATTGAGGTCAGTGGAATAAGGCATCCAAGGCATCACTTCAACACCCTGTTCCTGGAGGAAGTTGGTGGTCAGGCGAGCAGCATGGGGTCGAGCGTTGTCCTGCTGGAAAACTGCGATGTCAGGATGAGCCTGGAGAAATGGCAGCAGATGAGGTCTCAAAACTTCATTTACATAATGCTAAAAAGTGAGATTGCCTTCAATGATGACCAGAGGTGTCCTGAAACGGGTGGAAATGCCGGCCCATACCATCACACTTGGTCCTCCCCAACGATTGATCTGGCGAATACAGCATGATGCATACCTTTCCCCACCTCTGTGCCATACTCGTTGACACCCATCAGCAGCATGGAGGCAAAATCTGGACTCGTCGCTGAACAAGACTGCACTCAACTGTTGCTGTGTACAGCGGTGATGCTGCAGACACCATCTTAGTCTGTTCCGCCGATGCACTGCGTCCAACACTGGACCTCTGCAAGGACGTCTTGCCACCAGGCCCCAACTTCTCAAGCACCTCCGCACAGTAGAGACACTGATGCGGTTGTTGTGGCGACCTTTTTTCACTGCAGCTGTTTGCATCACAGGGTGGAAACAATCACGAAGATGCTGCAGCACAATCCAGCGGTCTTTGTTTGAGGTGGTTACCCGTGGTCTTCCTCTTCGTGGACCATCATTCACAGTTCCAGTTTCACCGTAACACCTGGCCAGGTTGGAAATTGCAGGCTGTGAGCAGCCAAGACGTTGGGCAATTGTTCGCTGGCTTACACCAGCCTCAAGCATCCCAATTGCCCTTAAACGTTGTTCAGATGTCAGGCGTAGCATCTGAATTTTATTCTTGTTTTCCCTTTCAGAAGCCTCTAGAGTGACTATAGAAAGCAGTAAATGAATGTCTAACCACGAAAACTGAAGGATTTCATTATGAGGGTCATTATTTAAAGGGAAAGATCCCTATACAGAACCACTCAAGCATGCCATTGCTGATCAACCAGGTGATTGAAGTGAAGTTCCAGTTACATAATCAGCCATTACAATTGAAGAAACGTGTTTGTAAATCTGTGCATTCCAAAAAATGAAAGTGATAAGTTTATTTTGATGTTCAGTTTATATATATATAATATTTTAAATCTGTTTTCATATTTTGGAGTAGGGTGTGTGCTGCCAGTGAATGTTTGGAGTTGGGGTAAAAAGCAGGAATCTGAGGAAACTATCAAGTGTGAGCCAAAAAAAAAAGAAATATAACAAACTATTGCCATGGTGACAAACAGGTGGAGTTGGTACATTCGGATAAAAGACATTTGGTGGGAATTAAATGATAAAAGAGCATGAATCAAAAATGGGATCCAGCATGAGTTGCTAGCTTGAAGAATTGCAAAGAAGGGCAAAATTGATGTACTCAGGAAGGCAATTTCCATAAATGGTAGAGCAGATAACAAAATTACGCAGGTATGTGAACAAGCACCATATTGTTTGATGAATGTGGACAATGCTGTGGAGTTGGCCTTGCGTCGTCGAGCTGATTATTGTGAACACTGATGGTATGAGATAAAGTTTGTTGAAAGCAGGCTCCTAACCTCCCTGCAATGTGCACCGCACCGAGCAGGCCCTGCGAGCCTCTCACATTGCTGGAAGATGCCAATAATAGGCAAGGCCTTGGGATCAAATATGCACTGACGACCTTTTTGCTGCAACAGCATTTGCAAAACATCGACAGAGCCAAAATACCACTCCCTATTATGCTTGAGTCTTGCAGATTGTTTATCCTTCTTTATCACATTCTGATTCCTCCATTTCATTTCCTTCTCTTGTCAATTGAAAATACCAGTTATGCGGAGCATCAGGTTCATTTTGCTTGCCTTCAGCATTCTCTGGTCTGCCTTTGCAATATGTGGAGTAGCCATTCGACGATTGCAATGCAGGTTGCTCGAGTTTCTCACACATATAATGTTGTGGTCCTGTCTCGCTTTGTTTCCCAATTAATTTAATTAAATCAACGAATCCCTGTGCAAGCCGTTATGTTACGTTGCCAACATATCGCTGCTTTGATGATGTCACTGGCCCAATGTAATTACTATAAAACTGCCTCTGAGAACATTTATGACCGGAATAACATGGCAAAAGGTATTATCATTCCCTTCGGTGAAGGCTTGTGGTTTACGTTTTCTCTTGCATCGTTTGAAATGTCTAATTACAAATATAAAAGCATTGGCAGTTTTTGCTGCTTGTCGTTTGTATTACGTTTGCATTATTACCATACTGTGGCTGAGGGTATCTTGCATAAAACAGGCCATTTTGAACATTTCACTGAGAGAGTGCGGGAGTGTGTTTATCACACATGGCTTTAATTTTGTGCTTTATCACAGTTTGCAGAGAACATCACCACATTGTTCTGTCCTGGATTATCTCTCTGCCCGCATGCTTCTCTTCCTGGTGCAACAAATCTCTGTGTACAATGCCCCTCCACCTCCTCCTCCCCCTCCGCCGCCTCCTCCCTCTCCTTTCCCCCTCCCCGCTCACACACTCCTTCACTCATCTAACTGTCTCTGCCTGTTCATTTTTAACAGGCATGCTTACTTTATTCCTCTTTCACATTCTAGGTTGGCTGCACCACAGATTTCACTGGAGAAGACAATCTGATAACCGTCCCTGGTCCTTTGACCCGTACATCCTCCACGCCTGGATCCCAGTTTGGATTGCACGTTGGCCACATGGACAACCAAACGGGGTTGGACACACCCAGCTTCGTGGAAGGCCATGGGTATAGGGAAGGCGTTGCCACAGACTTGGAGAAAGCATATGGTGAACGAGAAACTTCACGGACGGTGATGGAGACCTGTGAGCTAAAAGCCTCCAGCGTCACATTGGAAAAACCTTTGGAGTATGAACCAGCTTCGGAAAGCACGCTTGAAGAACCTGCACCGAGGAGAAATGTTGAGATTGCGTTTGAAAAGGAGGCCACATCACCACCTGCACAGCCAATAATGGCTGACCTGTGTATAGGTGATATGGTCGAAGGAATGGTGAAGTCAGAGCAAGTGAGAGAAACTGACCTTTGGCTGAATTCAAAGACAGCCAGGAGCCAAACTAAAATGGAGGAAGAGAGATTGGCAGGTGAATGTGAGCTGCTGCCCGACAACAACGGGAACAATGCGGTGGTGGACGGCAATATCAAGTTTGTGTCACCACCTGAACAAGGTAAGAGCAGATAAGGTTAACTCATTCCTATCAAGCCATTCATATTTTCTTCACTCCTAAAATAATTTACCATCAAGGAAGTATTTACTGTACATTATTGTGCTGCCATGGTGAAGAACGTGAGCAGGATAACTTGCACTCGGTCATGTTGGTATTTGCTTGTTTATAATGTATTTTTTTTATGTTCAATTCTGTTTTCTGTTCTTCTTTGGATGTATTTTCAACCCTTGATTCGCTTTCCCTTGAACGGGATCCTCGTTTGGTTTTGTTATCAAAGCTGCTCCCATTGTCCTGAGCTCTTTGCTCTGTTTATGATGTCGATGCAGGAGATCTTGCGTGGTTTGTGCAGCTCTCAAACATGTTCATCCTGAGCTCAATTTGTTGGCTCATTCAGTAGTAATCTGCAGTTAAGCTTAAAGAGCATGTATTCTCGTTTACTTGATGAATGGGACGATATAGTGGGAAATACATTTTTATCAGAGCATTCCTGAGACGCTTGAGATTTACTGCTGCCTCCTCCTGAAAGATGGTCTCATTTGAGCACAACATGGCTGGCAGCCTGCTTTGTGTCCGTCTGGTTAAAATAGCACGTACGTTGCTTTGTTTTGTGCACTCGTGTGACATGTATTCGATTTACATGAGGTTCAGTCACCCAAGAAAAACACTGAAGCTGCGTCTTGGACTGCGGCTGATGCAACTTTATTGCCTTTGAAAAAGTTCATTATTTTTATGTTGAAGTTTGTTGCCTTGCAAGAGATAAACATTGAATAAATTGTGTGTGCATATTTTGGCCTCGTTTTTACACGAAAAGATGGAGGTGTGTTATTAGCCTCCATTAGACTTGGTCCGAAATGGGGGCTGATGGATTGGGTCTCGTCCATCCGCGCGTGCGTGCGTCTGCAAACATATCTCGGAGATGTACGAACCAATTTTGTTCATACTTGACAAAAAGACAATACATGATGGTATACATATGCATTTCACTTTGTTTCACGATACGATCAAAGATGACCGACCAACGGCCATTTTTGTTGTAAACAAATGCAATGTTGAACATGTCATCAACCATGTCTCGGACAAGCATTTACTAATGTTGTTCAAACTTGACAGATAAATGAATGATGGCTTAAAAATGCACGTCATTGTTTTTCGAGATCATATCCAAGATGGCCGACTGGTGGCCATTTTGTTACTTAAACATGTCCACAACCATTTATTGAACATGCATGATGCATGGTCCTATTTTGTTCAAATTTGGCAAAAGCAGAGAACATGATAGCATACACGTACACCTCATTTTAGTTTGTGATCTGATCAAACATGTCCGACAAGTAGACTGGCGGCCATTTTATTTGTAAAAAACAATATACAGTATATATATATTGACCACAACCTCAACCATTTCTCAGATATGCATTTACCAATCTTGTTCAAACTTGGCAGACCGATTAATGAATGATGAGTTACATATGCTTGTCATTTTATTTTTTGTATCAGATCCAAGATGGCGGACTGGCAGCCATTTTGTTCCTTAAACGTGTCCCCAACCATTTCTCGACATGCATGGACCGATTTTGTTCAAACTTGCTACAAAGACAATGCATGAGGGTATACATCTGCAGAATATTTTGTTTTGTAATCTGACCAAAGATGGCCGACTGATAGTCTTTAACTCCGTACAGTAAAATTACTAAAACATGTGCCACGCCTTTGATGTCTCCCTCATAGCGAGGGCTATGACATTTTATGTATTTTTATTGCTCCGCCCATGAAGTTGCCGGAGGCATTGGGTTTTCAGGTAGTCCTGTCCGTGATAGGTTTTCATTACCGCAATAACTTGAAAACGGCTAAAGGGATCTCAGTCAAACTTGGTGCAGGTTTGCATAATGAGGTAAAGATGAACTTATTAGATTTTGGGGTCATGAGGTCAAAGGTCAGAGGTCATGTTAGGTTTAAAAAAATACTGTTACGATGATAACTTGTGAACCAGTGATGAGATTCTGACCAAATTTGGTACACTTATGTAGAATGATACAAAGATTAACTGATTAGATTTTGGGGTCAAGCGGTCAACGGTCAAAGTCTGTAATAGGTCTATAACTTGAGAACGGCTGAAGTGATCAATTCAAACTTAGTACAGGTATGTATAATGATGTAAACATGAACTGATTAAATTTTGGGGTCAATAGGCCAAAGGTCAGAGGTCATGTCGGGTAAAAATGTGCTAACTTGGACACAGCTGAATGGATTTAAATCAAACTTGATACAAGTATTATCATGATGTAATAATGTGGGCGGATGCGTATTAGTCGATGTCGTTACGTCGAAGAGTGCCGTTCTAGTTCTTGTTTTTCTTAGCTGCGATTGATTAAGCAATGAGGTTTCATCTAGATATACATGTATACATGAATACATGCATCGGTGTATATGCCAAAGGCTTAATCATGTCTCTCACCTGTAATTAGAAGGAACAACCAACAGCTCTCATCTAATGAATTATCCACATCTGTGACTAGGATTTCATCCGTAGTGATCACTCTAAGTCTGAAGCAACGATCATGCCCAGAGGTGTATTACCATAACCTGGGGCCATGGGCACAAAAATATTTATACCCAAAACATCCCCCAAAAACAGGAATACATGAAAATGCATTAATACTGCAATATGGCAGTACGCTGCCATAATGATGGGATGAGATATTAGGCGTTGCAGGACGTGGGTGTATCTACGCATAAGGAAGAACGCTATTGAAAATTGGGTCGCCACGTCAAAATCCAAGATGGCCGCCTTGCCTCTTCCACCTTGTCAACTCATCACTTCACCGACGGGGGACCTAGGCGTAACGCTTGTTTAAAGCTTTATTTACCTTTATAGGTACATGCTTGAGTACCTTTTAAACAAGCATATTGTAACCTTTTAAACAAGCAGGCAGCATATTGTAACCTTTTAAACAAGCAGGCAGCATATTGTAACCTTTTAAACATCTTAAGCTGCCATCCATGTGCATTCCATGTGCATTGCATGTGAAATGCTTTGTTATGGTTACTTGTTGGGCATTTGTTGCATGAGCTGTAACTTTGTTGTAACTTAGTGTATGCCCTTTTATTTAAGTACACCTATGGTTTCACCTATGGCCCCTTTGTACACATATTTGTTGGTTCTATGACAAATTTAGTTTTAAAGACGTATACGATTGTAAATATTGTGGGTTTGCTATGTTTAGCTCATTCAAACTCAACTTTTTAATGTTATAAAATGCAGTTTTAGTATGTATCAAATTTTACCCTTGCTAGAGGAGAGGGTGTTGCCCCGAATTCCCTTAAATACCCAAAATATGCAAAAGACCCTGAGGACCCAAGGCCAAAACCACGCAAGTCCTAACAAGAGTCTGCAATCTCTAATTGCTCTTTCTTGTTCATATTGATTTGTGGCTCCTGTAGCAAGCCGTCGGCCATGTTTTTCTCTTCTGCGGAAGTGTTGCATCGTCTCATTTGTGGCTCGAGCACCAAGTCGCTGTTTCTTTTTGATGCATTATTGTACATAATCTGTATGATTAGTGTGTTATTGTCAGAAGTGCTTTTTGATTGAACCCAAAACCATGTGGCCTGGAAGCTGGTAGTGGTAGGATAGCCCGCCTGACTCTGTGGTTAACCTGTTAATCTTACCCTGTGCGCATAGCGCAATTGGTTCACTCTGTCAGTCGATCTGTATGAACGAGGAACTACGACATTTCAATTGAATTTCACATTTTGATCATTGTGAGAGCATGAATCGGATCATGAACCTGTAGTTTAGCATTACTTTGACTGAATTTGGCAAATTGTCGTCTGTCCCAAGTGGTATCTCCCGCGATGATTGGTATTAAGACCATTGGTATCTCCCATGATGAAGCTGATTCTGAGGGCCTTTCACTCACTCATCGCAGGCAGGTTGGTGGTCTTTCTGTCTTCTACCGACTCCTCTCCGGCCCAGCTCCCCCTGCTCTATATGTGCTCTCCCCCTGCTCTGTCCCCCAAATATTCCTACAGGTCGCACAAGATCTGCCAGCAACCCTCTTATGGGTTGCAACCCCAAAATCAAGACTCTCTGCACACATTCACTCCTTCATTCCTCTTTTCTCACTCCTGTGGAACAAACTCCCTCACTCTCTTCAATCCCACTCCTCCAGGTCTTTAAAACAGCTGTTCACCACCAACTCTTATCTTCCCCCATCAAAAACCTTGATCTTTTCTACCCCTGTTAATACTCCCCTAATCCATCTCTTTCAATCTCCGACTTCATTCCTGAAATTCCTAGTAGTGTCAATTTGTTTTATACCACCGTGTACCACCCTCCCACAACCCTCCCAGCCCTCTCCCTTCCACAGATCTCCCGATGTTGCTGTTCTCTACTGTTGTTGTGCTTCCCTCTCTCTCCCCCTCTTGTCTCCCACTCCCCTTATTATATGTTTTGTGTGTCCGTTTGTTTTTTGTGTTTAATTTTTTTAGCTCTTACACAAGCCTCGATTTTGTATCCAAAAAAATAAAATATAAGTGCACACGTGCACAGTGTGGTAAAGCAATTGCTTCAGTCTGTCTCTGTCTGGCAGTCAAAGTTGAAAATTATTCGAAATAGGAAGCTTATTGTTTTGGAGATGTCATAAAGGGGACAAACAACAGGCATGAATAACTAATTAGCATATTAAATAAGGCTGTGCTTCAAAAAAATTTCTACTGCCCTTAAACTTTTATTTTATTTCGATTGAATTGTATATTTGAACACCATAGAACTCAAATCGCCTTGCTCTATCAATTCCCCAAAAAACGTTTTTTTTTTTTGTTTTTTTTTGTATACAAGATCGAAGCTCATGTAAGAGCTAACATTAATCACAAAAAAACAAACTGACATAAAACGTAAGATAAAGGGAGCGGGAGACAAGATGGGGAGAGAGAGGGAAGCACGCAAGTACAACAGTGGAGAACAGGGACATTGGGAGATCTGTGGGAGGGAGAGGGAAGCACACAAGTACAACAGTGGAGAACAGGGACATCGGGAGATCTGTGGGAGGGAGAGGGAAGCACACAAGTACAACAGTGGAGAACAGGGACATCGGGAGATCTGTGGGAGGGAGAGGGCTTGGGTGGAGGAGGAACGGGTAGGGGGGGAGGCGGGTGGGAGAGGTATAAAACAGTTTAGTCGTAGTTTGGCCAAATTTTACACAATCTCAACCAATCAAATTTGCCTTCGTTACTTCGCCGAGAATCAGGCAAAATAGGCAGTGCCAAGCGATAACTTTGTCTAAAAGATGTTTGTTCAGTGCAATTTTTTTTTTCAAATATTGTTCCGGAATTTTAGTTTCTCAGAGAAGAGTTTGCGCAAGGTTGAGCTCTGGACTGTTCTGTTTGACCAATCGGCTTCGTATGGCCTCTTGTTCAAAGTTCATGAACAAAGCTGATGTAGATAGTGCTCAAACATAAAGCAAGAGTTGAAAAGACCCTTCCCATGGCCTTTTTCTCAAGACCGCGCAGGGTAATGTGTCTCAGGTTCAAAGTATAATCCGACTGATATTAAAATTTAACAAAAACAATCTCAACAGAGTACAGTTCACTATTGGTGGGGAATGAGAGGCAATGCAGCCGGAAATGCACATGAACGTTTCCGATTATTTAATCGACACGAGTCGCTTGTTGTGTGCGAAACATTCAATGTCCCTTCGATATTACAGATTCTCTGATTGGTGTTCTCCCAATAAACCTGATAGCTGATGGCTAGCACGTCACTATTTAAAAACACTTCTACATCCACATGAGTATTTGATGCCAGAAAGAGTGGAAATACTGCGCTGTTTATGTTTGTAATCTGTACTCTCTTCCGATGAATACACGTCCTCAAATATACTTTATATTTCATCAACATTTTTTGATTTGCTGAACCCAAATAATGAATTTGATTGATTTCTTGTTCAGTGTTATGTCGACTAGGTTTACTTATTTTTTGCTGCTTTAATTATGTCTCTGCGTACTCTCGATAGTCCTCATTGAAGACAATTTGAGCGAAGCACAAACATCGCCGAAGACGCATCCCTCGTCACCATGGCAGCGCGCTCCTGGGCGGTCGGACAGCGGCACCGCCCCTCATCGGCTCAGCCAATCGGCACCGGATTCCTTTCCTGGCCCAACGGCAACGGCTGAAGAATCAGAAGGCGATGCGGAGGCAGGAAGCGTGCAGGACGAAGGACGCCATACGATCTCCAGCAGCCTCATGTCTGTCAAAGACAGGTGAGGGAATGTCGAAATCCCCGATATACTGTGCTCTCATTGTCTGCGAAACGATGTCCGTCCATCTTAACCTCGTTTCTCCTATTTATAGTGTTATTGCTTGCGATCGATTGACCTTTCTCTACCCTAACCTCTTAACACACCATACGATTGCTCTGATGAGAATGCCTGAACGAATTGTGTGCAAATGTGTGAAGGCATCTTCATGTAGTCCTTCCTGTCCCCATTTTATATGTGTGTGAACTTGTGCAATATATAGCAGGTCTGTGGTTTGTTGTAAGCAGAGGGTCACCATGCTGGTGACATGGAAGTGTTTTGTGGGGAAACGCTGGTCAATAGTTCGATATATATATATATATATATATATATATATATATTCATGTAACAAAAGATCAAGGTATGGCCGTTCTCTTCAGAGCTCACCAGGGTGCTCACGCCAAGTGAGTCGCCTCAAACCAAACCGAGAAGGGTCGTCACTCTGTTACTCTGCCACAGGGCATTGGAGATTTGGGCAGAAACTTGGACTTTGGCCAGAATGCTAGCAAACAATGGCCTTTTCTTTTTGAGAGAGATCTTTAAGGTGCACCAGCAAATGGTTCATAGATGGGACCCCACAGGTTGATGTGCCTCCCAAGGATGGCATATTCAGTGGCTCGACGTCCCACCTGCAAATATACCAACGAGCAGGTGTATAGTCTGCTCGGGAATCAAACCCAACCGAAACGGGTTAAAGGCACCTGGCAACTCAGTACGAAATATACTGGCAATGTAAACGTTTAACATCCGATTCCATGTACATGGTATGGTATTTGACGTTTCCAGTATTCATAAACATCTTGGACCTGGGCACATCAAAGCATCACCAGTTTCAATATGTATTCTTTATTCAGTCCATGAATTTGGAGAGGGAATGAGGTCGGATGAATCGTATATTGTAAAAATGTCCCAAGCGAGTGTTGAGAAAGGTTGTGTTCTTCTAACTACAAAATGCGGACAAGCCAACATATGACTGTTTAAAGGGCATTAGAGATTATAAATGAAGTGAGAAAATGGGTGTTGGGTGGGAATGGGAGGGGTTAAAAGGAAGAGGGAGGATGAACTTGGTGGTTTTGGTGGGGGGGGGGGGGGGAAGGAAGAGGGAGGATGTACTTGGTGGTTTTGGTGAGGGGTGGGGGGAAATGAAGAGGGGGGATGTACTTGGTGGTTGGGGTTGGGGGGGGTAAAAGGAAGAGGACGGATGGACTTTATTGAGGGTTGTGGGGGTGGGTTGAAGAATGACATGTGCAGGGCGAGTGTTTGGGCTTGCTTGGTTGGCCTGACGTCTCCCTTTGGCTATGCTGGCTTGCCGTCCTGGCCAGACTTGCCCTGTGAACGGCACGCTGTTTTGGAGTGTCTACACGCCTGACTGGCAGTTTTGTGGTTACTGATGACAAGAGTTGTTTTTTAGTTGTGTAGTAGTTGTCTTCCACTTTTTCTTGCACTCATTTTTAACTCTATCTCCACCCCTCACCCCCACCCCCTCCAACTTTCCCCACCTCCCTTCTGCCACAGCCTCCCCCTACTCTCTCCACCTTACCTGAATACCCCAGCCCCCCTCAAACAGCCTACCCCTACTCTCTACACCTTACCTGAATACCCCTGCCCCCCTCAAACAGCCTACCCCTACTCTCTACACCTTACCTGAATACCCCTGCCCCCTCAAACAGCCTACCCCTACTCTCTACACCTTACCTGAATACCCCTGCCCCCTCAAACAGCCTACCCCTACGCTCTACACCTTACCTGAATACCCCTGCCCCCTAAAACAGCCTACCCCTCCTCTCTACACCTTACCTGAATACCCCTGCCCCCTCAAAGAGCATACGCCTACTCTCTACACCTTACCTGAATACCCCTGCCCCTCAAACGGCCTACCCCTACTCTCTATACGTTACCTGAATACCCCTACCCCCTCAAAGAGCATACCCCTACTCTCTACACCTTACCTGAATACCCCTACCCCCTCAAAGTGCCCACCCTTACTCTCTACACCTTACCTGAATACCCCTGCCCCCTCAAAGTGCCTACCCCTACTCTCTCTACCTTACCTGAATACCCCTACCCCCTCAAAGAGCATACCCCTACTCTCTACACCTTACCTGAATTTCCCCTACCCCCTCAAAGTGCCTACCCCTACTCTCTCCACCTTACCTGAATACCCCTGCCCCCTCAAAGAGCATACCCCTACTCTCTACAAGAAGTGGATAAGATTATACTTTGAAGTTGAAGCAAAATGGTTCACTGATCAAACCTTCGTGGTTGCGGCTGAACCTTAAGGCTACAATGTGCTTTAACTCTCGACTCCATCTGTTGTATTTGCCTTGGACTGATTGCAAATGTAAGGAAGACACGGAAAGGGATTCTTTCTGTCTATTTGTCTGTCCCAACCTTCTACAACAAGTTGATTGAAAATGTTTTTCTTCCAAGAGGGAATTGAAACGGATATTCTATCTCAAATTGTCACCTTCTTTGCATCTCCTCTGACTTGCCTCGCCACACAACCTTTCTCTGCGCTGCTTTTGTCCTTGATGTTCCTTTCCAGAAACCCGATGATCATGTGGTATTCTATTTCCCTACTGCAGTCCCCCTTCTCTCCCTCATCATGTTTTCCTGGTATTATTTTTCTCTCTGGTTGTTCCTTTGCTAACAATTATCTCATTCTGTCATTCCTTCCTGAAGGATGAGTGTGCTACAGCGCAGCTGTGATGAGGAGCGACGCAACCAGCTGAACCGCATGCCAGGAGAAGTACGAGTGTCACTTGCTGAGCGCTTTGGGAAGCTGCAGGAAGCAGAACAGTCTTGGAGACGAAAGGTTATCTCGCCGCACCTCCCACATCCTTCGTACACCCTCTTTGTTTCGTTCACGATAATGCGATGGCATTTATTTCCCTTCATACAAATTGGAAGGCCAGCTTCATGGCTACATAGAGGATGGTATGCTCCAAGATGCAGCATCCAGTGCTGGCATTGCACCAAAATGGCAGTTTATAGTTGGATCAGAGTCGGCGTCAGAACAAATCTAATCGGGGGGCATTAGGGTAAACGCGGGGGGGGGGGGGGGTGGGGGGCACAAACTGCCGTTCGAGAACTCAATCTATGATGTAAATGCTTGATAATAAGAGTTTGCCATCAACAATCAACACACCAACCCAGTTACAATTATTTAAAAACATGCTGCAAAGTCTCTCTCTTGCGCACACACACACACACACACACACACACACACACACACACACACACACACACACACACACACACACACACACACACACACACACACACACACTGTTACGGATCCCGGATTTAGAGAAGTTACTATTCATGTCATTGCTTATTAACTAGGGCATGCCCGTACTATATATATGCCCGTACTATATATCTATCTAAAATTATATCCCCCCCCCTCTATTTACATGAAATGGTTTGGTCCATTCGCAACGCCAAAGCGAACGGCGAACGGCTTGCGAGTACAGTGACAATCCCCCCCCTCTATTTACATGAAATGGTTTCGTCCATTCGCAACGACCACAGAACCCCCTCCTCTATTTACATGGAATGGTTTGGTCCATTCGCAACGCCAAAGCGAACGGCGAACGGCTAAATCGCCATAGCTCGGTAAGTACTTGTCCGATTAATTTCAAACCTTGAAAAGGCACATCCTCGGGTCCCCAGCAATATACCTGGCAAGTTTCAAGTATATCGGACCGGTAGTTGTCGAGAAATCGTTGTCGCATACATACACACACACATACACACAGAGATTAGTGGAATTATAGATAGATGTTTATTCTATTAAAGGTTGTTGTGGTTAAAGGGTTAGAGAGGCTCCGGATAACAGGAGACCGGAAATGGGATAGTGAACCGGAAGAAGAAAAAGACACGAGGTCCGGGAGAAGCGGCGATCTTCCTCTTCCTCGCCCAGCTCCGACGCGAGCGGTGTCGATATTGAGCAGCGTGGGGGACGCTGCGTTTGAAAGCACGTCTGGCGAAAGGAGTTACCTGCGCAGGGTAATTACCGATTACACGTCAAGTTGCCGTGGGTTCGTGCACGGAACCAAGCGTCCGGCACAGTTCGCCTCGACGTCTACAAGGACGCGTACGGGTCGCACCTTGGGCCTCGCGCGCTTTGCCAGCCGCGCTTTGCTTTTGCCCGCTTGGCGGTGCAAGGAGGAGGGCGCTGCAGCAGTTGTTCCCGGTACGTGACGTGCACGTTTGGAGCACGTCAGCCAGGGGTCCGTTCAACCGCCCGTGTGCGGAGAAGTCGACCTTCACCTTGGCCAGGAGGGGCCCAGAGACATTGTGAGGGACAGTGACCATTGAGGGGTCGTGAGTGGGGAAAGGGGGGACATACATGAGATGGCCATCTTAGTAATATTGGTGATTGATTAATTGATGGTTGTTGATTGATTGGGGAATATATTATTGATGAATCCGGATCCTTGGTGTGGGGTTTCTTATTGACTTGAATTGTTGTGTCTTTCATATTGATTGCGTTTCGAAAGCGTATGAATCATAGATCTTTCTGGCGGAGTTCCTCTCACGGTCCGAGGGTCACCGAGACCAGGTAGTCACCGGGAGGACCACGTAACCACACACACATACACACACACACACACACACACACACACACACCGCCCCCACACTGCACAAAATATAGCCTACGTGCAAGCCACGTCTGTCTCTCACTCTTTCACTCTTTCACTCTTTCACTCACTGCACTGTGCGCATCATTGGACCATCATTTGAAATAGACTATATACTCCACTCTTACCGAATAAATGCAGACAGACACAAAAATCATTCAACATTTTGCGTAATAATCATGAAAGCCAAGGCTGGCATCATAAAGTGAATTAAACGCATGGCTTACCTTCAGAAGAGTTGCAGGTGGCGAGTGTTGGTGCTGAACCTCCTAGGAATGGTGTCCTTCCACTCAGTTGTGCATTTTCGGGTTAAGTCACTCTCAAGCGCTAGCTGAACCAACTGGGTCTTTCTTTTGTGGAGCATTGCGTGTCTGTGGTCTGAAAATACGTTTCTCAGAGTGGAGAATGAATTCTCGCACATTGCTGTGGAGGCGCCAAATGTTGAGGCATGTTTGAAAGCAGTCAGTACACTGGGCATTCCGATCAGATGTGTGTGGTACTTTGAGAGGATGTGCTGTGTAGTCCAATTTCTCTCGATTGGCTGTGATTGTTTTTGTGAGCTGAAAAACTGTTCAGCAACTTCGTACTCTGTCTCAATTCGGAAGATTCGGACGCTTGGATTCGGAAGAGGGTCAGAGCGCGGTATTCAGGATTGCAAAGCAGATAGCGAAAGAGAGGTGTGATGTGATGGGGGTGAGTTGCTTGAAGGATGAAGTGGGACAAATCGTTGTGGACCCAGATGGAATTAAAGGAAGATGGAAAAGATATATGGAAATGCTGTTGAATACAGATAATGAATGGGATGGCAACATAGAGAGCAACCCAGTTTTAGGACCGGCAGAGAAGATAACTGAGAAGGAAGTTGAGGAAGCGATAAAAGCAATGAAGAGTAGAAAAGCAGGAGGGCCGGCGGGAGTTGTGGGAGATATGTTGAAGGCAGCAGGAAGTTGGGGTGTGAAGCGAATGACAGAGATCTGTAATCTGGTGGTGAAAGAGGGCCGCATTCCAGTGGATTGGGAACTGAGTACCCTCATCCCTCTATACAAGGGGAAAGGTGACCCTCTGGAGTGTGGCTCGTACCGAGCGATAAAGTTATTGGAGCATGGAATGAAGGTATTGGAAAGGGTGTTGGAGAGGAGGATAAGGAAGAAGGTGAAGATCGACGGAATTCAGTTTGGATTTATGCCAGGAAGAGGAACGACAGACGCGCTCTTTATTGTGAGGCAGTTGCAGGAGAAGTACATGGAGAAGAGGAAGAAGTTGTTTCTTGGGTTTGTTGATCTGGAGAAAGCATTCAATAGGGTTCCACGCGAAGTATTGACATGGGCATTGAGGAAGTTAGAAGTGGAGGAATGGTTGATCAGAGTAGTGATGGCAATGTACAAAAGAGCGCGCACAGCTGTAAGGACGAAGGACGGGAACGGTGGTGAGTTTGAGGTGAAGGTGGGAGTGCATCAGGGGTCGGTACTAAGTCCACTACTATTTGTAGCTGTGATGGAGGTGCTGGCTCAGAACGTAAAGGAGGGTTTACCGTGGGAGTTGTTGTATGCAGATGATCTGGTGTTGATTGCGGAAAGTATTGGATGGACTAAAGGAAAAGATCAACAAGTGGAAGGAATGTATGGAGACAAAAGGTCTGAAGGTGAATATAGGAAAGACGAAGGTGATGGCAAGTGGTAAAGCATGTGGTGAGGTGGAAAGAACTGGGAAGTGGCCATGTGCTGTGTGCAGGAAGGGTGTCGGAGTGAACTCCATTCAATGTACAATGTGCGCTGAGTGGGTTCATCAAAAATGTAGTGGTCTGAGAGGGTCATTAACCAGTGTGGCAGCTACATTCAAATGTAAGGTGTGCACAGAGGGAGCTGCAGATGGAGGAAATGTTGAGTTGGATCTTGGAGACGGCGTGAAGCTGGAAGGTGTGAAAACATTTTGCTACCTCGGAGACATGCTGAATGGAGAAGGTGGATCAGACGCGGCAATGGTTGCTGGAGTGAGATGTGCATGGAAGTAGTTTCGGGAACTGAGCGGCGTGCTGATGAGGAGGGGAGTGTCGTTGAAGCTGAAGGGAAAGGTGTATGCTGCATGTGTGAGAAGTGTTATGATTTATGGGAGCGAGACATGGGTCATGAATGTAGAGCAGCAACGGAGGCTGGAAAGGGTGGAAATGCGAATGGTTCGGTGGATGTGCCGAGTATCGTGGAGAGAGAGGAAGACAAATGATGAATTGCAAAAGATGATGGAAATAGAGCCTGTGATTGATGCTGTGAAGAGGAACAGGTTGAGATGGTTTGGTCATGTGTTGAGGAAGGATGAAAGTGACTGGTTGAGAAGAGTGATGGAAATGAATGTAGAAGGAAGTAGAGGACGGCAAAGACCGAGAAAGACTTGGCTAAAGATGGTGGAAGAAGAAATGCGGGCAAGGGGGTTAACAAGGAGAGATGCAGAAAATAGGGCAAAATGGAGAAGATTGTCATGGGGACCGCAAGGCTAACCCCCGCTCTAGCAGGGAAAATGGCCTTAAAATGCATGTTGTACTCTGTCTCAATTATAGGTGATCGTGACAGGTCCATAATATGCTTCACAGCCTTTACATCAAGAAATGTATCACTTTCTGGATTCAGTGCAACAAGTGCACTAGCCAAGTGTGAGTTCTGCTCGCTGAATCTGTGATCCATCTCTCCAAGCACTGAATCAATAGTGTTGTAGTCCAGTCTCTGAAGTTCTGTTTTTTCGTCATCATCCCTGTGTCCTGTAGTTCCCATAACGACATACTCATCCATATTTGTGTTCGCTTTGCGTCTCCGTTTGGGGATCGCGGGTCTCAGTGATGCGCTGGCAGCCGTGGCCATGTCCCACACCTTATTAAACTCCTCGTCAGTGAGCATACTACTTCCTCAAATGTGAGCTGATGCAAATATGACCAACAGGGTGTGTTTTTTTCTTTTCTTATTTTTGTTTTTATTTCATTTCATTTAGCAAAAAGATGTTCACTTTTAATATGATAAATATAAATTAATTAATAAAACGCAAAGTTTGGTGCCAAAGGCTTGGCCTGTGGGGGGGGGGGGGGGCACAATAACTCATTTGGGGGGGCATGGCCCGCGAATGCCCCCCCCCATGACGCCGACCCTGAGTTGGATCCAACCCCATCATCAAGCAAACATTAACTATACAGGTTGTTGATGAGCACACTACCAACGGAGCTATTTTTCCACTCTGAAAGTAGATGCTGAAATAATCCTGTTACCACTACCATTGCTTCATTAGTGATTCGGATGTGCCAATGGGATTCACACTTATCCTGCTCATGGACAAACTGAAGATCTATTATCCTGCTCATGGATTCAGAAGCACAGGTTATATCTGGCATCTGAAAATTAATTTGACAATACTGTATGGTAAAAGCTTCCCACAGTCACAAACCTCGCTTTGTTATCATGTGGGCGTGACAATATGTGAAGCATTCTTTGCAATTTCCACGTATATTCTCCATGAGTGAAGAGCCCAAGCTCATCCATTAGTTTGTATGTACAGGCCTAATATTCCTCTGAGGTTAAGTATTAGGCCTTGATATAGGACTTGAGTCGCTATAATCTATGCATGCATGGGCTTTGGCAGGGACTCTGATCTCAGCAATGGCGTATCGAGGGAAATGACGCTCGGGATGAGATCTCAAATGTCCACCTTTCTAAATGGTCATTGGCCTACCGACTAAGAGTGCAGTGGTTGTTGTGACTGTGGTTCACCTCTACCTAGCCGTCAGTGAGGCACACTTGTCTATCACAACTTTTAAGTCGATTAACTCAGCTAGTTCATGTTCAATGGAGAGGATGGCTAGATTACCTGTGTCTTCCATTCCACCGTTTCCTTCCCAGTGGTTTCCTCATACATTTTTATGTGTCGATGAAGACTATGAATCTCCCTCTATAACTCGCTGGTGATGATATCATTGCACGTGTCAGTGAGCTGGTGTATTTTCATGGTAATGTTGTGGTCATTGGATGTGTCCATCAGGTAAATGACGTCCGAAACCCAAACTTAAGGTTCATGTCACTAACCTGATGTGTGCGTCAGGTTGTTTCCTCTTTCAGCCGATCCAATATTTCATACTGCTCCCATTTACTTTTGAGATTGCAATAAGAGACCTGTGTGCATAATGTCTTATCTTAGGCATTCTCTTCTTCCTCTTCATCCGCTGCTTTGTGAAGATTCCCATTTGTTCACAAAAATTGGCACCTTCATTTTTTCCTCCACTACGATGTACAATGTTCATCCTGCTTATTTTGGAAAAAAAAAAAAAAAAAATCAAACAAGGGCCCCGGACTTGGCAGCAAAGGCATCTAGCACTCACCCAGCTGTTTGGAGAATGTTTTGCATGTCATTCATCTCAGTTGGCACCAGCTTCCAAAATAATAAATGTACAGTGAGAAAATGTTGGTCATTCAACAGAATAGCTGCATCTGAGCATATTCTGTGTCTTGGCGTTACCATCACGAAGGTGATGCTCCAGAGCTTTGGATATTTCATACAAGTAGAACCATGCAGCAACAACTGCATCGTGCTTGCGTGCTTGCGTGCTTGCGTGCTTGCAGCTCATCGAGTGTTGGAAACTCACTTCACCGTTTGTAAATATCAAAACTTTTGGAAATTATATTTTGATATGGGAGTGCGTGGTGTGTGTGTGGGAGCATGGATGAAACACCTGATGAGCGAAAACAAACACATGTTTGCAGTTTACCAACATCACCGTCACTGACAGCTTGTCCTTCCCAGATGGGAATTAGTCAATGAGATGCAGAGGCGGCAGAGTTTCATTTTTGAGTTAGTTTCCCAGCATGCCCAGCGCTCCTTTTTGCCAGTTTCCTCTCTCCGGCACAACGTTGGCCACAACCATTGGCCAGCGCACAGACGGTGGGGCCATTTGCACAGTTCAACCTCTCCCTGTGCTCCCACCCACAATGTCCTGGTGTTCTAATGCGCCATGGGAAAAAGGTCCTCAGAAGTGTAGATAGGTCATCGAGGAAACAATTTTGCCGGCCCCAAAAAACCCCGCACCCCTGCCCCACTCTTCCCCTCACTATGCCAATGGATCTCAGGACTTCAAATTTTTAAGGATCCAACATACTACTTGTCTTCAAAATATATATTTTAAATCTTTCTACTTCCTCCCTCCTCCAAAATATTAATAAATGTCCCCGATAAATGATCGGTCATTTCATGAAAATTATTGCAAATATTGAGTGAAATATTTTGATGTGAAAATGTACTGCTGTTTATTTCTCAAATGTGGTAGAATATGGAAAAGTTGTGGAAAGGGAAGCGTAAAACCTGGCAACCGAAGCCGAAAGCGCGAATAATAATAATTATAACTAGAACTGCCACTTTATAACTGTTGGCAGTGATGACGGGTTTCCTCCGCCATTCCGCTTTCATACAACCCCACATTGATACAACCCCGCTTGGGTGCAATCCCGCTTGAATGCAACCCCACTTTGATACAACCCCGCTTTCATCAGACACACTTTGATACAACCCCGCTTTCATCAGACACACTTTGATACAACCCCGCTTTCATCAGACACACTTTGATACAACCCCACTTTGATACAACCCTGCTTTCATCAGACACACTTTGATACAACCCCACTTTGATACAACCCCGCTTTCATCAGACACACTTTGATACAACCCCGCTTTCATATAACCTTGCTTTGATAAAACCCTGCTTTCATTGGACACGCTTTCATCAGACACGCTTTGATACAACCCCAATTTGATACAACCACACTTTCATCATAATGAAACCTATGTTATAAAGTTTCACGTCGATCAATGAAGCGGTTCAAGAGATAGAATTTTTTTTAAACATATTTTCGTTTAATTATTTATTGCTGCTATTCCCTGTGAGCTATCGCAAATTCCAAAAGGGCATTTTAGCATGCTGACATGGGGAACATAATTGTGAAGTTGCCATTCGATATGATCAAAAATGAGGGAGGAGTTAGGTTTTAAAGGTTTATGCTTAAAAATGTCTTAGGTCCTAAACCATGTGACTTATGACGTCATGCTCGCTAAACTTTTTGTTTGTCATGGGTATGCGATTCAGCCTGCAAATTTTGGCCTCGATCTGTTCAGTCGTTTTGGAGAAAATGGGATTTTAGTGGTTTTTCAGGCTTTTCACTTAAAACAATATGGCGGCCGAACCACGTGAACTACGACGTCATTATAAAAAATTTCTGCATCAATTTATACCCAGATGATGCTCAAGAAATTTCACCCTGATCGGGTGAAGTGTTTTACCTGTAGAATGATGACGTCATAATGGAGGACCCTATGACATCATCATTCGCATATATTATTGGTCCCCTACCGGTGTACACTGGAGGGGACTATATGTTTGCACTCCGTCCCTCCGTCTGTCAGTCAGTCTGTCCGCCTGTCCGTCAGTCACGCAAAGAACAGTTTTCCGGACTTTTTTTTCTAAACTCGTAATGCTAATGATTTAAAACTTGGTACATGGTTTCCTCATGATAAGTTACAGATCACGTTCGAACTTCACGAAGTTTCGATCATTTTTGACAAAGTTATGGCACTTTGAACTTTGGTAATTTCCCCAACAGTTTTCCGGACGACCGACTGCCGGTCGGGGCCATGTATTGCAGCACAAAACTCAGAATGCTTGTTCTGCATGGGGAATACTTTAAATTGAGACATGTCTCAAGTTTTTCTGTGCAGCGCTTTTGGAGATATAGAGGTGCAAAGTTTTTCTGTTTTTCCAAGATGTTGCCCGTACCACGTGACCTGTGACGTCATAATTACCATTGAAATATTCTTCAGGCTGAGACGCTCCTATGGTGAAAATTTCCTGTCAATCGGTCCAACGATTGCAGAGAGATGATTTTTAAAGGAAATAAATCCGAAAAATGGCAGTGGCACAATCCGTTACATGGCCTGAGAAGAAAAAGTGTTGCGTTTCATATTCTTCCAGCAATAACGACTTCTAACTTCCAGACCATACAACCAATCATGTTGAAATTTTAAAACTTATTCCTCTTGAGGAGAGCTACATTATATTAAAGTCCAAGCAATCCGAATCTGTCACACATGGATCCCCATTTGTACATTTTCTGGGAAAATGGAGCCAAATCCATCGTTAACAGGAAAAAGAAATGTAGATTGTTACTTTTTGAGGCCCATTCAGCATCAGTGGGCCAAACTACATTGAGTAAACTGCTTATTTTGTTAAATTTCATTGTTTTGTGATTACGTAACGTATTTGATCAATAGCGAGCTTCCAAAGTTTGTAGTGCAGAAGTTTCAAGCTCGCACTTTAATACTGCCGAGGAGTACTTGAACTGTCTGAAATTTCATGGAGATCATTATAATATAGTTCTAGAGAAGAAGATTGGTTTGTCTGGGCCAAAATCCAAGGTGGCTACCAATACAGGACAGAATTTTAAAAAAAAAATTCCACTAGGATCGAGGGATGTGGGTAGGAGAGAATACAATGGGTGGACAAGCTGGGTACAGAAGCAAACTCTCAGGAAAGAAAGGAATGACTGCACTGTGGTCACAACCGGCAACAAAATCCAGTAACAGGCCGATTGGGAAACGTGAATTTAAAGCACTCTTAAAGATTAACGGCACGATTGGGAAAACATTTAATGCATTACTAAGAAAATTAACTCGACACCTCTTATCCAATCCATGTCACCCTCCCCACGATTAAATCAAAACGAGCTGATTTGTCACATGATCAAGATTGCTTAACCCCAATATGAAGCCGTCCCAGAATTATGTAACGCTATTTTTTTTTAGTAATTTGTGTAACCTAACTCTTGATTACGTAACGCAACTCTTGATTACAGTGCACTCTGATGGGATTGATTAAACCTTCCTATTATTATTGTTGCGATCGTATTCAGTGACCCTATGCCATTATTGTGCCAAGTCTCACTGCCGCTTTATTGAATCTCGCGAGAGTAGGAAAAGAGTACAACAACAATTACAACAGGAAGTTGGCCCCAGGATCATGACATATGATCCGGTGTCAACACATCTTTCCCTTTTAGCAAATATTGCTGGGATATCAAAGGTAAACAAGAATTATGATGAAACAATATGGCAATGCTTCTTTCGATAGTGTTGAGCATTCAATTCAAATCAAAACAATATAATTCACTTCAATTGGCAAATATAATTCTAAGCTAATTTACCAGGTTATTAAAATGGCAGTCATCTTTGTGTTAATTAACACTGCACTTATTAGTAGGATGATAACTTTGTATCTCTTCAATTAGTCTGGCAGGCTTATTGGAGATCCGAGTACTGTCTCAGAGCTGGTACAGGCATTTGCTCCTGCACCTGATGTTGTGCTGGCATCGGTTGGGTGGCTGGTCCTGTTTGCTCTCCTTGTGGTGGTCGCTGTTCCAGCTCCTCAGCAGTCTACAACTTCTCCTCAATCAAAGGCCACCTATCCTGCACTGGGAAACACTCCTTGTCAAGAGATGTCGCCTGTTTCTTCGAAAGATTCGTCCATCATCAAGCTCCACCTCATATGATCTGGGACCCACCATCCGCACTATTCGGCCTCGGTCATCTCAACGGCCGTTGTTCCTCACACGTATGGTTTCCTTTTCTTTTAGTTCTGAAAGGTCCTCACATGTACGACGTATGTCACCATCCCAAGTGCTCTTCGCAATGCATCTCTGTCCGAGGGTGTGGGCATCTTGGTGATTGCCTCCACCTTAGCTGGATCCGGTTGCACTCCCTGCACTGTTATTCGATCTCCAAGATACATCATCTCAGTCTGCCTGAAATAACACTTATCCAGGTTGAGGCGAAGTCCCACATCCACTAAGCGATCCAGTACTGCCTCCAACCGTGCATCATGTTCCTCAGCTGTGCGCCCCCACACAATCAAATCATCTATGAATACTCGACAACCTGGCAAATATTCCAGTAGCTGGCAAAGTTTCTTGTGAAACGCTTCTGGAGCAGACGAGATACCCATAGGCATGTGAAGATAACGATATCGCCCACATGGAGTATTGAAGGTTGTCAATTTTGATGAGTGCTCATCTAATTTGATTTGATGGAACGATGCTGCTGCATCCATCTTCGTGAAGAACTGAGCTCCCGCAAGCTCACTCAATATTTCCTCTTTGGTGGGCAGCTGGAAGTGCTCTCTTTGAATCTCTTCATTCAAGGCTTTGGGGTCAATGCGCAACCTTATTTTCCCATTCGCCTTTTCTATTATGACAAGTGAGTTTACCCACTCTGTAGGCTCACTGACCTTCTTGATAAATCCTTCTTGCTCTTGTCTGTCGAGCTCTGCTCGGAGCTTCTCCCGGCAGGCAAAAGGCACACGCCTTGGTGCTTGGATGACTGGTTTTGTGTCCTCACGCAGTTGAATCGAGTGCACACCCGGAAGGTATCCTCTTCCAGTAAACAGTAATGGGTGCGTCTGTTGCACCTGCTCCCTGAGTGTAGTTGCTCTTGACTGTGAGCATAAGGACTTTGTGGGTACCGTGTATGTACACCCTTTTCACAAGACCCAATCTGAGACAATCTTGGTGCCCCAGTAGTGCAGGCTGGCCATCAGGAACAACTTCCACGTTGATAGTGAATGACTGCCCCTTGCGCTCAAGCTGCACGCAGCATATACCTAGATTAGGTATGGGTTTGCCATTGTATGCTTTCAGAGTCACTGGGCTCCGCCTCAGACGTGGCTTGGGCTGCAGACGCTGATAGTCCCTATTACTTATAATAGTGGTGTCAGCTCCAGTATCAAGCTTGAAGCGTACCTGGAATCTGTTTATCACTACCATCACGATCCAGTCACTTTGTCCTTCTGAGTGAGACACAGCTGTCTGAGCTGGTGCTGATGTTACTGTCCCAATGAACAGATCTGTGTCATTGTCATACGACTCCTGTTCAACCACATGGACAGTTCCTTTTTCCTTCACCCTCCTCTTAGAGCGACACTGTGTCTGAAAGTGATTTGGCTTGTTACAGATTCGACAAAGCTTGCCATAAGCTGGGCAGTTACGTGCTGGGTGTTGCATACCACATTTTCCACAGTTACCCCCTTGCTTATGGCTATGACTGCTATCAGCTTTTATGCCCCTGACTCATGGTTCTGTCTGCTTCCTGATTCCTTCTCTTTTCGCTTTGTGCCAATACACAGCATGTACCTGTGCAGAGTGCTGACTGGAGGACATAGCTTGAAGCTGAGTTTTGCTCGCCTCCTTGACCCAGTTGTCAACAGTCTCCCCGTCGCGCTGACCACGTTGCCAGAACTTGTATCTTTCAAATACCTCGTTCTGTCCGGGCTCACAGTATGTATGAAACTTCTGGAGAACCACTTCCCAATCATCGGGATCCTCCTCTTCCGAAAATATGAAGTTCTTTTGAATATCCTGCGCTTCTGCGCCAGCACAGTGCAGCACAATGGCGACTTGCGTTTTCCTTGACTTTTGGACAAGCTCGACCCCAGCAGCATGATACGTCCGAAAAAGCTGCTCCCAGTGCCTCCAATTCTCCACCACATTCCCCGTTGTAAAGGAGAAAGTTTCCGGTGGTTTAAACGTATTCACTTTGCCGAGTTCATACAGTACGTGGCTTCTGAACTTCTGACACCATGTTGCGATCGTATTCAGTGACCCTACACCATGATCGTGCCAAGTCTCACTGCCACTTTATTGAGTCTGGCGAGAGTAGGAAAAGAGTACAACAACAATTACAACAACAGGAATCTGGTCCCAGGATCATGACATATGATCCGGTATCAACACAATTATTCGATATATTGTTATATTTTTGGGGTCTTTCATCGTCATCGTGAATAACAATTGACCCAAACAGACGCAACAAGCCCGAGCAGTGTATAATCAGCAGAGGCCTGCCTTGGTGCTTATGGGGAGAGGACACGAGGGGGCACAATTTTGCCAGATATTCTTTGCTGCTTTGTTTGACTTTTGTTTGATGTGAACCACCTTGCTTGCTTACTTTGAATGCTCTGAAATATTTTCCCTTTCTCTCTGGAAGGGCATTTAGCCTTTGAGTAGTGGAGTGTGGTTTCAACCACAATACTACACACTCGCCATTACTCACTGTATCCTCATGTAACAGGCTGTGGCCTAGTAATACAGCAGACTGGAAGGTATTCTTCAGCCAAAGTACTCGCTCTTTTGAAATCCTCCACCATACCATGGGTACCATGGGGTCTGCCAGCTGTATGGATTGTTTCCTGATTTCATCTGAGTGTTTACTGCAACCGACGTAATATGGAAACCATAGAGGCATCTAAATTGTGCGGCAAAATGCTCTTGTACAACTATCCTTTGACTATGTTGATACAAACAAATGGGCCAATCCACAATCACAGCGGCCGGCCCATTGTATAATTGATGGGAATTTGTAATCATTTTCACTTTCAAACTATCCCTTAATACCATATCCTCATTCGACAATGAGCCAATCTTGCACTTCAGTGCAAGGTTAACTAATGCTTTTCTTTAGCGTTAATTATGGGGCCTCTTCACCTGCACCGCGTGACACTGTGGCCTTGTCTTGTTTTGACCTGTAAAACTTGATAAACGGGCCCCACCAGGAGGGATTATGAAAGCTTTTCCACAATTGAAGGAATTGTTCCATCCAAGTACAACTCGGTACGGTGTTCTTCCTTTTGAATGTAGTTTGGAACCAGAGGCATTCCAGCACTGGCTGAGTTTCCTGATGCCATTATACTGAAAGTGGTTTTTTGGCTGAAATGTTTTGGAAGGGGAAGCCAGACTCCCCCATCGTACAGTACGATTAAAGTACGTGCACGAATGCAATGTCAACCGAAATCGAGGAATACAAACACAGAAACTTTGGCAATGACATTTTGTTCTACACAATTGATGTTTGGCCTCAAATTCAGCATCCACTCAAATGTTTGACAGGTGCCAACTGGCATCAGACCAAGCGTGGTAGGCCCTGCACTATTTTCTTATATGAGCAAAATGTATTTGTTGCTAGTTTAGGATAGATTAGTAACACACTTTCCTTTTACTTTTTTAAAAACTGGTCATATATTTTGTAAACATACGAGATACCAATCCCTGTATTATTTATTTTTTAATTTGCTGCTGGTTTGACTGAATGAAATGTTTGTATTGTGTGAGCTGTAAGGAGTCAGGCTACATCACGGTACAGGAACGTCATGTCTGACCGCAGCCTCTTCATGAAAGACTTGGGCCAAGTGCAATGCATGCTCGCTCTACAAGCCACCGATCTCCAAATTAATGGGAAATGGCATAAAGAAAGAGAGAAAACTGGTACTTTCTGGAATGAGGTGGAAACGTTATGAACCCTTATTGAGAATTTGATGATCGTGGAATGATGCTCCAGATTCCCCACAAGGCAAAGTGGTGATGAAATGTGATGTGATTGTGATTGGTTTAATCGAATCACTTTCAAGACACCCTGGTCTGTAACAGAATGTACAGTATACCAAACTTAAACAAGAAATATGGTCTTGTATCTAAAATATCTTGTCTACTTATTAATCAATTTAATTATTAGCCTGTCTTCCCACAAGGCAGTGTGTGTGTGTGTGTGTGTGTGTGTGTGTGTGTGTGTGTGTGTGTGTGTGTGTGTGTGTGTGTGTGTGTGTGTGTGTGTGTGTGTGTGTGTGTGTGTGTCCGTCCGTCCGTCCGTCCGTCCGTCCATATGTATTTGAGTAAGTCATAGTAAGTACCGTACATATATTCTTGATTAGCAGTGTGCGACAGCCGCGTTTTGTAATTGCTTCCATGTTTCCTTATGCTGGCCGCTTGCATTTCGAGATGCTTTCTAGTTTACCATTTGAGCTTTTGTCATCAAATTTTCCACATTGCTTTCATCTTGAACTCTCTGCTGTCTCCTCTGTATTTATTGTTCCTGTATTGCTACTTGTTTTTACCACCCACCTGGCCTTCTATCTTGCCGGTTTTTCCCGGTGCAGCCTCCCAAGATAGCTGACAATGCAGAACCTGTGCAGCTGCTGGTAAGTGCTGCTTGCTTGGACCTGATCGGATACGTGTAGTTCATTTTGAAGGACGCACCTCCACTGATCAAATACATTCCGTCATGACTTCAGACATTGCTAGTCGTTTTATTTTATTTTTGGGGGTGGAGTGGAGTGGAGTGGAGTGGAGTGAAGATGGGGGTGTGGATTATAGCATCAACATTGGGAGTCTTTGACTGATGAGGCAGCAATTGCATGTATAACCAGAACGGCACTGGGCAGAGCGCATACTGCCGCCAGGTGAACAGTTTACGTTTTGCATCCCACTGATAGGTCACATCTGGATCCAGACCTGAACCAAAATCTAATCGGCTTATTGTTACTAACCCAACTCATCCACCAAGTTTTGTCATAATCCGTCTACAACTTTGTGAAATATTGTCCTATAGATTGTTTTTGACCCCATCTCTGTTGAAGAATCGCTTGTAAAATAAAAAAATGATCATAACTAGATTCGGATGTTCACCAAAGTCGAATCGATTTGTCTTTGTCACACACCCAACCTGTCCACCAAGTTTCATCCGAATCCATCCATAACTTTTTGAGACATCCTGCTCACAGATCGTGATGAAACCATAACCTCTGTCCACCTTGGGTGGCAGAGGTAAATATCGTGTTTTGAATCCAACATGGAATGGTTTTTCCTTTTTTTCATGTCTGTCAAGAATCTACAAGATGTCAGTTTCTTGAAGCTAACTTTGCAAATCAAAAGTACATTCGTCTCCATGTTATTTCTATTGTCGAGGCCTTTTCCTTTTTCCCTTTTCTTTTTCCTGGTTCTTCAGGAGCCAATCTTTTCCTCTGTCTTCACCCCTGGTGCCTCTTCCATTGACACAGACTATAAATGCTCTTCTGTTTCCGAACAGGTGAGCAGCAGATCCTCGATTCACAAAACCTGAGCTATATCTATATTGACACAAGGCCAAGGCTAATGTTTTCAATATGGAAAACAGTGGGTCGTTCTTTGAGACCCAATTTAGTTTCTGATTATTCTTTCCTGCTACTATTTTTCTTTACTTCATTGAACAATATACTAACATGATTAAAACACATTTACAAGCGCATGATGAACCACAGCAAAACTGTCACGCATTACAAGTTTCAGTTGATTTGCTGAACTAGCTTCATGTCTGAGGCCTATTGTATTTCAGTCAAGTGAGCGATGCAAGGTGATTAACACGTGGGGAGGGAGGGGGGAATGTTGTGAATGTCACTGCCTGATTACAAATAAATCTAACCTTTAACCTTTGTGATTACCCTTTTAACCAATGAGCTCATCTGTGTGACTAAATGACCACCATCATTAATGATACCTGTTTGAGGGCATGTGAGGATGATTGCACAAGTCATTCTGTGTCATTGCAATTTACCTTTGACAAGAAGATTACTTTGTGCAAGCAACACCAACATTTAATGAGTGACTTGTTGGCACGTTTGGCAGTATCAGCTGTTCACTTGTTCGCTGACAAGCTTGAGCAGTGAGCATGTTACAACTTGTGACTCGTCTCGTTTTTCTGTGCGAATTGCACTTGATAACTGTGCATTGATGTTAATTGCAAGGCATGATATATGCTGTTTTCTATATGTACAATGAGCTTTATTTCAACATTTTACTTTCAGAAATGCTTATTTGTAAGGGTTAATGACTCAAACTTTGCAAACACAAACAAACAGCTAGCAGAGGAGTAGATTCGAGTAGATTAGAGGAGAGGGAGTATAGACAGAAAAATAGAAACTTGAAGAGGGATGCGTGTGGCTGTTTTATTTACTAATTTTTAAATTCTATACTTATCTGTCATGGTTCGAAGAGATCGTGGATCGGGAGAGAAGATCAGATCAGGGTCCGCACACTCCTTGAAACTCCTTGCAATTCCTGGAAAATAGAGAAAATTGCCAAATATACATTAATCTGCCAGGCTCCCCTGTCGGAATTGTTAATTCCACCGGTGTCTTTAAGAGACCATTACCAATTTTCACCCCCCCCCCCCTCCTCCTCCCCCAGGGATTTACCATTAAAGCCAGTGCAGAAATGGTTTTTTTGACCTGGTCAGTCCAGACCACAGAGCTAATCCCAGCACCTCCTCCCTATTATTCCTGAGTTAATCTCCTGTAATATTATTCTGTTCTATCTGTCTATAATTATGTGTAAATGGCCTCTGGTATTTAACCATTAAGACCAAAAATATTTAAAGACTCCTGCTGGCACTTTAAGAGGTTTGGACTTTACACATGTGATTGTAAATCAGCAACACTACTGCAATGTGTCGGAAGGAGGGCGAGAGATAAACATGTATGGAGATACAATTCTCATATAATGCTGCAGAACCCGTAGCACATGTGCCCGGGGCCTTGAACTGGACCTGGACCAGGACCAGCACACACATACAAAGTAAAATTACATCTATCGGTGCAGATAACAAATGACAGGTGCATGGGACAATACAGAATGGCATTCTTAGCTGTGGACTCGAGTCACTTGAAGCGGAACTTGCTTGTCCACACCTGCAGAAGACCAGAACATTGGCTTTGTTATCACAATGCTGAGTACTGCTTTGTCTCATTAATTGTTGCCCTAACTTCCCCAACCGCTGCTGTGGTTTGCAGCGAAATGGGCCACAAGTGGATCTCAAACTTTCCATCTCTGAACGCAAGGCACAAATTGAGGAGAGTGAAGCTGGCTGGAGAGCTCGTGGACAAGGTGCTGCCAACGATTCGGTCCAATTCACTGTGGAAGGTCGAATGTTCAGAAAAGGTCAGGATTTTGAGTACTTTAGAAAACAATTTATCACTCCTGTCTAATGTGATGCTGTTGCATGTGATACTCACTGGAATATTGTGTTCAGCTTTGGTCATCACTTTTAAGAAAGGACATAGCTGTCATGGAAAAGGTCCAGTACAGAGCAATTACCGGTAGATTCATCATGGACTAGCTAAATCTAGTTATGAGGAACAGACTGCTGAAAGAGACTGCACTTTATCTTCTATATATATATATTGTTACGGACCGCGGATAAGATGTTGGTTTGCTGAGCGGATGGCACCGCGGCCGAACAGTTACCCCGACTAACCCGATTCCTGAACGTTGGCCGGATCGCGCCACAGATATTCAATGGGGAAAAGACTAAAGCGAAGGATGTGAAGAAGAAGAAAGACAAAGGGTAAGGAATACGAATATAATTTATTTACTATTTACAACCAAAAGTAACCAAGGAAGAAGGAAAGATAAGAAAATAATTTACAGAAGAATTCAGAGATACAGTGCAACGCTAGCTTATACAAACTTAATTAATAACCAGGGACAAGACACACAGAACAAACTCACGTACACAAAAGGATGGAAAGGCAGGAGGTGGATGGCTGGAGGGAGAGGAAGGTCCAACGGGTCCTGCAGCACGATCGGCGCGTTTCGCAGCCGCCGTTCCTTCGCGGCCCTGCTCAAAACTGCCGTCCAGGCCCCAAGCTGCTGTTGTTGCTGCTGTGGCTGCTACTGCGGCTGCGGCTGTGTGGACGTCGCGTGCTCTTTTTAGGGCCCGTCTCTCTCGTCTTGTCAAAGCTCATCTGGTCCAACCACTTCTGTAAAAGCTCATCTGGTCCAACCACTCAGCTCAACAACTCAACAACTCCACAACTCCACAACAACCTTGCTTCTTGCGCGCGCGCTTTTATAGCGCCTTCGGCGATCAAGCCGCCGGCCTTCAGGACACGCCCATCGGTCAGCTCGCCTCGGCCCTGATTGGTCGGCACGGCCCTCTGGCTCCGCCCTTGATGACGATGGGCGGGCACGCCCTTCTTCCCCGTGCTGAGCACATGCTTAATGGCGGCTTTGGGGCGAAATCAGCAACCCACCGCTGTAACAAACCTGGCAAACTGCCCAGTGCGGTTGGCAATGGAGACTTGGAGGGGATGTAGCTGGAAATGGAGATTTTGGGAATGGGAATGAAAGGGGATCTATCTTGTTTCACTTGGTGCAATGGAGTGTCATCTTAATGGAAGACAAGGCCTTACCCTAATACACATAATAAAGATATAACTATCAACAAGGGGGAAATCTATGATTGGCTAACGTGTATGCTTTATGGAATTAACTACGGGAACGCCCTTTGACCTTTATACAACACTGGAGTGAGGAGGGTCCAGAATAAAGCAATAATAATAAAAAACACAATAAAAAAACACAATCCTCATATCCATAACAATATATATATAAAAGAAAGTTTTTGTTTGTTTGTTTGTTTGTTTGTCTGCATGCGCTAATCTCCTGAACGGTGAAAGTTAGGAGGAAACCTCTGAAACAAAAAATGTCTGGACGGATCCCAGGAAGGTTTATATGCTGGGTGGCGAGGCCGCCTCGGCTGGGCTGGGCCCATTTCGCAATTAAAAGCTGAGCTGAATTATAGTAGTCAATCTTCTACGGCCGCGAGTAAAAGCTGAATTATAGTAGTAAGACCTATGTACAGAAGATTAAATTCATTCAAAAAGAACCCGGGCAACGCCGGTTGCATTCAGCTAGTCTATTATAAAGGAGGTGATTGCATGCAGATCTGATGGAGATGTTTAAGATAATGAGTTTTACAGCAGAATAGTCAGCAATAGGACCAAGGGCAATAGCTTGAGAGTGAAGAAGAGGAGAGTTGGGACAACATTAAGGCAAGGGCCTTTCACTCAGAAGGTAGTTAATGCATGGAATAGTCTCCTTGGAGGGGTGGGTAGTGGTGGCCAAAACTTGAAGTTGGATAAGCACCTGGAAGCATTGAGGAGAGAGGGGTACTTGGATATTGGTGGAAATGCGTAAGCATTATGGGCCGGATGGCCTCCTCCTTCGTCGGGCTTCCTTGTATAACTCCTTGTGTGCAGAATGTCTTTGTTACGTTGTGCTGAACTTTTTGACTGTGTACTGCTGATAGGAATTGTGACTATTTGATGCCATATGCAAAAGGTTTTCTCCAATTATTTTAACCCTTAACCTCTTTATTTGTACTGCTTCCTTCTGTCAGAAGCACCAAAAAAGATGTGTGAAGAGTCCACGAGTGTATGCGTGCGTCTTTATTCGATCTGTCTATATTCTCCTTACATGATTTTTCTTTTCCATGTGTTTACTTTCGATCCTGTCAAGGCATAGATAGAGCTCATAACAAGCTCAATAAACAAGATAGACGATCAAGCAAGTTTGTGCTGAATGTAATGTTTGAATTATATATGACAGGCTTGATGAGATTTGATGCACCGGACTCCATGGTTCAACTCGATGGTAAATTGTATATGTGATTGGTTCCCTTTGTTGGGGTTTTCTCATGAGGCCCATGGGACAGGAACAAGTTCCAGAAACTCCTAATGATATGAATTCCAGGAAATGTGATTTACGAATAACACTTGTGAAAAATCCTTTGTTCAATAGATGCACAGATATCCTGTGCTTTGTTAGTCATAACTTGTTCGATGTGGACTTTTTTTTAGCATCAAACATAAATCATTTTATAAATCTTAAGTGCGTGCTTGTGGGCAATTTCTTTATAATCCACAGCATCACTAATGTCAAAAATACCCTGTACAGTTCAGATTTTAAAAAAACATGGTTGTTGGAAATTGGACTGTTGAAAGGTGGTATTTACAATTACATCATGCTCTTCACCAAAGATCCACAACTAGCTAAAAGCAAGGGCCAAGGCTTCCTTTGTAACAGCTCGGTGAACCAATCGCCATCGGTGAACTGGAAGTGAAAATGCATACTGAACTTCACATACTGCCTGGGTTTTGTGAACTTTTAAATATTGAACAAATTTGTTACTTAGTGCAGACTTTAAATGAAGGATGCTGTAATCAAGTCTCGTACTCATTTCTGGTCAATCGGAAAGCACGGTATTTGCAGTGAAATGATTCAATGATATTCATTGGACAATAAAATATATTGGGCAGAAGCAATATGCTATAACTTTGAGCAATTATTTTGCACTTTAAGTATGACAATTTTATTCTGTTTCCTTACATTCCTTTGCATCAGGCTTGGTGGCGGCCATGCCCAGCCCGACACCAACCCAGCCTCAGCTCCGCAACCGCAGCTTTGAACCGGCCATCTGCAAACCTGAGAACGGTGGGGCCCAGAGTTTACAGGCATATACTCTCATCATTTTCACAGCTTCTTCCTCTTCCTTATTCATCTAGATTAGCTTTTCTCTGAAAAGTGTCAATCTGCAACCCTCGATCCCTACCCCCACTGGCCTAACACATTTAGCTGACATCGTTTTGCAGTGTTTCTCATTCCTTGACAATTTTAACCACATTGGTATTTTTTTCCTTCAGTTGTACATGTGTTTAGGAAAAGGAATCGGATAAATCATTTGATGAAATGACTGTGTGGATTTAGGAATAAATGCAGTAGAGCACTTACATGAGCTCTATCCAACATCATCAGCACTATATTAAGGATCATTACATTGTGTTGTGTTGAAAATGTTTGAAAATCATCAGTTATGTTATGTTGTGCTCTTTGTTATGATTGTTATTTGCTTTTGTTACTATATATGTTCTGTCTGCCAGTCAATTGTCTACAGGTCGCAATTCTACACCGATCTACACGAAACTCAACCACCCGGTAGAGCTAGTCAAAAACTAGAACCTTTATTGATTTGAGGTGAAAAAGGTCAGAAGGTCAAAGTCACAAAATTGTCAATTTTCAACCAATTGGCTTGAAATTTGAACATAATTTGCATATTAATTTTGTGTCACAGAATTGGTTCACCAATCAAAAGCTAGAAGGCTATTGCTTTTGAGGTCCAAAGGGCAAGGTCACGGCGTTTGATTTTGCAAGTACGGACCACTTGTTTGTTTTGTTTGTTTAATTGGGATATTCATTTTAATAATGCACCACTACAAATTTCCTCGTAATCATTAAGAGTTAAACCACAAAGTCTGGACTGGTAGATCATATGAGGATTGGGGAAGTGCAGCGGTAAGGGGGAGTTATCAACTTTTTCCCAAAGGTCATTAGTGAGCAATGTTGATTTTATTTATTTATTTATTTATTCCTGTCATCAATTTGATAGCGACATGTTCTATTGAGATTCGCTCGGTTTACAGAACTTAGGAATCAAAATTATTTGTGTTCTCGCATATTTTTGTAGTTCATACATGATGTCTCGGCCATAACTGTACCATGTGGTGAATTTATTTACACCTAATGTTTTTATTTTATTCATACACTATGGTTCGCTGATTTTGTTTTAGTTTTAACCCTTATTATAAAAACTTGCTGCTTTGCTTGCATTACTCCACCAGAGATTGAGGTGAAAAGCTCGACAGAATCGGACAAGAAGCTTGACAAACTGGAGTCTTTTCTGGATAAGATTAACAACAAAAGTGAGGAAGGGCATACTTCAACACCTTAAATAACTCTGCTTCCCTGATATATCCTGTCATATATTTTTTCATTTCAGCACGCATGAGACATGTTTGCTGTGATGTCTGATAACAAACAAACATATTTTCTCGAGATTACAAGTTGAAGCTCTATTAAATGAATTTGTGTCCTTGTCTGACTCTACTTTGTTGCAGCGAGTCCACGTGAGGTACTTGTGCGAGTAACAGATGAAGTGGTGAAGGAGGTACCACAGATCGACGACGACACGTTTGTGCAATTTTATGGTTCTAATGATGCAACCATAACCTCCTGCAGCCAGGAGATCTTGCAAGAAGACTTCAATTCCCTAATCAGCAGCACACTAAGGTGGGGCTTGCTAAATTACGAGCGATTTATGATCGATTGTGAGGCCATCAACTACTGTCACTATTTATTTTGCTTGGTAGTCACCTTGACCATTTTTGTTGTTACTTTTACCAATAATCAAATAAGACTTCTGAATCCCCCAGCCCACTATCATCCGCCTCGGCTGCCCATCGCCGCTCGGTGCGGCCTTCGCGCAAGGCCGGGGCTTCACGTAACCCTCTGAGGGCACTGGCACAGCGAGGAGACCTACGAGCCGAATATGTTGAGACTCGACTCAACGTAGCGACGCTTGAGCGCAACCGCATCCATGCAGAAAGGAGTGAGTTACCTTGAATAATCTGGTGCAGAGAAGAGGGAAACTTCCAGCCAAACATTTACGGTTCCAATTCAGTCCCTAAGAGATAAACCGGCTAATCACACATCTCGTTCTAAATTCAGTTAAGCGCACGGTATTAAATGGATCTTACAATGTCTACACCTTTGGTGCTTGTGGCAGTTTTCACCAAAAAAGTTTGAGGCTGATACTGATGTTTGTTGAGTTGGAGTTGAATGGGATTTTTTTCTTTTTGGGGTTTGGGGAACTTATGCCCCCTTTTCTCACATTGTGTATTTTGATGGTTCGCTCGGTTTACTTCTCTGTGGCTCAATTGTTGAAATAATGTTTTGTTTTAAAAATACACAAATTTGTAAATGTCCGAAGTGAAATTCAGCTGAAACAGTGTTTTAAAATATTGCTTTCAATGCTTTATTTCCTGTTGATAGTGGCAAAGCACTCACGACTTGCGGATTGTGCACTGGCTGGCCTTGCCAGTCGAGAAGACTTCAGTCGTGTGAGTTTGAGGAAGACGTCAGGCTCCCAGCCAAGCTCGAACAACAGTGCTTTGCCATACAAGTCTCTGATGCTACTGAAAGTTAAAGGTACAAACACGTTTGAGTTTTTGCTGCAATTGATTAGCCTTGTGTCTGCATAATGAAGATGTTGATTTAACTTCTAGGTTGGTAGGATACCCCAGCTTAGAGATATGCACACCACCCTCTGAAGTGGCTGGCATGGAATCTCGGCCCAGCTATAAACTCATCTTGGTATTTCGTAGGTAGGATGAGGCATCAATCTGTGCACCGTACCTCGGATGGGCGTTCAGCTGGGTGATCCCTCTGTCGGTATTAGTTGGTAGACGTTAAGATCCCACGGTGTGTCCTTCACAAAGAGCAGGTGATTAATCTCCGGCACCCTGAACAAGATCCAAACTCATGCTCTCGGGCAAGTATCCTGCATCAAAATGGTGATTCCTTCAGGATTGCATTGCAACCCTAGCCAAGAAACTGAGTCTCTGGCCTAATGTGTCTAATGATACGAAGAGGATAAATAAACAAGCAAATATACAATCCAACAGATCATAAAGGATTTGTACATGAGAAAGACTTATTAAACTGGAACAGCAATCAGTAAAGTGCATAGTCTCGCCTCACGCGTTCATTCTGAACAATAATACTGTCGCGTCTATCCTGTAGTGAAGACCTCAGGGTGACAGATGACCAATTGATGGCGGTATGTTTTGCACGTGTGGGTGGTGGGGGGAGGGGGGGAGGTAGAGGGTAGCGAGGTCCTTACCTGCACGGGCGGACTGCACATGGGGGGGTTATCCGATACCCACAACAAATAAACGTACAAGACAGGCAAATCGACAATACAACAATTAAAATGCAACAAATAATGGTTTGATGAAAATAAATGCCAGAATAACAAAAGGTAAGGTACTGAATTCCTAAATGAGGGGCCCTCCATACGGACTCGTATACAACACAAGGGGATGATAAAATAAAGATAAACGGTGGTGTGGTGCATTGGCCGATACTCCGTCTGGCGTCCTTGACCAGTCGTGGAACCACCGCACAAGATGGTGCGCAGTTGTGCCCGTAGTAGCCACCGACCCACGGAGTGACGGCCAAACTCCCTCCTCCTCTGATGGTGCGATCCACCGGGCTCCACCACTAGCAAGGGTAGCGAGGTCCTTACCTGCATGGGCGGGGACAGCATGCTTTACTTTACAAGCGCGCACCACTCCACGCGCAGCCGTCACAAAGCCAGCACCAAAGAGAGGGAAAATATGCGGCCACTTTCACCAACACCAGAACAGAGAGAGACAGGGAAGTGCAACCGCTTGTGATCAAGCCCAGGAAAGAGAGAGAGTGCGACTGCTAGCGATGAAACCCAGCACAAGAGAGAATGCAAAATGCGACCTTCGTGCGAGGAACAGAGAGAGCAGGAAGTGCGACTGCTCATGCCAAGAGCCCGGGCCAAGATAAAGAGAAAATGGCGGTGCTTTTCCTTTTTACTCAGACTGTCTCGAACGTTCTCTCTGATGTCACCCGTGCTCCAATCACCAAGCGCCACTCGCTCACCTCATCATTCTTTAACTAATCGATCTTCGGGGCGTGGCCTCACGGCCACACTTGGCGCCCATCGAGATGATTCGGCTAGGTGGTGTAGTCATGTCTGGGTATCATCAGCGATGATGTTATTTGCAATTACGTGCCGATCACATGGCTGGCCAAGTGTACTTTATAAGAACGAAGGGAGAAGTCACAAGGGTAATTGCACACTAGGAATTTGTCCATATGTCCTAACTAATTAGCACAGCTCCACCCCTCGCATGGAGACACATAACACTTACACGGACATCCGGCCCTAACTTAAATACATTGACGTGGATTCACGGCATACGGAGCACGCTATTCTATACAATTCTACCTCGACTACGGTATTTCATTGCCTACCCCCACACACATAACCATACCATCATTAAATGAACACTCTACTGTTATGGTGTCCTGCTATTATGGCCCATACAGTGCATTCAGAAAGTATTCAGACCCCTTCACTGTTTTCACATTATGTTATGTTGCAGCCTTATGCTGAAATCGTTTACATTCATTTTTTCTCTCATCAATCTACACTCAATACCCCATAATAACAAAGAGAAAACAGGATTTTAGAAAGTTTTGCAAATTTATTAAAAAGAAAAAACTGAAATCTCACATTGACATAAGTATTCATACCCTTTGCGATGACACTTTAAATTTAGCTCAGGTGCCTCCCATTTCTCTTGATCATCTTTGAGATGTTTCTACACCTTGATTCGAGTCCACCTGTGGTAAATTCAATTGATTGGACATGATTTGGAAAGGCACACACCTGTCTATATAAGGTCTCACAGCTGACGATGCATATCAGAGCAAAAACCAAGCCATGAGGTCGAAGGAACTGCCTGCAGAGCTCAGAGACAGGATTGTGTCACGGCACAGATCTGGGGAAGCCTACAAAAAAATTTCTGCTGCATTGAGGGTTCCCAAGAGCACAGTGGCCTCCATAATTCTTAAATGGAAGAAGTTTGGAACAACCAGGACTCTTCCGAGAGCTGGCCGCCCAGCCAAACTGAGCAATCGGGGGAGAAGGGCCTTGGTAGTGGAGGTGACCAAGAACCCGATGGTCACTCTGGCTGAGCTCCAGCGATCCTGTGTGGAGATGGGAGAAACTTCCAGAAGGACAACCATCACTGTAACACTCCACCGATCTGGGCTTTATGGCAGAGTGGCCAGACGGAAGCCTCTCCTCAGTGAAAGACACATGAAAGCCCACAGAATCTTGTTTCTCACAGTCTGAGAGTCCTTTAGGTGCTTTTTTGCAAACTCCAACCTGGCTTTCATGTGTCTTTCAATTCGACCAATGGCTGGAATACAACTTCACCAATGACATCATCGTTATCACCCGATATACCCTATGTGGAGTTGATGACATATACCAAGTTTCTTTTTTTTTTAGTTGAGCAATTTGAGAAAATGATGTCCAACTCTTTTTTCTTTAATCCAATATGGCTGCCATACCATGTGACCTATGACATTAGAGTTGGCAACAAAATATTCACCACGGGAAGTCGCTCCTATGTTTAATGTTTTGCATGAATCAGACAAGTGGTTGCAGGGAACCATTTTTAAAGCAAAAATATAGACACAGACATACACAGGCACCCACTTGTGGAGATAGTAGGCAAAACAACTGACGTGCACGCACACACCAAGGTGGATACTTTGAGATCTGGGAGGGCTTTGTTCCACCTTCTGAAACCTGCATTTGGAGATAACAACCAAAGACAGACACATGCACACACACATACACACACAGACACACAGACGCACGCACACACACACACACACACAGACACACACACACACACACAGAGACACACACACACACACACAGAGACACACACACACACACACACACACATAAAGACACACAAACACATGCACACACAGACACATACACACACACATACAGGCACACATATATACAGACACACACACACACATATACAGACACACACAGACGCACACACACAGACGCACACACACAGACGCACACACACAGACGCACACACACAGACGCACACACACAGACGCACACACACAGACGCACACACACAGATGCACACACACAGATGCACACACACAGACGCACGCGCGCACAGACAGACGCACGCGCGCACAGACAGACAGACGCACGCGTGCACAGACAGATGCACGCGCGCACAGACAGACGCACGCGCGCACAGACAGACGCACGCGCGCACAGACCCACGCGCGCACAGACCCACGCGCGCACAGACCCACGCGCGCACAGACCCACGCGCGCACAGACGCACACACACACACACACACACACACACACACACACACACACACATAAAGACACACAAACACATGCACACACAGACATACATACACACACATACAGGCACACACATATACAGACACACACACACACACACACACACACACACACAGACACACACACAGACGCACACACACAGATGCACACACACAGACGCACACACACAGACACGCGCACGCATACACAGACACGCACACACACGCAGACGCACACGCACGCAAACACACAGACGCACACGCACACACATACAGACAGGTGCACACGCATACAGACAGGTGCACACGCATACAGACAGGTGCACACGCATACAGACAGGTGCACACGCATACAGACAGGTGCACATGCATACAGACAGGTGCACATGCATACAGACAGGTGCACATGCATACAGACAGGTGCACATGCATACAGACAGGTGCACACGCATACAGACAGGTGCACACGCATACAGACAGGCGCACACGCATACAGACAGGCGCACACGCATACAGACAGGCGCACACGCATACAGACAGGCGCACACGCATACAGACAGGCGCACACGCATACAGACAGGCGCACACGCATACAGACAGGCGCACACGCATACAGACAGGCGCACACGCATACAGACAGGCGCACACGCATACAGACAGGCGCACACGCATACAGACAGGCGCACACGCATACAGACAGGCGCACACGCATACAGACAGGCGCACACGCATACAGACAGGCGCACACGCATACAGACAGGCGCACACGCATACAGACAGGCGCACACGCATACAGACAGGCGCACACGCATACAGACAGGCGCACACGCATACAGACACACATACAGACACACATACAGACACACATACAGACACACATACAGACACACATACAGACACACATACAGACACACATACAGACACACATGCAGACACACATGCAGACACACATGCAGACACACATGCAGACACACATGCAGACACACATGCAGACACATACATACACAGACATACACAGAGACATAAATATACAGAAAGACAGACAGACTGTTGCATTGCAATAGCCTCACATCGCCTTCTGGGCGAGACTAAATGTAGAAGTAAAGAAAATTCTCCACAGAAAAAGAATCCAACCTTCCTTAACCAGACTGTATGTTTGGGAAGATAGTGTTATGATATGAGGAGCTCATGAGTTGTGTGACGGTTGCAGGCCGTCGGCATGTGCAGACGCGGTTGGTGGAACCGAAAGCGACCTCCCTCAATAGTGGTGATTGTTTCCTGCTCATTTGTCCTCAACATTGTTACCTGTGGATCGGGGAGTTTTCCAATGTCATCGAGAAGGCAAAGGTATCGCTCACATTGCCAGTTACCATTCTTATCTATGATTGATCCAAGAAGAGGCATGTTTTGATACAAAGCACTATGATTTTAACCATTAATAACTTCTTTTTTTTTTAAATATTGTTACTTTACCTGCACAAGGATTTGTCAATCTTTGCATTGTTGCTTTTTATTAATTTCGAGGGATCTTTATATACTCTTGCAAATAAATATCTACTGCACCTGTCGTAAGCTGCCGCATGTAAAGATTGAGTAAATCTCTCATTTGTATAAAATATGAATAACGAGTTGGCCTAAAAAGTCCGTTAAAGCTGGAATGGGATATTCACCATTAAAGCATTGCCGAGATTTATACCATGGTTTGTGCACTCAAAATTTATAAAGAACTCACAGTTCAGTCGTGGACGGGTACAAACAGCACACGTGCTGGGTTTCCACCACTCTTGTTTTGATGCGGGTTTATGGATTTTTGTTAATGTTTGTCTCGATTGGTGGATATTTTCACTTCAATAAGAAAGCATTTTAAATCTGAAGCAATTTCGCTCCTCTCTCCCTCCCCCCTCCCAACCACAAAGAATTACCTCTATGAAGGTAGATGGAGGTTATATTTTCACCCCTTTCTGTCTGGCTCCTTTGTTACCCTCCTTTGTTATTCTGTCTTGTTTTTTGTTTTCTGTCAACCATCGCCGACAGGTCACAATTCTAAACCGATTGTTATGAAACTTTACCAACTTGTCGAGGGAGTCGCAACTCAGAAACCTATTGATTTTGAGGTCGAAGGTCATCTTGAGGTCAAATTTCAAGAATCATTTTTCATCCGATTGACTTGAAAATTGAACAGGATTTACATTGTCACTGAATTGGGAAACCAATTATTTTTGAGGTCAAACAGACAAAGGTCAACTCAAGGTCAAACTTTTAAAATCAGTTTTATCCGATTGACCTGAGCTTTGATTAAGATTATAAATTTTGATCCACAACGTCTTTCTTTGTTTGTCTGTCAGATATCTCAAAAAGTATGGTTGGATTCAAACGAAACTTGATGGACAGGTTGGGTGTGTGACAAGGACGAAATGATTAGATTTTGGTGAAGATTTGGATCCAGATCTGAGAATGTTCAGTGATTCTTCACCATTGAAAGATGGGGCCAAAACGATTATTTATATATACTAGTGAGATACCCGTTCTACGCACGTGTGGGAGGCCAGAAGCAAACAGGCAATGCAGATACGGCATATGCTAAAGCATGAAACCAATAAATTCCACATTCCTGTAGTAGTGTCGTACCCTCAGTCGCACGTCAAACATGGACAGCAAGTTTGTGAAGGATTTCCATGAAAAACGTACCCGTTCGCAAACAAACGGGTACGTTCACATACAGAAACATCGATTGTTGGTCCGTGGCGAATCTGCATATGGCGATCCACAAAGTTCACGTTCCGAAAGTAGAAACCATCACGGCATGTCGTCATTTACTTGAACTCGATATCTCTTTTTTCATTCCAAACAACATAACTCCAATCACAAATTAATCACAAAATAAACTTTTAACAACATTGTTAATGTTTCCTTCATTGCAAAAACTACCAAGTCAACAGCTAAAAGGATTTTGAGCCGATAGGTGTTACTGCCTTGGCAAGATCGATGGAGACAGCGATCTGTTAGTGTATACACCGCCCAAATAGCTATGTGGAATTCTCTCATGTAGAGATTATACTCACGTCATTTGAACTTTGGCCGAGGTCATTATTTACTTTTAATGATGTTTATATACGAATCAAAAGAAGATAATTGGTTTTGGGTCGTCCTTTCCGCATATATCGTGGGATTGTGAGTTGGAGAGACAACCGTGATGGTGGGGAGGGGGTTGGCATTCTCTCAAGCAGGGATTCAACCCATGTCCTTATAAAAGGTCTTTGTCCGATCGGTGCAGCTGATCGGTGCAGCAGTGCAGCGATCGGTGCAGCCGTTTGTGAGGCACCCGGGAAAATAACGTTATGCGCGAGTCCAAACCTGAAAATGCTGGAGGCCAAAGCTGAAATTGGAAAAACAATATGCCCTATTTTGCTCCAGGAGATCCCAGGATTACCCACCCAAAATATCGTTGCGATCGGTTCAGCCGTTTTTGCGGTACCTTCGAACGGACGGACATTTGGGGTGAATTATAGTAAGATGGTATTTCAAAACGTTGTGGATGGATTATGACAAAACTCGGTGGATAGGTTGAGTAGGTGACAATAACAAGCCGATTAGATATTGGTTCACGTCCGGATGCAGATCTGTCCCATCAGTGGGATACAAAATGTTAACTAATCAGCCTGGCAGAGGTATGCGCTCTATGGAGTGCCATTCTAGATCCTCCTGGTTTTCTTTTATCCAACTTTTTGCCCCTCTGACCCCCCTTCCTCACTGCCCTGCACTTTCATGAGCCTTTTCACCTGTACAGGAGAAAAAGAAAATTAGGAATAATTGTAATTATCTTGCTTTATGATTCTGCCTCGTGTCGAGTCAAGAGGATAGATTGTCTTTTTGCAGGTGCTTTCACATACCGTAGTAAAATGTACCATTTTACCTTTTACATGCTTAATCCAATATCAGAAATGAAAACGCAACTCAAAATGTGTTGTTTTTTAAAATTTATCAAATCAATTACTTTGTCATAGTTGAGATGAGAGTTAAAATATGGAACAAATTAGTTTTGTTTCGTAAAGGGATTATTAATAGATTGTTAATTGGCCAGTCACTTAATACGCTTATTTAATTTCCGTACAAAAGCATGCGGTTGTGGCAGGGATTTTTGGACCTCACTGTTTAAACGATAGTAGTAGTGTGTGCGCAGCCTTGCTTATATGAGTGAGTACTAAGTACAAAGGGCTTTCAAAAGGTTTGATGAGAAGGTTACTTTTATTATTGGCGTGTTTGTTCTTTTTATGCCTCTGCTGCGGAAGATCAGAGCAGTGCCGTATATAAAGTCTGTCAAACTAGACTATGACATCATAATAGGCACCATTTTGTTGCCCAACCAGCCACCAGCACTATGCAATCATAACTATAAAGACACGAATTACGAACTGTTTTTTGACCAGCTGAGACAACGATGAGAGTGAAATCTGGGGGTGGGGGGTGGTCAGATAGGTTCAAGGGTGGGCAGTAAGAGTGATAAGCTTGGTAGCATGGGTGTTGGGGTAAAAAAAAAAAAAGGGCCAGGGACTGAGCAACAGGCCCATAAATGGTCAATCATTTCAATCCCAGGCACTACTCGACCAAATCTCACAATCGATACTTAATTTTGATTGGAATGGTGTGCACATCCAATTTACACTTCATTAGCAGCATTCGATTGGACCTCAAGGTCTTGAAGGGTCCTCACAGGGTCCACAAGTGTCTAGAAAATTCCCTGTCTGCTCTGGAGTATCATAAGGGCGGCAAAATCTTGGAGATTGAGGTTTTCCATACATGGATACATGATGAATGATGCCAGATGTATTAGCAGGATACAAAATATATTTTGGGATTTACGAAGATCAAAGTTCCCTCATTTAATGATCGAACGCATAACAGTGGGTTGATATGTAACATGGGTAGAGGCATATCCATTGCTGCCTTCGTCTGGTTCTACCATCTAGTTTGAGATTGAATTTGTGAATCTTCTATTTTAAGATATGACAATACAAACAATGCCTTGCATATTTTGAGCTTTTATGCCACAGAATTGTCAATCATGTAAAAAGTGCACACGTATTTTGACTCGTATTTAAACACTGGCATTGCTTTGCTCTACCACCTCCAGGCCTCTGACCTAGCAGCCCTCATCCAAACAAAGAGGGACTTGGGTTGTCGAGCACCAAATATAACCATCATTGAGGAAGGCATTAACTGCACCAGCAACCGAGCTCGCAACTTCTGGGATCTGCTTCAGGGACGTGCCCCATACACAGGTTCCCAATTCCTATTCATGTTATTTGTGTAAAACGTATCCGGTTGTCTGTTTCAATTGAATAGACATAGCGTGCTACATCAGGATGTTCACCCTAGCTGATTCGTTACAAGTAGTCAAACGCCAATGGGTAAACCTATGGTAAGGCCGAGAAAAATATATTTCCGGTCTCTGGTCAGCGCGCGCATCGATTTTGACCCTGCACGTCAACAATTTTTTTTTTTTTTTTTTCTAATTTCCGACGGTACCTACAACAGCACGCGCCTGTTGTTGCCGGGCCGGCGCGCTATCTCGGGCAATACGGGTCTGTGAGGGTCGCCATTGGTGTCGACGTTCATGCACGGTTCTCCCCTGCAAAACTCCGTTTAGTTTGTCCAGATCCAACAAGCCGTTCCAAAGATAAGAGTGGTTTTGTGTGCTGTGCCGTCATGAATCCAATCGGCTGGATATTGTCATTTATTGAAACGAAGACGTTCTTTGTCGGGTTTGTGTGAAGCACACATGTGCTTTGCATGTGCATGAAGCACACATTGGCCACGCCAACCCCCGCTTTGCGGGGAAAAATGGCCTCTAAAGGTGGTTATATAACCAGAAGGCCTAGAGAGCTGCGGTTGGTCTCGTTAGTTAGGCCTGGATCCTATCTCGTTTGTCATGAAGTTGTAAGTGTCTGTAATAATCTGGTGGACTGGGAGAAGAGATCGTGGGAGACCATCAGCCTGTTAGACCACTTGCCCAAGCGCAGTGTTGACGCGATCGACGTATTGGAATGTTTGACGGTACGGCGAGGCGATCTCGAGAACAAAATAGCAGTCTACAATATGCTTGAAGAACTTAATGATTTTCAGAATAAATACATTTTAAAATAACTTAAGCTCGTGTTCATTATTTACAAAAAGGCCTACCAGTCCCATTGGCTGTCTTTAATTTCTCTCTGGACAGTGCCACGGCAGATGAGGAGGACCACAAGGCATGAGGACACAAAAAACAACACCTTTATATGTGCAATCCATGCTTTTCAAAAAAAAAAACAAGAAAAAAAAAAACCGGATGGTCTGACCATCCGTTTTGGTCTGACTTTGGTCTGACCAGAGACCAGCAATATATTTTTTTCGGCCTAATACTCAGCCATATCCTGGAATTGGTTGCACGTTGGGAAGCATAGTACCATATCTGGGGGTGTGTAATTTGCCAGGAAGGTAAAGTGTGATTTGGATGCTGGACAGTCTCTAAATTTAGCATCTCAGTCGGCATCTGTGGTTTAACAGCCCATCACACCACAGAGTTATCTGCGGAGCCGGCGGCTTCAGGATCGTCTTCGGAAAAGTAAATTTGAGAACTCTCTCGTAATCCACTCCAAGGCAAATCTGTAGCATTTGGTAAAATTATACATGCATATACAGGATATATTAATTTATATATAATAACTTTATGCAGCACTACCCTGGTGTTGGGCTAGCGGCTAGGGTGCCGGCTTAGGATCCAAGGATCCTGGGTTCGAATCCCGGTCGATTGCTGAATTAACGCCAGGGGGGTTGACTCAGCCTGTCATCCTTCCGAGGTCGGCTAATTGAGTACCAGTTCACTGGTATATTCCCTGTTTGTCGTTAAAGGCGGCAAAAAGGGTTGGCGTCAGGAAGGGCATCCGGCTGTAAAACATTGCTTCAAAAAGGGGACCGAAAAACAACAACAACCACGGTTCCCGAAAAAGGCCAACCCCCGCTTTGCGGGGAAAAATGGCCTCTAAAGGTGGTTATTTTTATGTTTTTTAACTTTATGCAGCATAGTGAAGCCCTTTATTTATATGAAAATATGCAGCATAGTGGATTATTTATCTGAAACAGATAATATTTGGAAAGTTTCGCTTCGATAGGTTCACCTAACACCATTGCTCTATATTGTGTGAAAATGATGATGTCAGAGGTCATGTGGTTTGGCAGTTATCTTGGATAGAAAAACGAACCTTATCCGATCACCACAAAACTTCAAACACCTTATCCACGACTCAATTGGAGCCAGATTATAAATTTATCATATAGGTAACATGGTTGGGCAGCCAGATTGGATCTAACCGAAAATCTTTGAAACTCTTCTTCTCTGAAACCGCTTAATGGATCAATGCAAAACTAACGCATTGATCAACGACCCATGTAGTCCAGGAGCCAGTTTTCAAGAGAGGCCTAGAAAATGAGTTTCGTGCAACACCCACTACACAGTTGGTTTGTCATTTCAGGGTGCTTGGGATACATCTGTAGAATAAATCCAGCCCTGATGTACAGTTAAATTGTGGCAGCAACAATAAATGGCAGTCACTTTTCTATTAAGGGGGTAGCGTAAAGCTCGAAATTGACGATTTTTTTGGGATATTTTTGTTTTTTCAGCTCTTCCAATAGGGATTCTTCAACATTGTAATTAAAAGGATAGTGGGAAGTATGAGGGGATTTTCGTTATGCTGTTCAAGTATGATTAAAAAATTTTTTTATTATTATACCTTGTATTATACCCAAAACACACAAAATCACTGAAATATGTAGTTTTTGCTTTTCGACTGTAATTATGCAATGTCATCTTTATGTCGTTCAAATGCGGTTATGGTTGTAATATGATATATCGTTATGATCTTTTCAAGAAACAAAATTGGACAATCCTTAAGTAAAGTCAGAAAAATATAGATTTCATTTCTCCTTAAATCATCAACCCCACTCCTGTTATGACCAAAAGTCCACAAGTACTCTCAGCAAAAACCACAGCAGGTGCTGAACTTCTCAGCCGGGTTGTACTTTCGTCAACGTCCTTCAAACAGCAATCCTCTGCTGGCTTTCCATGGACATACTTAAGATTGTGTGAGCTTGTGTACGACTGGTAACATGCACGATGCCAAACAGTTTCCATAGTGTGCAACGTTTCAATAGAAGTCTCGAGACGTTGGTAGGTTTCATCACGTCTGTATTTTGCAGCTGATACAAACTTTGCAATTCCTTCATCACCTGCTTTCCTAAAATCTGAAGCTGTGCTTGTTTGGCAGATGATGCATTTTTTCCAATCGATTAGTTTCATGCGTTTTTGTGGTAGAAGTGGGAAAGATTCCTCTGCACTACTCTCGCTCGCCATGCTTAGGTTGTTATGTTCCTTGCTTCTTATTCAGACAACTGCAAAATACAAAGTGCAGTTTCATGTTACAACAATAATATGATATTTCATCACATCAATACTATTTCAACGCATCGACAACTGTGTAAAATGTTTTGATAGCAAAATATTTGGAAATTTCGGGAATTCCTCGAATTAGGCGATATTATTTTTGCATAATTATATGAACAGCTATGACATGTGAAATATAAAACTATTTTATAACATACACATATAGATGTCTCATACTCATGAATGAAACTTTCACAACAAAATTGGATGTATCCTGCCTGTAGGGACTAAGAGAAAAAATAAATAAATGAAATCCGTCAAAATCTCAGATTTACGCCTCGGACACCACCCCCCTCATAGAAAAGTGGCTGCCATTTATTGTTGCTGCCACAATTCAACTGTACATCAGGGCTGGATTTGTTCTATAGATATTCCCCAATCACCTGGAAGTGACAAACCAACTGTGTAGTGGGTGTTGCACGAAATCATTTGGAGCAGATTCTGGCTCCTGGACTAATGGGAAATATAGTTTGATAAAAGTGATGTCATCGGTCACTGGTCTGGTAGCCATATTGGATAAAAGAAAAAAACCTTGGAGAAGAATTGGCTCGCACCAAGTCCTTCTCAAGACTGCACAGAGTAGATATTCCATGAATAGCATCTAACCAATACTGCTTTCTTGCCATTCACAATACTATCTACAAAAGGGACCATTTATTGACAACATAGATATTGTGTTGCTGGATGGGGCAGAGAGGGGAGGGAAGAGACATACATGGGAGGTATCATTGACAGTTATAGAGGACTGTTCACAATTTGGTGTTTTTGTGTAATATACGAGATAGCCGACTGTCCTAAATGTCCAATCAGATTTGGACTCCTCATTTGGCTATTAATATCCGTGCACACAGCTTCCGTTCAAACTGGAAATAGTTCCCTTCATCTATATCATTTGCTTTAACCTTCATGTTGGTTTGCCAATCACCTGACACGTATTTTGTGTTTAAATGAAATAGGGTGTCGGTTCCCATTAATGAATTTATTGTTGTGCCTTTTCATATACGTAGTTTGAAAATCACTAACTGATGATTATCTTCATCATTTTATTTCCTTCCTTTCACAACAATAGCCTGCAATTGACCGATTGCTTTTAACATTGATTCACTCGGAAACCTTTGAAAGACAATTATATTCTCATCTTCTTCCTTTCTATTAACCGGGAGTTCATTTTCAATTCTGATAAGCTAAAAGCTGTGTTGTAAAAAACAGTTGTGATATAAGTTGTGATATAAGGTTTGAAGAAAGCTCGTATTTTTATCTGCTCACCCTCGACTCGCCATGTCATTTAAGGTGAAGTCTCTTGTGCTTGTAGACACGACCTGTATTTGTCTGGTGGATTAACTAGCCACTGTTCACCATTTTATTCCTGCATTTCTGGGTACAAGATGGTGCACTTAAGTATTTTCTCATGCATCCTGTGAGAATAGCCTGCTGATTTGAAAGGTGAAGTTGGAGTCGTGGCCTGGGGACCATGTAACTAATCACCAACCCGGTCATGGCTATGGCAGGAACTGGTGAGTTGCAGGAAGACGAAGACTACGAGACAGAAATTGTGGCCACAAACTGTGTATTTCGATTGGAAGGTGAACGCCTCATCCCAGATGACAAGTTCTGGGGTCATATTCCCTGCTGCTCTATCCTGGGATCCACTGATGTGAGGAACCCTCTTTCTTAGTTTACCGGCCAATTAAACGTTTGGGCTTTTCAAACATATTTGAAAAGTCGTGTGTACCTATTCTACATATTTTCCTTTTTTTAACCTAACCGACGAAGTCGCCGGAGGCGTTATGTTTTCGGGTTGTCCGTCCGGCTGTCCGTCAAATTTTTTTGTTACCGCAAGAACTTGAGAACAGCTGAATGGATTTAAATAAAAATTTGATCAAGTATGTACTATGACGTAAAGATGAACTGATTTGATTTTGGGGTCAAGAGATCAAAGGTTTTAGTCTGCAATAGTTTTTTGTTACTGTGATAACTTAATAGCGGCTGAAGGGAACAAAGACAAACTTGGTACAAGTATTAGGTGTACCGGAGGTTGCTTTGCAGTACACCTAATATGTATTATGATGTAAAGATAAACTGATTAGATTATGGGGTCATGAGGTCAAAGGTCAAAGGTCCCGTGAGGTAAAAATTCTGTTGCTGTGCTAACTTGTGAACCAGTGATGGGGATTTTGAGCAAACGTAGTTAGTGTAAGTATATATTATGATGCAAAGATGAACTGATTAGATTTTAGCGTCAAAGGTAAGAGGGGGGGGGGGGGTGGCAGGTAAAAATGTGATAATTGAGAACAGCTGCAGGGATTTAAATCAAACTTGGTACAAGTATGTATAATGATGTAATAATGTGGGCAGAGGCATATCGGTCACCGTCATCACAGCGAAGAGTGCCGTTCTCATTTTATAGCTATCATAAGAGGAAGAGGCAGATTTTGTATATGCTGGATGGCTGGGAAAAGGCTGCAACCAAGCTGTCTATATCAGAGGTTCGGGAAGCAGTGCAGGATAGGGATGTGTTTGGAGAAATCTGATCATGAATGTCAACAAGAGTCGGACACGACTTGATGGAACTAGATAGGTGTAGCTATCGTATCTGGAGTCTCTTCCTTTTCTATCATGGCAGTCAATGTCCTTTGACTGATGATAATATTCATTCAACTTAGCACAGTATAAACGATTCCACAAGTACAGGAAGAAGCTGATTTAAGTTTTTGTTTGCGAGGTGCAGAGATATTATTGCTCACAACCTATCGGCTTCAGTTTTCCCTATCCATCATATCTTGGAAAAAAAAAAAAAAGCCGAGTTGATCCAGGTTAGTACTTGGATGAGAAGCTCCGTGGAAGGCTGGGTGCTGTAGCTTAAGGAATGGTTGTCTGAATGGCAGCGCACTTGCCTATAACCTGCCTGGTCATATATTTGCTTCCCAGTGGAGATGGATCTGACTAAACCGCTGTGCTGTTGGTGCAGTTCGAGCAGGGGTGCTGCAAATATCGGGAACTGGGTGTTTTTTTTTCCGATTGGGGTCATCTGCATTTAGGTTGTGGGCGTTAAATATTCCAGGTTGGCTTTCTAAAGCGTAGGCCAATGTCTGCCAATACCCTGGTCAAATTCGCTGCCTTGAAATGAAATCTGAAATGAAGATTAAATTGGGTGGTGATATCGACTTGCATGTGTTGATAAGAATGGGGTTGGTATGATGAAGATAATTAAATTGATGGGTGAGATTTATTTGGTAGGGGCTTGATGGGATTAAATGGCGACGTCATGTCGATGCCCAATTAATGGTTTATTTCTATTTTATGTACTCACCTCAGAACTTGAATTGATGTTACAAGTCTTTGTTTATGGCAAAATGGATGTGGAAATGAATGTTCTGATTTATGCACCTGTACCGTCAAGGCCACTGCAGAGATAACAGTGCCATGATGTTGCAAACACCACATATATATTTTTGTGGTGTGCAGGTGGTGGTGTTTGACTTTGGTAGTGAGGTGTACGTGTGGCACGGTAAAGAGGTTAGCCTCGGCACTCGAAAGCTGGCTTTCCAACTGGCACGGCAGCTCTGGGCCGGGCCGTATGACTACTCTTCATGCCGTCTCAGCCCTCTTGGGAAAGAACTTCCTAGGTACTTCGGAGGATAGAAATACACAATTGAAAGACGTCTAATTCCTTTTAGTTTGTATTCCTAAAAGCATGTCGTATTACTTGATATTACTAATATATCAAGGAAGAAGAATAAGATGTCAAATGAGTAGAGGAGGACGGATATATGCAGGAACTATATTTATGGATATGAAGTCATTTTTGATGGGATGTAAATGTGGATTTACCTGTTAATTGATGTATTTTTAAAATCCTGTTTTTTGATGTTTTTGTTTTTTGTTTTTTTTCCTTTTCAGAACTGGGGAAGGGCGACCATCTTGGGCTTTGTTGGGACGTATAACGCAGCACAATGAAACTATCCTCTTCAAGGAGAAGTTTCTTGATTGGGCGAGTAACAGTGCGTCAGACCCCCGTGCAGCCGAGGCGACTCGGCCAGGTGGACAGGTGCTGCCCTTGCATTTAAAATTCACTTAAAATCTAGTACAGATATAATCAATCAAATATAAACAACACAACCTGGGGCCTGTTGATGCACAGCTTCAAATGCAACCTTTTGTCATCGAAGTGCATGACATGGCATTGTCACAAAGGAGTCGACTTGTTATCGGGATTACCTTGCCACAGATTTTTTTTTTTTTTCTGGAATACTAGAGAGAATAATGTCCCCTTTAGGAGTACTACAAATAGGATATTACGAACGGATCCCTAAACTGCACCAAGGGACATTTCCGCTCTGTGTGCAGCTCCACATGTGGTGCGGGGTGTTCTGTTAGTGTGTGATCACACAATGGTAAATTAATTTTGTGCACAAGCTATTTGCCTTCGGCCTGTACAATCTTACTCATAAATGTGAATTCTTCCACAATTAGAGGTGCGCTATATTACCAGTATACCGGTTTACTGCAATTTGCCTTTTTAACAATACTTATTCCAATACTTTTGTAACGTACAGTGCCTTCAGAAAGTATTCACACCCCTTGACTCTTTCACATTTTGTTGTTATGACTTGAATTTTAAATGGTTTAAATTGAGAGTTTTTGTCACTGATCTACACATGATACTCCATAATGTCATTGGAATTGTTTTTAGTCCCCTACCGGTTTACACCGGAGGGGACTATAGGTTTGCACTCCGTCCCTCCGTCTGTCAGTCTGTCAGTCTGTCCGTCTGTCAGTCTGTCACGCAAAGAACAGTTTTCCGGACTTTTCTTCTAAACTCTTAATGCCAATGATTTCAAACTTGGTACATGGTTCCCTCATGACAAGTTACAGATCAAGTTCGAACTTCACGACGTTTCGATTATTTTTGACAAAGTTATGGCACTTTGAACTTTGGTAATTTCCCCAACAGTTTTCTGGACGACAGACTGCCGGTAGGGGACATGTATTGCAGCGCAATACTCAAAATGCTTGTTTATATAAATTTTTACAAAAGAATCGCATTTTTTACAAAATAAGTTTTACAATAATTTTCAATACATGACTGTGGGAAATCTGCCGACAAGGGTCTCTCTCTCTCCTCTCTCCTCTCTCCTCTTCCTCTCTCTCTCTCCTCTCTCTCTCTCTTCTCTCTCTCTCTCTCTCTCTCTCTCCTCTCTCTCTCTCTCGTACAGATCAATCGTACAGATCTCATTTAATTATTACATTTTCCCATCTTATTTCTTTGCTTTTTCACCAAGAGGGGCTTTTGGTTTTGGGCTCGACACTGCCCCTGCTGGTGGTATAAAAAAAACACTGCAGGTAAAATTGGTCAATATGAAACATGGGGTTAATAACATGTTTTTTAAGCATCTAATATGGAATTTTTTTTTGTCTGACCTTGCGTTAAAAGTACCACAATGGGGTTTTCCTCATTTTGTATCTTCAGACCATGTAGAAGTGTGGTCTGAAAGTCACTTTACACCTGCTAAATTTTTGCACTTCCCAACTTTCAGGCCACCCTGTAGAATCTGAAGCTTGAGAGTGCCAAGCTGATACCCTTGAGCATTTTACAAAAGTGGTTGGTTTCTATTGTAACCGTTCCTTTCCGTTTGGATGTAAATGAGAAAGAAAAACCAAAATCTGCATATTTCATCAACTACAATTGAGATATGTTCAATAAGGTCAATTATATTGATTGAAGGTCAATTTCATACTGTAATACCGAGGTGCAACCAAAAATAACATGAAGAAAATTCAGGTACAATCCCAAGGTGTGTGTGTGTGTGTGTGTGTGTGTGTGTGTGCGTGCGTGCGTGCGTGCGTGCGTGTGTGTGTGTGTGTGTGTCGCGCCGTGCCGCGCCGCCCATGTGGTCATTAAGCGTAACATATCATTATCTTTGATGAACCCTTACCCCTCCCACTCCCCTCACCTTTCTCTCTCTTTTTTTTCTCTCCCCACTCTCTGTTATTCCCCACCCCTCTGTCTCTTTTGTCATAATTCGTCTACAACCTTTTGAGATATCATGCTCTATATCGTTTTTGGTCCCATCTCTCAATGGTGGAGAATAATTTTAATTGGAACTCCACCAAATTAAATCAAATAGTCCTTGTCACATCCCCAACCTATCCACTAGTTTTGTCTGAATCAGTCCATAAGTTTTTAAGAAACCTGCTCAGATAGACAGATAGACAAACATATAGATAGAAAGATAGACAGACAGATAGAGAGGATGTGAAAACATACACTCCATCCACCTTCGGTGGTGGAGGAAAAACGGCCTGTCATCAGCCTAAGACAAAACTTAGGTAATGGATATTTAAACAAAGGGATAATAAATACATGTATGCTGTGTACGACAAAAGTTGTCATGGTGTAAATTTCCTGCATCATATTATGAAGAAGCTAGCCTTGTGTTGGCTTAGCGGTTAGGGTGCTGGCTTGGGATCCGAGGATCCTGGGCTCGAATCCCGATTGATCGCTGAATTAACACCAGGGGGGTTGACTCAGCCTGTCATCCTTCCGAGGTCGGCAAATTGAGTACCAGTTCGCTGGTAATTCCCTGTGTGTCACAAAAGGTGACTAACAGGGTTGGCGGCAGGATGGGCATCCGGCCATAAAACATTGCTTCAAAAAGGGGACCAAGGTGCCCAAAAAAGGCCAACCCCTGCTCTGCGGGGAAAGTTGGCCTCCAAAGGTGGTTTTTATGTTGTGAAGAGGCTCTTCAACTACCATCATTAGTGCTCTGAAGTTCTGTGGAAATCATTTGATTGTCAACATGTGAGCAACTCGTCCAAAAGCAAATTCCATTGCATCTGACAGTGTCTGCCATTAGGGTTTCTGACAGACCCAATGAAGTGCATTATAAAGTGCAGGCCCCTCAAGCGTAGAATGAAGTCATCCATCACGTTTACGTTGCTGTCTGGCTCGACTGAGTGCCATTCTGGTTGTGTACATGTTATAGCACAACATAAAAAAATTTTGCTTGAACAAAAACACAAGATTTATATTGGCATGTTTTTGGTTTAACCTTGGTATTAGAGTAAGAAATTGATCTCACGTGAAAAAATATATAATAGAAATAGAACTCTTACTGAATATAACATCAGTTATAATTGATGAAATATGGAGATTTTGGTTTTTCTCATTTACATCCAAATGGAGGGGAACGGTTGCCATCAAAACCAGCCATTTCTGCAAAATGCTCATGGGTGTCAGCTTGGCATCCTCAAGTTTCTAATTCTACATGGTTTGAAGATACAAAATCAAGAAAAATCCATTGTGGAAGCTTCAATGCAAGGTGACGTCAAACTTCCTCTGGAGTAAGTTTAAAAATCACACACTATTCTTTTATCTGAAAGTCTTCATTTCAGCGTCTTAAGCACTTTATACGAGCACTTCACTATGATTTTGATTGCGTTCTCTTCCCATTCTTAACCCTCCACCCTTCCTGACCTTGACTTCAATACCCAGATTCAAGACCTGCCAGCACGGCCTAACATTGCTATCCGCGATCTACACGTGAGTGCCATGGGTCTTCTGTCGGAAGAGCCACGTGACGCACCAGCTACGGTGCTCGAAGGAACCAACGTGGGTCGAGGTTACGGGGTGGTGGAGGGAGACGATGGTCGTACTTTTGAACTGATCACACTTTCCACCGAGGCCTGGCATGTTGAAGAGCATGGGTACCATGCACTTGATCCTGATTCTCTAGGTCTTTTCTGTCAGGGCCATGCCTACGTGGTGAAGTGGAAGTACAGGCTCGGTCCTTCAGGCAAGTTTGGGGTATTAGTATTCAAGTTGGCAAACATTTGCTTTAGTTTTAGGTTTTTTTTCACTTTTGGAGCTGTTGTTGGTTGTTTTTGTTTTTTATTCTTAAGAGTCCAGGCTTTTGGAGGATTTGAAGTGAATTTTCCATTAGGATAAGAATATTCAGAATTATGTACTTTTACTGCATCTGATCATCTTTCCATTTTGTATCGATCATTATTCACAGAAATGTACTGTACTGTGTAACCTTAAGAAAATGTAACCTTCGGTAAGTAAATATTCCTGTTTTTTGTTTTTAATTTTTTTTGTTGCTGTGTGTGCCCCTTTATCAAGTCCACAATTGGCAGTTCATGATGTGTCCTGTGTCGTCAGCAGGTTGAATTGTTCATTATCCTTGCACGTGAAGGGAAAAGCATGGTTAAGCAATTGGTTCGCTTTGTCTATCAGTTTATGATCAAGGAACTACTTCATTTCAATTCAATGTTATGCGTCTTTAAAACATGAATCGGAAAACGAACCTGTAGTTTAGCAGTACTTTGGCACTGAATTTGGCCCGATTGCGCATGCGCAGAGACGAGGGAGATAATGTTGTACGCCGCTCCTTTCATATTCCATGTCCAGGTGTTGCATGATGTCATCTCCAGGCACCAAAGGGCGTCCGGCAATGACGCGCACCAAAAGAGAGTACTGAGTTTTCACTCCGGTTTCTGTCTTTCTTTCTTGTTTTCTTGTTTGTTTTCTTGTTTGTCTGGGCAATATAATACCTCAGCCATCCTTCGAGCTAGGAAGCTGATATTTGGACAAAATAGTAAACAAGTGCTTTGACAAAAACTTTTTATTTTTTGATTAATCAATTAATTGATTAATTACTTAATTATTATCGATTTATAAAACACTTGGTTATTTTCCTTTTCTTCTGGGCAATATCTCAGGTGTCTTTTGAGTTAGGAAGCTGATATTTGGACATGACAGTGACCAAGTGATTTGGCTGTAAAGTGTATTTTTGATTTATTGATCAATCAATCAATTAATTATTTAATTTTCGATTACTTGCCTGATTAATTAATTAATTTTCAAGAACTTATAGATTCGGATGAAACGTCGGTAGTTTAGGTATGCTACTAGCCAATTGATGAATACATTTATTATTTTACGATTATTATGTATTTCTTTTAATTACACAATTAATCAGTCAATTATTCTATACAGCTCCCTTCCAATACCGTCTCAACGTGCCGCACTCCGGCATTGCTGGGCACCAAAGGAGTCCCAGCAATGTTGTATGCTGGAGGATATGTTATTTATTTATTTGGCACGGGGGTGCTGTATTTTGAATGTAGCTCAACTTGTTTGTTTTTTACCCTGTCTGCCTGTCTGGCAGTGAAACGAAATTTAAAATCATTCCGAAGGGGAAATTTACTGTTTATAAGGACGTCATAAAGGACACAAGCAACATGAACGAAGACCTAATGCAATGTGTTAAATAACGTGGTGTAAAAGATGGTGCATCAACAGTAAACGAAACTTTTGGTAAACTTTAGGGAAAAAAAAAAAAAAATTCTCCAACCTTTAAAATTTTTATTTGATTTCCAATTAACTATATACTTGAACATTGTTTGAACACAAATTGCCTTACTTAACCTTTCAAAACCCTTCCCTTTAGCAGTACTGTACTATTATAATATACTACATCATTTTATCATCTCGCCCAATCAAATTTACCGCTCACAGATCCCACCCATGTCGTTTTTTTTCACAAGACTGCATGGGTTAGGTGTTCTATCAACTCCAGTTGGAAATGAGCTGATTACAAAAGGAAATTTCAAAAATTGGTTGCTTGCAGTAAGAAATAATGTACAGGAAGTCCTCTATATTCCACCCATATGCGTTCCTGGGAAATGATATTTGTATCTAAACAGTGTATATTAGAACGTATTTTCCATTGGAATACATGTTGTAAAGGGGGGTTGCGTTCCTGGAAAATTTTGGTTCCCTCTTAGACAAGTTATAAAACATATTTTAACACTGAATAATGTAAAATGAAAGTATCAAAAACTGCTTTGCCTGTCATCTTGATGTTATGGAGGGTAATGCGCTGATTAAACCGTCCAAACCAACCTTTGCTCGTGTTTAAAGGTTTCACTTTGACATGACTCACCTTGTTCACCCTTCAGGTCATTATATAAACTGCGGGCTTTAGCCTGGATCGCAAGCAAACTTTATTGGCACATGATGTTTGTTTTGGTCTTCGATCCAGACTGATAATAAACGTTCCATATACTCCTTCACCAAACTACGAATGCATACATTCCTAGTAGCACCAGGTGGCGAATTGCACTGCCAAGCGGCTCTCACATTTGTCCTTTTTTGCCCGGATTGTCCTTGCAGTCATCACAGGTAACCAATGACGGCAGTTACATGCACTGCACGATCACCAGCATGAAACCGCCTGAACACAGATCTAATTTCGTCTGCAAGGTGACTAACTATACTGCGTCTCCTCTTGCTCATAGACTCGCTAGCCTCGCTTGACGGTCGTTTGTCACTCATACTGTATTAAGAGGAAAATAAATACACTACCAAAAGTGAATAAAATGAATCGGGTCATACACATTCAACAAATATGGTTGTGCAACAATATTGTACAGGGCAGAGAGAGACGGAGCTATTATTTATTTATTTTATTTTATTTATTTTATTTTATTTTATTTTTTTCATTTTATTTTCATTTTCATTTTCATGTGGAAACATACCTATTGTATCAGAAAATAGTGTTAATTCATCAACGTTATACCAAGAAAAAAAGATAACTGGACTATTACATCGAGGACTCGCTGTACGCAGATAATATTGAACAGAAATTTTGATCAGGGAATGTCAAGGAAATGTGGAACGGTATGAAGGAGATGACAGATTACGACAAGAAAAAATATCCCAGCATCGTTCTGATCACGTGTTACCTCTTGCCAATGGTTTTAAGAAATTATTTGTTCGATTTGATGAATATGATTTTATGCTAGTTAGGGATAATTTATCAGGCCACATGAGACTGAGCAAGGAAGGAGGAAGGAATTGAACTTCGTCATTCTTTAAAGAATGTTAAATCTGGTGAGGCTGCTGGTCCGGATGGCCTGTCTGGACGTGTTCTTAAGGAATGTTAAAGTGAATTGCCTTTAGTTTCTCATTTGCTGCTTCAGTGTTCACTGGACTCTAAAGTAGCTCCAAAGTTGTGGAAGTCTTCTGTCATTGTACCTCCACCTAAAATATCCAAACATGTTAATTTAATAATTGTACACCAATGACATTATCTGCTATACCCATGAAACGTTTGGAAAGGATTGTGAGAAACATTCTTGTGGGGCAAACAAAGGAATGTTTGGATCCTTTTCAATTTGCTTTCAAGAGAATTGATGTGTTGAAGGTGCAGGCCTAACCTTGTTGCGCACCTTCATAGAGCAACACCTTATGCACGGGTTTAGTTTGTAGATTTTTCGTCGGCTTTGAATACCATTCAGACTCATTCATCGATGGAGAAGTTGAAGCGTATGTGTGTGAATTGAAATTTGAATCTATGGTTAATACATTTTCTGACGATATCGCATGCAACGCTGGTACTCCGCAATGATGTGTTTTATCACCGACTTTGTTTATCCGATATATGTGATTTTGAATGCACAAGTGCTGGCTTAACGTGTTTTATGGTAAAATATGCAGATGATATTTGATTTGCTGGGCTGATTTTAAACAGTGATGACAGAATATAGAAAAAATGTTAATTTATTTGTAGGTTGGTGTCAGGGAAATCGTATTGTTATTAACAATCTTCTTGAGAAAGTTAGTCATTCAAACTTCAGGGTCTCACTATCAGCCATGATCTTTCTTGGGCAAACCACTTTTCAAAGCTAGTCACCGACTGGGATTCCTCCATCGTGCAAAGTCCTTCCTTCGCACCCCTGAACTCCTCTCCCACCTACAAGACCTTCGTCCGCAGCTTGATGGAGTACTGCTCTCCCTTCTGGACTCATCTTGCTCCGCTTGATGCCATGGAAACCAAGGCCTTCAAGATGAATGGAATCTCCTGCGATGAAGCTGAGTCTATGGGCTTATCACTTGCCATCGCAGACAGGTCGGTGGACTCTGTCTTCTACCGCTTCCTTTCTGGTCTTGCGCCCTCTGCCCCCAGGTTTCTGCAGGGATCACACTGCCCACCGTCAACCCCATCAACCCCTTCTGGTGAAACGACCTAAATCCAAAATCGCTGCTCACCTCCACTCATTTGTTCCTCTTTTCACTTATCTGTGAAATCAGCTTCCCCCAGTCTGTTCAGTCCCATTCTTCCCATCAGGGCTTCAAGACGGCTGTTCATCCACCATTCATCATAATGTGTCTCAAATATCTATATTTTCTATCCCAAATGACCCCATTACCAAGCATTCCTGTTTGTTTTTTTTCTAGGGCATTGTGACTCGACCACCCCTTTCTTCTCTGCATTCCCCTTCCTCTTCTTGCTGTGTTTCATTCAGCTTGTGTGCAGCTTCTTCACCCCTGTGTCCATCTCCCACTCCCCTTGTTCTCACTCACCTCTTCTGCTGCTTGTGTTTCCCCATTTCCATTTTGTTCCCTTTCATTCTGCTCTAGCTTTCATGAGCCTCGGTCATGTATATTTTTTTAAAATAAAAAATTCTCAAGATCATGATTACTTCCGCTACCGAAGGTGAAGGAGGTTATGTTTTCACTCCTGTCTTGTCTTACTTGAGGTGTTTGTTACTTGCAAAAGCGAAGATTTTTCAAGTATATTGGTCGGTTGCGTTTGTTATTCTGTCTGTCTGTTTGTTTGTTTCTTTGTCACCGGCCTACAGGTCACAATTCTAAACCGATCGTCACGAAGCTTCACCAAGCTGTAGAGGTCGTCACATTGATTTTCACATCGTCACAAGCCTATTGATTTTGAGGTCAAAGGTCATCTGGAAGTCAAATTTCTAAAATCACCATTTTAAATCCAATTGACTTGAAAATTTAACACCATTTGTATATTGAGTCACTAAATTGGAAAACCAACTACTTTTTCGGTCAAAAGGCCAAAGGTCAACTCGAGTTCAATCTTCCAAAATCGTCAATTTTCATCTGAAAAACTGCCAATTTTCATCTGAAAAACTGCCAATTTTCATCTGATTGACTTTGGGAATTGAACAGCATTTCCACATCGAGTCACTAAATTGGAAAACCAACTACTTTTTAGGTCAAAAGGCCAAAGGTCAACTCAAGTTCAAACTTCCAAAATCATCAATTTTCATCTGAAAAACTGCCAATTTTCATCGGATTGACTTGAAAATTGAACCGCATTTGCACATTGTCACTAAAGAGGGAAACTAACTATTTTGAGGTCAAAAGGTCAAAGGTCAACTTGAGGTCAAACTTGAAAAATCATCAATTTTCATCCGATTGACTTGAAAATAGAACATCATTTGCATAGTGCCTCATTGAATTGGGAAACCAACTATTTTGAGGTCAAAGGTCAACTCAAGGTGAAACTTCTAAAATCATCAATTTTCATCTGAAAAATCGTCACTTTTCATCCTATTGACCTGAGGTTTGATCAAGATTGTCAATTTTAATCTTTATGAAATGGACAATTTTCTGGATCAATGGCAACCCTTTTTGGGGAGGGGGTGTATTTTGCAAGTATCGTGCTCTGCATGATGTCTTCTTTTTTGTTTGTCTGTCTGTCTGTGAACAAAATATCTCAAAGAAGTAGTGGACGGATTCGGACAAATTTGGCAGCGAGGTAGCGTATGTAACAAGGACGAAATAAGATTTTGGTGAACATCCGAATTCGGATCCGCTAGTAGAATTTTGAAGTGATTCTTCACCATTGGGAGATGGGGCCAGAAATTATAAACAGCAGGATATCCCAAAAAGTTATGGATGGATTTGGACGAAACTTGTTGGACAGGTTGTGTGTGTGACAAGGAAGAATCGATTCAATTTTGGTGATGACCTGGATCCAGATCCAGCTCGTATGATTTATTAAAAGATTCCTCACCATTGAGTGATATGGCCAACCAGGCGGAGATATGCTCTAGTTTATGCTGAGAAGCGTAGTTCATCCTGGTGGAGCTGAACCCTTGGTTAATGAAGCCATTTGGCAATGCTTTTAGTTTGACTTCCTCCGTTTCACGTGTTCTCAGTGGGAAAACGTTCCAAAGGACGTGATGAGTCGCGTTCGATGACCACCGGCAGAGAACGATGTGCATTATTCTTCTGGCAAGGCCGACGGGCGAGCGCGAATGAAAAAGGAGCGTCTGCTCTCATGACTGTGGAACTCGACCAGGAGAAGGGGCCACAGGTAAGGCCTATTGTGGAAGAGTGGATGGAAAAGCAAGTTTGAGATGAAGAGGAAGTTGAGGTGTAATTGGCATAGCAATCTGAGTTATTGGTTCTTGGTGTGACAGAGAACGTGTTGAAGCATAATATTTATCCACCGCACGCTTTTCCTCGTCCATGTGGGCAGCAAATTCCACGAGTCTTTTTTGCGGGGGCTTGGGCAGGAGTTTACTACTGTACGTTCCCCACACTCACTTTTATATTCATCTTCTGTGCTCTTCCTGTAGGTGCCAGTGCAGCAGGGGAAGGAATCGCCATGTTTTTTACAATTGTTCCAGGGTGCGATGCTTGTTCATTTGCACCAGAGGGAAGAGCACAAACAGCCAGGTAAAGTTTCCCAGCATGTTGGACTCACATTCTGAAGCATCTTTATTTTCCAGACATTGAAGAACCATCTGCAACTTGTGAAGAAAATGGAAGATTTTTTTGTGTGTCGAGAGCCCCCCTCACTTCTTCCCATCCTCCTCGATATTTTCTGCCTCTTCCTCTGCTCACCTCTTCTATTCTCGCTGGGTTTTCTTTCACTGTATTCTACCCTCCCCTTCCTTTTTCTTTATTTTATTTTTCTCAAGTTATCCTCGAATACCTTTGTCGTTCTTGATATGTACATGGGTGTGGGCCTTGGCTGATGTATTGTATGTGTTAATAAAAGGAGTTTGAGTTTGCAGGTTGGTTGGCGAAGGCTAGAAACCAGAAGTAGGAAGTAAACTATCCTTAATGTGCATTGCAATGTAAAATCCATTGTAGTGCTCTTGATGTGTTCCAAACCATGGTAAATTAGCCACAAGTCGAATGCAATGAATGAAACAAAATGAAATTTATTTTCGCTTTTTCTTCTTTGTGTGCCTGCAGACAAGCGGCAGCTTTATTGCTCACGTGGTGAGGTGCCCATTGAGGCCTACCTTGTTGAAGTTCCATGCCAGGCAAGCAGTTTGCGCTCGCATGCATCTTTTGTCCTGCTTGACAAACCAGGCCAAACCCTGTATCTCTGGCATGGCTGCCGCACTTCCATCTCGAGCAGGGAAGCTGCTAAGCATTCAGCAAGGAAGCTTCAGCAAAGGCAAGTTCCGCCTTTTGTTGTTTTTCTAAATATTAATTTTTCTCTACATGATCGACCACGAATTGAAGAAATACCTTTGACCTGCTTACAAATGTCACTTGAAAAATCGTTGTGCCTGGTGCACCTGTATAAAAAGCCCTGGTAGATAGATGTCTGTGCTTGCCCCGATTGTTCTCATCCCCAATCCTCCACCCTCACACTTCCTTCCCAAGTGAATTTTAGTTGATGACCTGTTGGATTGAATTTACAATGGTATACATGAGTAGCGTAGTCTTAATGAGCCGAATGGCCTCCTGCGCCGAAGCTCCTTTTGTGCACTTCACCAATGGTTTGGCTATCGGTGGTGTACTGTTAATCCCTACACTACCTAGCACACGAACATCCTGGTATGTTCACAAGCAGACATCTTAACCGACAAACCGGACTACACACAGAACTTATTACAGGTAGATTCCCTATCGCGACAGTCGAAGCATGTTACCTATTCAGATCTACCTGGCTCTAGATATTCCTTTACCCTACCTACATAACAATATGATCTTACAATCCGTTATTTTTAATGGCTGCATACAATTACAAGCACTTTTTAAAAAGTCGACTTTGCTACTTGTGATTTCACAGGTGTTACTCTGACTGCGGACTAGAACCATGCCTCAACCCAGCACTAGAGAGAGTGGAGGAGGGGAAGGAGCCACCAGAATTCTGGGAAGCGGTTGGAGGAAGAGATCGAAATGCATACCACTCGCTCCTGAAAGGTTTGAGCAAAAGCTTGTGGTTGCTTACACAGGATTTAGCATTAATCATACCAATTTATAGTGCTCCCACCTCCCTGACGTGTTCTCATTTATAATCGTCATTGTCCAATTTTCATGTTCCTGCTCAGAGCCGAGAAAAGAAGAGAACACCCTCCGGTTGTTTCAGCTGAGCAGTACCTCGGGAGATTTCCATGCTGCCGAATGCGTATGTCTGACTCGCTCGCCAGGTGTGCCCACTCTGTTGCCTTTCCTGCAAGACGACCTCTATGGTGCCACCCAGCCTGGTGAGACAGCGTCAATTTGCTGATGTTTGTCATTTTTCCAGGCTTGCCTCACACTGCTGTTGAGAAGGCCTGCATCTCTTTCCTCGCGTCCCAGTACAAAAAATATATAATAAAAATAAACGGAATTGCCAGGAGGATATATGGCACGATGATAGAATCTACGAATAATGCCACATATCCTATGAATTGCTTGGACGATACGTGGCATTCAAAAATGTATATTCTTTTCCCCGTATTTCATAAAGTGTCATTTCAAAAGTTTAATGTATGACTTTGTCATGCAGAACTTCCCATGGCTTATGTCGCCGTGCCGAGAAGTTATGCCAACATCCCTTGCTAGGTAGCAGTAATGCACAGGTACGACAGAGCATTGAACCGAGGTCCAGCGCAAGCAAGATTATGTGATACAGAGTGCATGTGAAGACCCACCGACCAATGGGACTTTGCATGCCACGGCCGTCGATGATTACTAAGCTGCTATCTATCGCTTGCTAAACCGCTGGAGGAACTGCATCAAACTTGAGAATCGATTTGTAGAATCTTGGAGGACACTGCTTTTAGCTCTGCCACTCATGATCTTTGTACATTTTATAATCGTGTTCAATAGTCATAGATGACTTATTTGAAATTACCTTCATCAGGTGCATGCTTGGTCTTGACACCTTCCAAGAAAAGTATTGAAGTCTCATGTTCAGATTCCATGACATCTTTCTGGACGTCCATGTCTTTGGGTCAATACTCTAAACTATGAATGCCTTGCATATCTATGACTGCGATGGTGGGGTCGGGTGGGCGGCTTCATCACTGGCGAGCTGCATCCTAGTAGTAAGAAACTGTAGAAATTTGTGACACACCTAGCAAGCTGCATTCACAAGTGATTCCTGGTGACGTGTACATTTCCAAGATGTTTCTGAGTTATTTTTGGAGAAAACAATTCAACATTCTTGGAAGAGTGAGGCAACAGGGTAGAAGACAACACACCGACAATGTGACAGTGGAACCACATGTGGACACAAGGAGATAGACCAACAGCAGGAGAGAGAAGAAGAGAGACGAGGGAAGAAGGAATTGAAGGAACCTGCTTGTAGATGAACACTAGTTGCTCAAAACTGTTATTTCACTTATGTCTGTCTTGTCTGTCTTGTCTGTCTGTGGGCAGGGTATCTCAAAAGGTTGTGAATGGATTCGGCCAAAATTTGGTGGACATGTTGGGTGTGTGACGAGAAAGAATTGATTAGATTTTGGTGAAGATCCGGATCCAGATATGATCCGGCCTATCAGTGGGATGCCAAATGTTCAGCCTGGCTGAGGATTGTGCTCGACCGAGTGCCCGTTCTTTGTTTTTGTAAGTCATTTTGGTGGATTCCACGCAAGTTACCGCAGGCAGGTTGGTGGTCTTTCTCTCTTCCACCAACTCCTCTCTGGCCTTGCTCCCCCAGCTCTGTCTGTGCTCTGTCCCCCAAATATTCCTTCAGGTCGTACAAGATCTGCCAGCAATCCTCTTAAGGTGAAACTGCCAAAAAACAAAACTCTGCTCACCTTCACTCCTTCATTCCTCTTTTCTCCCGCCTCTGAAACAAACTCCCTCACACTCTTCAATCCCACTCCTCCCTCCCGGTCTTCAAAACAGCTGTTCACCACCATCTTCCCCCATCCGAAACCTTGATCTTTTCTACCCCCGTTAATACATTCCAAATCTACCTCCTTCAAATTCGGTTTTCTTTCCTGAAATGGGGACCGCAAGGCTAACCCCCGCTCTAGCAGGGAAAATGGCCTTAAAATGCATGTTGTTGTTTGATGTTGTTGTTTCCTGAAAGTCCCTGTAGTGTCCATCTTGTTTATCCCGTGTACCCAGCCCCAGCCCTCTCCCTTTCACAGATCTCCCGATGTCCCTGTGTCTCTACTGTTGATGTACTTCCCTCTTTCTCTCCCTCTTGTCTCCCGCTCCGTTTATTATATGTTATATTGTTAGCTCTTACACGAGCCTCGACTTGGCATACCAAAAAAAAAGATGAAGTAAAGTAGGGAAGGATTAATGATAAAGATCATTGCTGGAGATGGAGGATGGCCTTGAGGTGGTAGTGCACTGCCAATTTGAATCTCTGAAGGGTGGAGTGGGAGAAGTATTTTTTTATTTTTGTGTATTTGCATTTTTTTATTTTTGTGTATTTGCATTTTTTTATTTTTTTTATAACTTGATGGAGAACTGTAAGCAGACACGAAACACTGATGAGTAGGGTAAATGTGTAAAAGTGCAGGTAGACAGGAAAGGAAGATCGGTGAAAATATCAAAGATTGACAACAGGAATAGAGAAGATGAGAGGTGGTGATGGCTTGCCATTTAACTTGAAGAGATGAACATGATCGGACAGATTCATGGAGGTAATTCCACAGTCGAGAGAAGTGGGAGACGGAGTGGAGGTGAGCCCTTAGCTTGGATTTAGGATTTTTTTTTTTTTTAATACAAGATCGAGGCTCGTCTAAGAGCTAACATCAATCACAAAAACAACAAACGGACACACAAAACATACAATAAAGGGAGCGGGAGACAAGATGGGGAGAGATTAGGGGGTTGTGGGACGAGACCAGAGATGAGGTCTCCTTGTCTGTTTCCACTGTGCCGCCACCACTATGTGAGGTTATTTGAGCAGGTAATAAGAGATGACTAAGACTTTTTTTTCCCTCTAGTTCTGCTGTTTTATTGTTGGCTCAATGAGACTGATATGATCAAATGATTCCAAGAAAGGATTTTAATATACCCTTGGAAAACTATGCAAGACCTCAAAACTTCTCTCCCGCATAGTGCTTCAGGACAGGCTTTAAGTCGATCCTTTCATTTATTCCCCTTTCTCCAGCATTGTTCCTGCTGGTGGATTCGGACATTGTGTTCATATGGCAGGGCTGGTGGCCCGAGGAAGAGGCCTGCCGTGGCTCCGAGAGGATCCGTTGGGAGGCAGACCGCACCCAAGCCCTCGAGATAGCCTTGAAACTGAGCCAAGGTTTGTGTCACCTGAAAGATATTAGGCACAAATTATGCGAATAAATCCGTAACGATGTCCCATATGATGATTTTGAATTCAACTTTGTAAGAGAGTGATGTGCAGCTCGGAGCAACATGGTACATTTGAGTGTGATTGTTTATTATTGGAATGTAGAAGGATGTTTCCAGCGCTCAGCTTTTCTGGTCCATGCCGGTGCTGAACCTCTGACCTTTACGAACCTGTTCCCGTTCTGGGAAGCCCACATTGAAGCAGAGTCCGCAGCACGAGCGGTGAGTAAAAGCACCATTATTGATGCGTTGCTTCTTTAGCATAAGAATGGTGAAAAAGGGGTCGTACAAAAAACGATTTCCATATCAGGAATTTCCACTTGTCCAAGCATGTTGGCACCACGGAGTGTCCTTTTGTTCAAGTTCAACATTTCTCATTCACGACGTGATTCGGAGAATGGTTATTTTTGTTCTTGTGAAATCGCATTATATGGGTTTGTATATTCTTGTCAAGAGCTTGCCTCATTGATTTCATCCTATAAATGCCTCATACCAGTGATGTTCCCTTCAAATGAGAACTGTTCTCTTCATTAATACTCCTTTCAGATACATTAATTCCATTATTCTTGAAGTATGTTTGTTCATCTCTCTGGAAACCTTAGAACAAGAATACTGTGCATGAATTGTCAGAGTCGCACGAAGGCTATTTGCAAACTGGTGTATAGGCGCATCAATAATGATTGGCACTGCACACCAAGGTGATGATTGACGGTGTGCAGCAGGGCAATGATTAGCACTATGCACCAGGGAGACGATTGGCATTGTGCACCAAGTCGATGATTGATGCTGCGTGCCTGGGTGCTGATTAGGTTTGAGCACCTGGTTGAAGATCGGGGCTGAGTGCCTGGGCACCGATTGGCAGTGCACACATGGGCGCCAGCCGATTGAGATTGCGCGAGCCTGGGCGCTGGCTGATTGGGGTTGCGCGAGCCTGGGCGCTGCCTGATTGGGGTTGCGTGAGCCTGGGCGCTGGCTGATTGGGGTTGTGCGAGCCTGGACGCTGGCTGAGTGAGGTTGCATGAGCCAATTGGGGTTGTGCGAGCGGGGCGCTGGCTGATTGGGGTTGTGTGAGCCTGGGCGCTGGCTGATTGGGGTTGTGTGAGCCTGGGCGCTGGCTGATTGGGGTTGCGCGAGTCTGGGCGCCGGCTGATTGGGGTTGCGTGAGCCTGGGCACTGGTTGATTGGGGTTGCGCGAGCCTGGGCGCTGGCTGATTGGGGTTGTGTGAGCCTGGGCGCTGGCTGATTGGGGTTGCGCGAGCCTGGGCACTGGCTGATTGGGGTTGTGTGAGCTTTGGCGCTGGCTGGTTGGGGTTGTGTGAGCCTGGGTGCTGGCTGATTGGGGTTGTGTGAGCCTGGGCGCTGGCTGATTGGGGTTGTGTGAGCCTGGGCGCTGGCTGATTGGGGTTGCGCGAGCCTTGGCGCTGGCTGATTGGGGTTGTGTGAGCCTGGGTGCTGGCTGATTGGGGTTGTGTGAGCCTGGGCGCTGGCTGATTGGTGTTGTGTGAGCCTGGGCGCTGGCTGATTGGGGTTGTGTGAGCCTGGGCGCTGGCTGATTGGGGTTGTGAGCCTGGGCGCTGGCTGATTGGGGTTGTGTGAGCCTGGGCGCCAGCTGAGTGAGGTTGCATGAGCCAATTGGGGTTGTGCGAGCATGGGCACTGGCTGATTGGGGTTGTGCAAGCCTGGGCGCTGGCTGATTGTGTTTATGTGAGCCTGGGCGCCAGCAGAGTGAGGTTGCACGAGTCGATTGGGGTTGCATGAGCCAATTGGGGTTGCACGAGCCTGGGCGCCAGCTGAGTGAGGTTGCATGAGCCAATTGGGGTTGTGCGAGCCTGGGTGCCAGCCGTTTGGGGGTGCACTGGCGTGGCCCTCAGCCGGTTGGGGGTGCTTGAGCTTCGGCCTCGACTGGGTTTACGCCGATTGGCATTGTGCACGGCGGGGACACTGATCCAATTGTTTTTCCTATTTATTTTTCTCTGCTTCCAACAATTACACATTCCATTCCTTAATTTCTGCACCAATCCTTTTCAAGTTTAGAACGTTGGTACCATGGTTCAGTACATCCAGAATGCTTTTTTTCAATTACTATTTTTTATTTATTTCGGTGCATCCCCCCTCATTCCGATTTTAATGGCTCATACCTGCAATACTAAAGAAATCGCATGTTTTGCCTTTGCTATCGTCCTGTTTTTAAGTGTAGAAAAAAATTTCTAACTCTTATCCTTCACCATGGCTCCAACCATTATACGTATTTGAGTCGAGATGAGATTTGGCCGGAAGGTGATTTCAATCGCATCCTGTGGGGATGTGGAGAAACATTTAGCTTCGAGTCGTTTTGGGTCAAAGGGGTCATTCCATGCAGGGGTCAAATATAAAAAATGGTCACTAAATTAAGGTTTGGCCTGGCCAGCCTTCGTATTTAAACCAATCCAGACAAGACTTGGCACAAACACACCTTTCCACAGCTCATTCAGACTAAAGCAGGTAAAAATTGGTCTGGTGTCTACCTTTCCATTTCACAAGGGTCAAACTTGATAGGGGAGGGGCGATGTGGTTGCATTGATTGCAATGGCTTGTGTAAGCCTGTGATTCGAATTGTGAGCTCACAATTCGTTCATTGTCGCTCTCCACATTCCGCAAGTGGCAGCGAGCATTATCTGTGGGTGATTTAATAGGTATTTGATGCATTATTTCATGGAATGATTTATCTGCCAGGATATATACAGTAGAGGTAGCACACTTTATCTTTGATCTGTGTATTCAAGGTTTGAATCCCAACCCAGCAATAAACTGTCACCTACATGGAGTTTCACATTCTGTGCGGGGCATCACTGCATGTGCCGTCCCTCGGATGGACGTTGAGATGTGCGTCCTGTCTGCCAGCATTAGTTGGTGAATGTTCAATGTCTCCCTGGGTCCTTCACAAAGAGTAGGTGAGTTATCGCCAACACCGTGAACAAATTACAAATCCCTGCTCCGTACAACGCCACTGCGTCAGCAGCACCTCTGTGATGATGTAACCAGCGGGCTGAATTTACACTGACCTGATATATTGATACTTTCTCTGAAGAGGTAAAGGCAAACCACCTGGTGTAACCCTTGCCATGGTGCAGCTTTGGCAGCAGAGTACCTGCCTTGAGTATGACATCACAGAGAGAGATCAAATTATTACCCTGTGTGCGGTACAAAAAGAGGGATGAAGCAATTGATTCACACTGTCTGCCTGTCCTGCAGTCAGGCAAAATTGAAAATAATTCCATACAGGAAACTTACTGTTTTAAACACGTCATAAAAGACCCAAAAACAGGCACGGAGAACTAATGCAACGTGTTAAATGAGGTGGTGTAAAAGACGCTGCATCAACGGCGGTAAACTTCTGAATTTTTTTCCTGCAGCTTTTTGGAACCTTTTAATTTATTTCAATTGCATTATACTTCAACACTATAGAACACAAATCGCCTCGTTTGGACTTCCAAAAGCTCCAGTTTAGCAGGACGTGTATAAAATGTTCCGCCATTTTGACCAATCCAATATGTTTTGGGAAACATCGAGATTCAGACAAAATTGTGACTCGGAGCAAATCTAGATAGTGCTCGCAAATGCAAAGCAAGAGTTTAAAAGATCCTTATCACGTCCTTTTTGACAAGACTGTGCTGGGTAAGGTGTTCTATGAACTCAACAGTTTAATCATAATCATGCGTTGAGTTAATTATTAAATAATTCTACTCTTGCACATAGACGCTCAATCAAGGCTGAAAAGTGAGTTGTAAGCATTTCAAAATAATGTACAACACATGGATTGGTGATTAATTAATGAACACTTTTGCTGTTGGTTCCCCTCTCCTGTTTCTTCTGGCCTGTCATGTCCTGATCAATTGTGTACCAGCTCTTCTACGAGCCTCGACTGTGTATACAAAAAAACGTTCCTTGTGTTTGATCAATCACGCACAACCTGTGCATTCAATATATTTGGTCTTGGCTATTTTGAACTCTTACATTTGAGATCAGAAATGTAATGTCTGTGTTCGCTTGATATATGGTAGGTTTCTGTAGAACTTGTGTTTCAAGGTTAAAAATTCTAAAATTGTTGCTCACTCTTAAAGGTGGTGATAAAACTTGCCCACATTGTGGATACCACCACTAATACAACTTTGGATCACCCGAGCAATGTTGTTGCATCTTCTCAATAAACATCCATTTGTCCTCAGAATAGTGGATTTGTGAACATTTTTATTGTCTCCTATTCTGGTGACGTTCACAAGTTGTAATCTCAAGGTTTGCGCGTTATTCTAGGCCGGAGTCAAAATACCCGGATTGCCGAAGCCCATACAGGAGGTACTGGGACAGTTGCAGCAGGCTCGTTACTCCTTGCAGGACCTGCGCACGAGGCCCCTTCCTGCGGGTGTTGATCCTCTCCGTCTCGAGGCTTACCTGTCCGATCGGGACTTTCAGGTGAACTGGCAAAAAGGATGTAACGTAAATCTATGACGACCAAAAGCTTAAGTGTGTTTTATTTTCTATTGGTTTGATTTTGTTGCACAATAAATGGAAATTATGGAGGAATTCTCAAGCATCACCATGTTCCACCATCAGGTTTCTCCTGCTGGCCCCCTGAATCCAAGCGAAAGGTTATTTTCCAATCAACCATAGCTGCCGTTAAGTTTCACTTTGTGGAATTTATGGATGGAATTTAATGAAGATGGCCCAGGAATGTGGAATTTATTGGTTCATGGTTTGGCATTCACCGTTTCTGTATTGTCTGCTACAGGCCTCACATCTGTGTGGAGCACAGATGCCTCGCTAGCATAAAATTGTTTTTAGTTTTTGTCCATCTTTTCTTCCTTCCTTCCTAATCTCCATTACAAATGTTTAATGTACATCCTTGTCTGGTTCGCGTTTGAGCGAAATACAAAAGTAAATAACCAATGCAGCAATTACGGCCTTGTGTGGCTTCTCACTTCCACGTTGACTTTTGTACCTCACCTCCCTTTCTAATGTTTATGTTGCTCATATTGGGTGAACAGGAGGCACTGTGCATGACACGTGAGGTGTTTGCGGTACTTCCTCCATGGCGACAGCTCGTACTCAAGAAGAACGCTGCCCTTTACTGACGGTGCCAACTTTGCGACGACACGAGGTTAGGAGTAGAGCCATCATGAGAATCGGCCTTGTAGCTTCAACACACCTCTGCATCCTGCCAATCTGCAAACTCGGACCCACACTGCTAAACCAAGGGTTTTATACACTTTGCCCTCTGTATTGCACAATTGGACGAGTTTTACATTTGGGATTATTTTTCCTCATGGTTTTTAACGCCGCCGTGCTGGATGCTTCTCTGTACCAAATGCTGCCTTTAAATGACGACTTTGAACAGGAACTCATTGCCTCCTGCTTGGGCAGATGGGCCCTAAGTGATTATTGTTGTGTGCGGCTACTTGTGAAGAGGCCCTGTACCCCTAGCATTCTTTTGGGCTGCCACTGACCAAGCAAGCTTGATCTTGTACGGTATCGGAGAGCCAGCCGTGCTCACAGGCTGCACACGCAGAGAAATCCTCACATGAATCGCAGCCTAGGTCTTCTCACAGTGGCCTACAGGCAAGCTGTCACCTCTCTCAACCGACCTTACAACACGGAGTGCCTTTTCACCATAGCGCAACACCGACCTCCATCCCTCCGTCGATCACACACAATGTTTATGCTTTGGCTTGCAAGGCCTTCATTTTTGCCACAACTGTGTGTGTCTGTATTGCGTGGCAACGGAACTCGGACATATCCCTTGCCAAAGCAACCTGAGCAGAGTTTACATTGGTTTCGTAACCACTTTGCTATCTTAACCGATGGAAGTCCTTCTGGTGTTCTTAACCTTGTTCAAGACACTTTTTTTTTAAATTAGCCTCTTTAATACTATTGCCAATTATGATCTCGCCATGTTTACTGCTGTATTGAGCAGTGTAAAAGTATCGGTCTGCGTTAGTAAATAAATGGGAGAGTTGCTCAATAAATGAAACACACTTTGCATGAAAACACCGTTTCGCTCATGCTCTATATTTGAGTAAAGTTTCTGAGCCTTGCAGTATTTAAGAACAACAGCAAGTTGCTTGTACCTGCATGGGATTCTAAACAGGGTAGGGATGGCGATGACGAAAATGCAAAAGGCGTCTTGTCATCGAGACAGCAAGCTGGAAGCATCAATCCCCATTTCTTGCCTCATCTGGTGCATCTTAAATGCTCTAATGGTAGCAAGGGCCTCCATTTAAAACTTATAGATTTATAGCTTTTTCGATCCTCGAGTCAAAGTCAGTGACGAATTGCAAATTCATAGTAGGATGATGTGGAACAATGTGTACAATTGTCATCCTAGTCACTGCACTGTCATGTGTTTGCAATTATTTGGCATTTTCCAACCAATCAGATTCTTGCTCTGACCAGTTGTGCTTAATACAATTTGCCTTCTTTTCTCAACCACGGAAAAATATCTTCGTTTCATTTTGTGGTCACTTTTGTATAAAATGTAATGATGCAACGTGATGTCATAAGTTGTGTGACGGCAGTCTATTGGACCACATTTTTTTCCTTTGAACATTTACCTCGGCGTTACCTTTTTCCTGGATTCCCCATGAACATGTGAAGTCTGTAGCAATTTTTATTGTACACCGTTCCTTTCCTATTCCATTTCCAAGCGCTGCATGACATCATCCGGGCACCGAAGGGGGCCCGGTGATGACGCGCGCTGAAAGGGAGTACTCAGTTTTCACTCCGGTTGTTTGTTTGTCCGGGCGATATCTCAGCTATTCTTTGAGCTAGGAAGCTGAAATTTGGACACAATTGTGCGCACGTGCTTTGGCAAAAACAGTATTTTTTATATTTTGATTTATCAATTAATTGATGAATTACTTATCGATTAATTAAGTATATTTATTTCCTTTCTCTTCTGGGCAACATCTCAGGCACCTTTTGAGCTAGGGAGCTGATATTTGGACATGACAATGACCAAGTGATTTGGCTGTAAAGGGTATTTTTGATTTATTTGATTAATTGATTACTTATTTAATTATTCGATTAATGACTTAATTTTTTCTAAGTTACAGATTCAGATGAAATGGTGGTGGTTTAGATATTATATTAGCCAATTGATTAATAGTTTAATTATTTTACCATTATTATTTATTTATTTTCATTATTAATGACTTATTTTCTTTCTCATCTGGGCAATATCTCAGGCACCCTTTGAACTAGGAAGCTGATATTCGGCCACAACAGTGACCAAGTGCTGTGGCTATTAAGGATATTTTTGATTTATTACTCCCGCCAGGGAGTAATGCATTTGATCGTGTCCGTCCGTGTGTGTGTCCGTGTATCCGTGTGTTTGTGAACAAGATATCTGGAAAAGTTCTGAACGGATTTGGATGAAAGTTGGTGGGATGATTGCCCTTGGGATAAGGAAGAATTGATTAGTTTTTGGTGAAGCTCAGGATATTATTCCGGATCCAGGAATTTTTTGAAGGATTTTTTTACCATTGGAAGATAGATTCCAACTTGTTAAACATGTGATCTATTTATTTGTATTTGCATCATTTGTAATTTATTAAACATGTGATATTATTACTCCCGCTAGGGAGTAATGCATTCGATTGTGTGTGTGTGTGTGTTCGTGAACAATATATCTGGAAAAGTTCTGAACGGATTTGGATGAAAGTTGGTGGGATGATTGCCCTTGCGATAAGGAAGAATTGATTAGTTTTTGGTGAAGCTCAGGATATTATTCTGGATCCAGGAATTTTTTGAAGGATTTTTTACCATTGGAAGATAGGGCTCCAACTTGACCAACGGCAGGAGTATGCGCTCCACTAAGTGGCGTTCTCGTTGATTAATTATTTATTGATGAATCAATTCTTTAATTTTTTCGATTAATGACTTATTTAATTAATTTTCAAAAAGTTGCAGCTTTGGATGAAACACTGGTGGTTGAGGTATGCTATTAGCCAATTGATTAATTATTTTACGACGATTATTATTTATTGATTTTAATTACGCAATTAATCAATAAAATTATTGTAACCTCTCCCATTGTACACCGAAGGTGCCCCGGCAATGCCGCACGCTGGAGGCTATTTATTTATTTGGCATGGAGGCAGAAAGATGCAGTAGGAGATAACAAGGAGAGAACAAAATAACAAGGAGAGATGCAGAAAATAGGGCAAAATGGAGAAGATTGTCATGGGGACCGCAAGGCTAACCCCCGCTCTAGCAGGGAACATGGCCTTAAAATGCATGTTGTTGTTGTTGTTGCATGGAGGCGGTGTACTTTGAATGTATCTGTACTTGTTGTTTTTTTAATTTTTAAGGTAGATTATCTAGTAATTTGTAACAAAAAATGAAATTGTAATTTGTGTATCTTGTCCTATACAGTACAGATCTAGTGTTGTGAACCAGCAGGAAATGCTGTGCATTGTGGAAGATGTAAATGTATAATCACTTGATTATCTGCAAAATTCACATTATGGGATAAGTAGTTTTTTTTTACTTTATCTACAGCAAGTAATGGTTTTTTTATACAATTTTAATAGCTTTAGCATAAATTGAAACAAAACAGCACAATTGTATTGTCACCAAAAAGTGCAACTATGGGCTTGAAAAGGCAAGACATTTGAAAGGAACAGAGAAAATAATTCCAAGGTATAACGCAAGGTGGTGGTGGTGGTGTTGAGATCATTTGAATTTACAACTGTTGAAACTAGCTGGAAATGTGCACACAGTTTCAAAGTGTATACATTTACTCTCGTAGTAGTATATTTATATACATATATGAACATACAAAACCTGAAAACAAAACAATGCCTGAATCAACCTTCCTGTTTTGGTAACTAAGGAAGGGACATGGCTTGCAATTCTGCAGCCTGGTATGGCTTCCTGAAAACTTTACAAGTCTTATGATTTTATACAATAGAGAAGAAAAACTCTCCCATTAACGCCTGGAAAATGGAACGGCAGGTGCTGGGGCGAGCAATTTAAATCACCTCTGGATAATAGACGCAATTTCTGTTTGAACAAAATATCCAAACCATAACATGTCCGGTCCTTGTCACATCAGTGTGCACTGCTCAGCATAGGGCCGTGCAAAAACATGCTCAGTACCTATAATCGGTGACATAGGGAAAGAGTTTTACGAAGGAGATTCTAAACCATCATAAGAAAACCATCACCCTTGAATACAACCCGTTTGAAATTTTTCAAGTAATAAACAGTCTGGTTTTAAGAGAATGAAATTTTTTTTTTTTTTGCCAAAACCCAAAAGCTAAGAAAACCAAGACTATACCATTAATGGCATTGTCCACCTGGAATTGAATTAACTTACACCTTTAGTGCACATTGAAAATCCTGCCAATACCTGTAATTAAGAGGGGGTCTTGATTTAAACGGCCCATGCAATGGCTGTGTAGCAATCAACACCGACTTGGCATGCGTTTCCAAGTGTGCTCGGCAGCCACCCTTACATGAAATGCACACGGTGAGGTTATTTCCAGGTGCCTTGGTCGTAGAGAGGTCATGATGAGAGGGATGAGCATGTTCCTTTGAACTTGCGTCCCAGGTATGATCCCGACAAGCATCTGCACCTTCCGGCCTCAAAATGTGCCAATTTGTCAAACATGAAACCTGTTTTGAAGATGTGAAAGCAGAAGCACAGAGATCATTTGTAGCAATGTGAAGGCCTGCACTTTGGTGATCCTCATGGGGCCATCCCCCGTCGGTTAATGGGGATGAAGGTGCCACGGCATTGTGCACCGCAGCCTCAGGCTGCGGGAGCCAAGCGTGATGACCGGCAGAAAGAGGAGATTGTGATGTAACAGTGGGAGAATGGCGAGTAACCGAAGCCAACTGTATAAGCGTGGCACAGCCGAGTAGAGCACCGAAGGTCGAAACGTACACCAGGCTACATGTACACAGCACCTGCACACAAGGTGTGGAAAGGTGCACAGAGTTAAACGCTCCAGTAATGTTTGTAAGAATACCGTTTTAATGCAACCAGACATCCTGTTTTCACCAAAGCAAAGTGGTACTTGGCATGCTACCTTTGAGAGGAGAACCGAGAGCTGTACAAGAGTGTGGTGCAAACATGGCCTTCCGAAGAGAATAACCAGATCGCTGTACATGAACCAGCCACGACGCCGACCTTCTCGTGATGTGACACTACACAAAGACCAATAGGAGATAAGCATTTAAAATAAATAGACCCTCAAGTCAATAGTGATAAAGACATCACATTAACAAACTAGAATGGCACTCAATAGAGAGCATACCTCCCTCCGCCAGGTGAACACAGTTTATGTTTTGTATCCCACTGATAGGTCGTATCTGGATCCAGACCTGAACCAAAATCTAATCGGCTTGTTCTTGTCACCTGACCAATTTATGCACCTAGTTTTGTCAAAACTCGTCCATAACTTTGAGACATCCTGCTAAATATTGTTTTTGGCCCTATCTCCCAATGGTGAAGAATCACTTAAAAATTAAATAATTCTCGTATCCGAATCAATATTCAGATTTTCACCAAAATCGAATCGATTCGTCCTTGTCAGACACCCAACCGGTCCACGAAGTTTCATCCAAATCCATCTACAACTTTTTGAGATATCCTGCAATTTATCGATTTTGGCCCGATGGCCCAATAGTGAAGAATCACTTAAAAAAATTATACTCGCCAAATTCGGATCTTCACCAAAATATAATAATTTAGTCCGTGTCACATACACTACATCGCTGCCAAATTTCGTCCGAATCCATCCACAAGTTTGAGATATCTTGTTCACAGACAGATAAACAAGCAAACAGACAGGGGTGAAAACATGACCTTCATCAACCTTTGATGGCAGAGGTAATAATAACAATGTAAATACATTCTCAAACACTTACTTGTAGGTAACAATTTGAAGAAACCCCAATTAATTTGCTTTGGCAAGGAAACGCACCTGGCTTCAAGACACGCGAGGAAGGAAAAGAAATCTTGCGGGTGAACGAACAGCTCCCAATCCTTTTGGGGTGGGGAGAAGGCGGTAAAGAGATGAGTGACATTATTAGTAGGAACATTAAAATGCCTGAGGACACCCTTTCTACCCCCCCCCCCCCCCCCACCCCCCAAAATAAGAGTTTCATCGTACATTAAACTGTATTAGTCCAAAAACTGATAAACTCCTTCCTAGAATGAAAAAGGTAATTATAGGTATACCTATACATACCTTGTATTAATCCCACTTGGGATTCTGTTTAAGTGTAGAATACTTAGGCAGTTAAGACCGAAAAATAGGGCGTATCGTTCATTTCTTCAGGAAAGCACCAAATTTGGCACAGATGTAGTATGGACCTATACAATTGTTTTCCTGAGGGGCACCCAAAAATTCAGAACCCCTGGTGGCCGCCATATTGAATTTCAACATGACCGCCCTCTGTGACCTATTTCCCTCAATAACTTCTATACTATGAGCGATAACACCACAGTTCCAGTGTCTTACCCCATGTTTTCATGGTCTCTGAATCCAATGGGATCAATTGCATAAAGATTGGCATCCATCATCTTTAATTTCAAGATGGCCACCATGGTGTTTCCATTTTCCTTGAATCTCATAGTATTTTAGGTAAAATTTCAATTCCAAGTGATACACATTGTTTTATTGGTCTCTGATAACAATGGAATGGTATTAATTAATCAAAGTTACACACAGTTGCAGTTTTAACTTAAAATATTGTGGGCACTTGAAAGGTGGAGGCTCTCGCACAGACGCGTAGTACTACAAGCACTGTCCATCACAGTCACACAGTGATGTGCAGGGCAGATTTGCCCTGGAGCATTTACAGTTGCCTTTACAGGTGTTGCCTGGTGTTGGGCTAGCGGCTAGGGTGCCAGCTTAGGATCCTAGGATCCTGGGTTCGAATCCCGGTCGATCGCTGAATTAACGCCAGGGGGGTTGACTCAGCATGTCATCCTTCCGAGGTCGGCTAATTGAGTACCAGTTCACTGGTAATTCCCTGTTTGTCGTAAAAGGTGACAAAAAGGGTTGGCGGCAGGAAGGGCATCCGGCCGTAAAACATTGCTTCAAAAACAACAACAACCACGGTGCCCGAAAAAGGCCAACCCCCGCTTTGCGGGGAAAAATGGCCTCTAAAGGTGGGGGGGGGGGGGGGGGGTTTAATACACAGGCCGACTTACAATGGAGCTTGTAAGCTCTGAACATGCCTCCTGTATCAGTGGTATTGTGGTCCAAATTGGTGTCCAAGAAGTCCCTGTTTTCATCCAGCCCCAATCAGCTGGTGATTGAAGTTCTGGGTAGGGCACAAGTGCCTAACTCCATACGTGTCCAGCCTGAAAACATGCACGTTTTAGGTGTTGTTCGAAGGCGTCTGCTGTTGGGGGAATGTGATCAATTGTTCTTGCCTTCTTCGTGAACAAGTGTTGGCGCATGTCATTCACTGTCTTTATCTCGGTAGTCCGGTCATAGAGGATGGCAACATATCTTTCTATTCTCTGTAGTTCCATAGTAATAGCGTCCACAGATGGCCTATAAGCGAGAGCATGAAAGGTCTGCGTGATGCTGGGGTATGCCTCCCAAGCCTTCCAGGCTGTCTTTTTCCCAATTTCGGCAAAAAATGAAGTGTGTCGCAGCAGCCAGTGTCGCAGCCAGCAGTGTCGCAGCCAGTGAAGGCATGAAATAATGGCAAAGACTCGGACTTCCTGCGGCCAAGGCCGGTGGCAATTTTATGGATGGCAAGGTAGCGGTAGCTTTTACCAGTGCCAATGGCAATCCAGAGTTCCTCCACACCATGTGACTGGTAGGTAAAGTAGTGTGCTATTGCCAAGACCACAATATCAGAATCTACAGTTCGAATCAATACCCCTTTCCTCCCCTTTTTCACGGCATCCAGGACATTTTTGGGGATTTTTGGAATTTTCTGAATTTTTGGGCACCCCTCAGGAAAACAATTGTACAGGTCCATACTACATCTGTGCCAAATTTGGTGCTTTCCTGAAAAAATGAACGATGCTTCCTCTTAACTGCCTAACTAGAAGCACAACAAATTAAAATAAAGCTAAAGCAATGATGAAGAAGATGAATACTCTGCTAATGGTGAGGTTTGGGATGACTAGACAAGTGGAGATTATAAAGACATCACAAGATGCTCGGTGCACACCATGGCCTGCAAGAAGCCCATCTCGAGATGGTTGACATCACCCACAGCGATTTGACCCGCCGCACCCCACTCATCATTGAACACCTCCTCCTCCTCACCCTCATCATAAAGGTATTTACTGGCCATCATCTGCACGAAACAACATGAAAACATTTGTCAAATTAAAATCCAAGCTCCAATCACAATGCAAACTTCAAAAATAACTCTCACGTCGAACACAAACCGCTTCCCATTCACAGTTGTGAACGAAGCGCGCAGGGACAGACATCGATTATGCGGTTGACTCAGACGACTCACCATCGAGATGAGAAAAAGATCAGAAGATGAGATACAGCGCAGGTACTCCGGGTCTCGCTTCTTTAGCCGCTCGATGTAAACCAGCGCGAGCACCATTGCACATGGGGAGACGCATGCCTCTCTGCACAGCACAAACATGCAAGGCCTGACACAAAACACCAGGGACTAAAGCAAAAGGCCACATGATACTGTTCCCTGAAAAATTGCAGCACAATTTGAATCTGCGCGACAGGTGAGAGTGAACTCGACTGTCTGAGTAACACAAACATGCAAAGGAAGAGAATGAGGAAGGTGTATGTTTGTGTTTTAACTAAATAAGTTTACCGTCGTGGGGGACAAAGCAGAGTTGGTGACTTAAACAAGTCGCAAAATTTTGTTAGGGAACCCCACCTGCCCCCCCCCCCCCTACTATTTTAAGGTTAAAGGGAGTGTCCACTCTCCAAGCAGCACACAACAGCCAAGCACCAATCCTACCAACGTGGCGATGTGGGAAGCTACTTTATTCAAACCATGAACATTTGTGCAGGGGGAAACCTGGCCCCTGATCAGTAACCCCATGCACATCCCGACCTGATAAGATTTCGTGTTGAATAAAATGTCTGATGACTCAACTTCGTTAATTGTAAATTATATCAAGACTTAAAAAAAAAAAAAAAAAAACATAAAAAGTACGGTATCTTAAAAAAAAAAAAAAGTGAGTTATACGTTTCTGCTTCTTCAGCGTATCGCCCCTTTCCTGATTGCCCAGTGTCCTGCCCCTTCCCGATAGCCCAGTGTCCCGCCCCCTTCCTGACAGTCCAGTGTCCCGCCCCCTTCCTGACAGCCGTGTCCCGCCCCCTTCCTGATAGCCCAGTGCCACGCCCCCTTCCTGATAGCCCAATGCCCCACCAGCTTCCTGAGAGCCCAGTGCCCCGCCAGCTTCCTGAGAGCCCAGTGCCCCGCCAGCTTCCTGAGAGCTCTGTGTCCCACCAGCTTCCTGATTCAACACCTTCCTTTCAGATGACACTTTTCACTTTAACGTACATAATAAATATACAAGTAAATTATTAAAATCCCCTTTCCCGTTCCACATTGAATGCTTTGGTTCGACGTGTAAACCATTAACACTGACTAGTTTCATGTACATATTGCCACGTGGTCCCGAGCCTATGAAGATCAGCCAAGACGAATAGCCGAACCAGATTTAACTCTGAGGTATCCGGCCGGAAATGGTAGTTACTTTTACACGCACGGGAATGATGGCATGCGAGACATTTAGCTGAGCGAAAAAATATACACGGGTTTATTCCCGAACCCAACACCATGCAAACAAGACAAGGAAAATGCAACAATAAGGATTTAATAAAAATAAAGCACGGAATGAAAATGTCAAAATAAAAGGTTATGGTAAAAACTAATTCCTACAGAGGTACCTCACACTGACTCAAAGACGGACACACAGGGGAATATAAAATGAAAATAAAATGTCCCTTTTTAGTGCCAGCACTTAAGTTGTCCAACGAGTTCTTTTTGAGGAGAGTGGTGGTGACGAGGCTCAGAGCCTCCCCCTCGGGAAGCACACAAGATGGCGCCAAAGGTCGTGAGGAAAGTTGTGAAGACTGCCCTCTTTTGCTCTCCCGAGGATGAATGGCACGGCCTTCAGCCCAACAAGAGCCCAACAGTCGCCGAAACCTCCTGCGAAACACTGCCGACGCAGCAAAGAGCTCCTCGATCTAAAAAGTGTGCCCCAAACTCCCAGCAACACGTCCACAAGATGGCACCACCTTCTTGTCCAAGCCAAGAGAGAGATCAACCCTTCTTCTTCAGCTGTGAGAGCCAATCGGGTTGTTCGGCTCCCAGTTCACCCCGCCCACATCCCACGGTTGAATCACGTCCCTCGGGGCATGGTCTCACAGCCTATTAGGTCCTTTGGATGCAGAGCTTAGTCGGATCGGGTCTTCCTGGCTTCTTGCCAGCGTAGTTGTCATCTGACGGTGGCTTTCATGGCCGGCCGGCTGTGGTAAATGCAATTTAAAGGTGGTGCAAAAGCATAAGGGAAAGATTACAGGGGGGGTGGGGGGGGGGGTAAATCAGCTTTAGACCTTAGCAATAATTAGCACACCCCCTCCCCCCCCCCCCCCCCCCCCCATGTGGTGAGCACAGAAACAACCTTGAGCTACAGTTTCCCCACTTACCGTACATCGAGATATCTCCTACGCGTCACATAGTCCATGGTAATAATTATACAGTGCTACCTTTCCTATGGGATCCTTTTACCTACCCCCCATAAATGTAACAATATCATATCTAGTGTACCTACTTGAACATAAGTAAATTTAACAAATTTATTTTTAATGGGAACAAAAAAAAAAAGTACACTGTATGAAGTTTACAAATAAAAACTTGTGTTAAACAACTTCTCTGAACATATTGTTGTGGATCTGCCGCCGGCCTTCTCCCCTTACCAAGGGGGGATTAGTCCCCTTGTCTTTGACTGGCCTGGCTGGACCCGAGACTGATGACGTCCCTTCCGGACAGCGCGAAATAGGGTATTAGGACTAAAGTTCGCTATTACCTAATTACTCGCGCTGCCCTGAAACGAGGAAATAAACCCTGCACGAACCACGCGTGTTGAGACTCCGAGCGGTGCGTACACGCGATCCGTGCCGTTTAGATGGTGAACCCGGTTCTAGCGGTCTTATTCGTGCCACGCTTGGTCAATGGCGAAATCACAGAGGCGATCGAATTGGAAAAAGGAATAACAGGTTTATTTACACTATACGATGATTCCAGAAAAAGGGGACACAGTGCAGCCTTAGACAGTCTTACTTAATACCCAGGACAAACGGGCCCGTTACACACACACACACACACACACACACACACACACACACACACACACACACACACACACACACACACACACACACACACACACACACACGGCTTGCAGCTGCAGGATGATGGTCCACGCGTCCAGGGATGGCTCCCGTGCAGCTTCCTCCGGTCTCCAGCTCGTCCCGTGCAGATGGTAAGAGGAGAAGGCAGGAGCTCTCCACGTGTCATTTGGACGCACAGGGTTATTACGGGGCGAACGGTAGGGTATGGGCTCTGGCGGTTAATCACTGGCGGCTATGACCGCATTTACTCGCGTGGCTGAAGTAGGCGCTATTCGCCACCGGTGCGTCTGGCTGCAGCCGTGTACTCGTGCCGCCAACGCCTCTTCTTCTTCTCCTCTGGCGCGAACGTATTATGGCGAGTTTACAGTTCAATGCCTCAAAACGCTTATCGCACGAAGTTCTCTCCACACAAGTCCTCGGGTCGCAAGTCCTTTCCCTCTCCTCTGCGAGTCCTTTCACCAAGCCCTCTCCCAACGAGTCCTGTTCAAGGGCTTTGTGTAGCGACTTGTATAGGCAAGCCCCGCGAACCTTCTCGAACTCACCAGACGCGCCTCTCCACGCCCTCTCATGCCATGCCGTTCGAGCCCTGATTGGCTGGTGGCTCTGACCGTCATCGCCTCTGACGCTCCTATCTCCACGCTGCCCCCACCCCGACCCTGCGCTCCTCCTTCTCAGGCCTACCTCGTGTGACGCGACTAGTGAGCGAGCAAAGGGCAGCAAACTGAGCGGGCAGCCAAAGCGTAACAAACTGAGCGGGCAGCCAAATGGGGCGCGGGATCAATTACGCCCATCGAGGTGGAATTGGAGGGTGGACGCAAAAATGAACGGGACCTAATCTCATGTCTTTACACAACGCAGATATTAATAGGGGAAATGGCCTATACTTACACATACTACGACATAACTAATACTACAAGTGGGCCTACGTGTTGCTCGTGGAACCAACTATGGGGGGGCAACCCTTTAACCTTTAATGATCAATATGTGCAAATCTCAAAACCGTAGCAATATATTGCAATAAATGAAGCCGTAGCTGCGTTTTCATTCCTTGATATCTTGTACTCCAAGGTTGACAAGTAAATGGGGGACTTGACAAGTTGAATTAATACTACGGTGACTTGACTTGAGACTTGCCCTCACACTCGTGACTTACTTGAGACGTGACTCAAATGATTTATTGACATCTCCAGGTTAAAATGATCAGGAACAAAGGTTCTCCAAATTTTAACAAGATCAGGAGGAAATGGAGTGGAAATGGGGAACAAGTGCACACCTGGCTACACGTGCAGCGTATTTCTGTTGCAGCTTGTGCACGGGAGCTGGTGCAGCATTCTGGAAAAACTCCACAGCGATATCTAAAAGAGATCAGGGCAAAGGGTCCGACGAGGATTGTCAATTTGTCATGATCTATGCATGTAATGATGCCATTTCTTAAAATATTTACTACTTTAGGTATGGTTGAGAAATTTCCATCATTTATGCAGCTGCACATGTTAAGCTATATTTTGTCCCACAATATAAAAACTCACAATATCGCAAAGTATAGATCTAGCTGAAATGGTTTGTACGATGGGTTGGGTTAAGAACATTGGGTTTGTAGTTTCGATGTAGCCTACCCATTGATTGCGAGGAAGACCTAAATATCATGAGACAAATTACTGCACATGTTAAATAACTAAATATTAAACATTTACTGAAGAAAAGGGAGGACGCAAAATGAAGAACGAATAACATTCATCATGGCAGGCAGGATTGCCTAGGCCCTAGACGCGAACTCACCCATAAGCCAGCTGAGCCATCTAGCTGGGTTTGAATCCCAACTCAGCTATAAACCTCCATCCTTGTATTTCACAGGCAGGGTGATTCATCAATGTGTGTGTCGTCCGTCAGATGGACGTTGAACTGGGTGCTCCATTGGCCGGGATTAGTTGGTGGATGTCAAAGACCCCACAGCGTCCTTACATGAAGAGTTGGTGAGCAATCACCAGCACCATGAACAAATCCCAAATTCCTGCTCCAACTACTACTGGGAGACCAATGGCAAACCACCCAGTATAATCCTTGCCAAGAAACTGCTTCGGCAGCACAGACACGACGTAAGGACAATTTGAAATACAATTTGTATTTTTTGAAATACAATTTGAAATACAATAACATACAATTTGAAATAATATCATTAGAGCGGAATGCTAAAAGTATTTGCTTAACAAGAACAGCACTCTGTAGAGGGCATGCCTCCACCAGGCTGACCTATTTTATTTATTTTTTTAAAGTTTTTGTATACAGAGTCTCGGCTTGTGGAAGAGCTAGGGTACTGAACAGATCAGGCCAAAAGGAACAGTAGAGAGAGGGTGGGCCCAACAGTGGAGTTCAAGGGGGAGACTTGGACAAACAAGGGTGTGGGGAAGAATTAGGGGCGGGGGGGGGGGGGGCAGGAGCGAATGTACGGGGTGGACAAGATGGATATACAGAAGGAACCTATCAGGAGGTAAAAACTGGAAATCTGGGGGGGAAGGGGAGAGGAGGTTCAAAGCACGGTAAGAGCAGAGGGACCAAGACAGGAAAGGAGGCGGTAGAAAAAACCCCCAAAAAACAGAGGGACCAGAAAGTCTGAGATGGCGAAGTGATAGGCCAATAGACTCGGCTTCATCCGAGATTCCAATAATCTTGTAGACTTTGGTTTCCACAGTATCAAGTTGAGCAAGATGTGAGGCAGGAAGCCATCCCAGGGGGGAGAGCAGTACCCCAAGCTACAGATGAAGGTCTTGTAGGTGGATAGGAGTTCAGATGTGCCAATAAATTATTTTGTACGACAGATCCCCAATCAGCGAATGGCTTTGGAAGCAAAGGTTGAAATGTGGTTTTCCCAAGAACGATCATGGCTGATAGTGAGACCCAGGAGTTTGAATGACTTAACTTGCTAAAGAGGATCAGGAAAGTAGATGGAAGGGTTTACCAGACGGTCCTTTTGGAGAGAGATTTGTCAGGTTTGAAAGACATATTCCAAGTGTTTGACCAGGTTGAGATTTTTTTTTCTTACTCTTCCACCAGGAGTGACCACGAAGAGGCTGCAGCCTGCCTGTCTGAAGGATGAGATGTCTTGACAGAGGGTGGTCATCATCATAGGTTTGAATCCAGTGTACCACATAAATGTATCTGCTATATGTTAGTGTACCTCCCCTTAATCCGAAAATACCCTTAGGTAGTCTGCAAACCAGCTACCGTTTGTCATACCAGTGGTGGTGGTTCAACCTAAGCTAATCAGACAGCAGCAGCTGACACTCAAACTGCAAAGGCCCAACACCACCTTTTCCACAATTATACATTCAAATGAAAAAGGGTGATACAGTATATTAAATTATATAAACTTTAAAAATATAATCAAGGATTGAATCGTTGAACACGTCATTGCAATAGATCGTCAACTGGCGACTCAGGACCTTGAAAAGATTTGTTCACAATTCCTCCTGTAATAATGTGAAGGGCAAAAGCATGCAGGCCGTGTGGTTGCCCACCACGAGCAGAGACCGTTTATAATTACACATGGTACAGGCGCCATCTTGGAAAAACCGAAAAACGTTGGACCTCTATGTCTCCGAAACTGCTCCATGAATTTTTTTTTTTTATGTGGCTCATTGTAAATACCTCCGCATGGGGATAAGTGTTGTTAATGATGATGTCATCGGTGCCTTCATTATGATGTCATAATTTGACACGGACAATGCTTAGTCCAATCAGTTTGAAATTCATTGAGCATGATCTACGCAGCAATTATATTGGGGAATGTAAACTTATGACGTCACAAGTCACGTGGTCTGGCAGCCATATTGGATCAAAGAAGAAGAAAAAACTTAATAAAGGGATGAGTTGGCTCACACCAAGTCCTTAAGAGTGCATGTATTCTACGAATATGATAACTGATAAGTATTCTATGAATGCATGTACCATGTAGTTGTATGGAATGAAATTGTGAGTTGAAGGCAGGCTCAGAGGAAAACAAGTGTTTTCATCGTTAATGTAAGCCAAGGTCCATTCCGAGTAAATTTATATATAAATCGCATGCAACATGAAAAACCACAGGAGACATATCGGTAATTGTACTTTTTACATGAATTACATGTGCACACAATATACACACTACCAGAGCGGCACTCGCTACAGTGCATACCTCTGCCAGGCTGATCAGTTTACCTTTTGTATCCCACTGATAGGCCGGATCTGCATTCTGACCTGAACCAAAATTAACTTGGCTTGTTCTTGTCAACTATCCAACCTGTCCACCAAGTTTTGTCATAAACCGAGCACAACTTTGACATATCGTGTATCATTTTTGGCCCCATCTGTCATTGGTGAAGAATCACTTTAAAATTTTATAGTATCCGGATTTTCACCAAAATCAAATCAATTCGTCCATGTTATATACCAAACCTCTCCTCCAAATTTTGTCCGAATCCATCCACAACGTTTTGAGATATCCTGCTCACAGACAAACGGGTGAACACATAACTTCCGTCCAACTTCGATGCTGGAGGTAATCATTTATATTTACCTGTTACAGGACATGAAAGACCTTCCACCTTATCACTCTCCTCCCATCCATAGTACAGAGACTTCTTAAGGCGTTCACTCAGCTGCCGATGTACAAGTGAGGACTAGTGGGGAAAAAATCAATCGGAACAAATTAATATTGGTGAAGAGAAATCTGCAGAATTTTATATCTTATGTCAGTAGTAAATTAGTCTGATTTTAAAAAAACATCAAACGTTGCAATCATCCTACAAGATGAATTGAACAGTAAAATGGGGAGAGAGGGAGAAAGAGGGGGACGGGACGGGGGGGATGGGCTGGAGTTGAGAGACTGATCTCAGATTATTTATACATATACTGTATGTATTTATACATATACTGTATGTATGTATGTATATATATATATATATATATATATATATATATATATATATATAGGCATATAGGCATATATATATATATATATATATATATATATATAGGCATATATATATATATATATATATATATAGGCATATATATATATATATATATATATATATATATAGGCATATATATATATATATATATATATAGGCATATATATATATGATATATATATATATAGGCATATATATATATATATATATATAGGCATATATATATATATATATATATATATATATATATATATATATATATATATATAGGCATATATATAGGCATATATATATATATATATATATATATATATATATATATAGGCATATATATATACAGGCATATATATAGGCATATATATATATATATATATGCCAATATATATATGCCAATATATATACGCCAATATATATACATACATATATATATATATATATATATATATATATATATATATATATATACACACAGACTTGGCATTTAATATGGAATTTTTTTTTTTTCTTGACTTGGGTTTACTTTCTGAACTCAGTATATCAATCTGGTGAGTTTCTTTTACCCTTCGGTGATGTCTTTGTTGAAAGAACCATGTCACTAATTGTCTTTCGCAGCAAGAAGTCAACAACAGGATTATATCACAGGTGGCGTGACAAAATGTAAGGACAGGTACATTTGACGATTGGCTTCACAATCGGGTATATAAGGGTTGTTGCGTTCTGTATTAGTGGAAAACAACTGCTGCACATCTACAAAAGTTATTGCCGCTTCCTCTGGAGATGGTCTGTCAACTTGACAATGCTGTTTGTCATGGAGTGGTGGCTTTACGAAATTCTGGCATGAAACAGCGTGCTATTGCTCGGCAGTATGGCATCACTCAAGGTCAGGTGTCAAAGATCCTGAAACGAAATGCTCAGAGGGGTGTCCCTCCTCCAATACCGAGGCCAGGACGTCCACGCAGAACCACAAGGAGAGATGATCGGCAGCTGCACCGGTTAGTCTGCAATGGCCGTACGAAGTCAGCTAATCGGCTTAGGGCTGAGTAGCAGCAACTGACTAATGTGCCTGTATCCAGAAGGCTAGTCAACCAACGACTGGTTCAAGCAGGCTATCGTGCCAGGCGTCCCCTAAGAAAGCCACGCCTGACCAGACAACACAGCCAGCGCCGATTGCAGTGGGCCAGAGAGCACCGTCAATGGCAGCCAGGACACTGGAATCACGTGACCTTCAGTGACGAGTCTAGATTTCTGGTCTATCATCAAGATGGCCGCGTCCGAGTGCGCAGACAAGTGCATGAAGACCACAACGAAGATTGTATAGTGCCAAGAGTCCAAGCTGGAGGTGGTGGGGTGACCGTTTGGGCTGCTTTTCATGCAGGGGGCAAAACTGACCTGGTTGTTCTGAATGGAAACCTGAACCAGTTCAAGTACAGGGTCATTCTGGAAGAAAAATTGCTTCCATTTGCTCGTACAGCCTTTCGTGGAAACTTTGTCTTCCAAGATGACAATGCACGGCCTCATCATGCTCGCATGATCCAACACTTTCTTGCTGACCGTGGTGTAGAGCATATGCAGTGGCCTGCCATGTCCCCGGATATGAATCCGATAGAAAACTTGTGGGCAGAATGAACGCGTCTACAACTTGGACCAGCAGCCGACCTCTGTGCGTGAATTGCAGCAGGCTATTGTCACTGCTTGGCAAGCGATTCCTGTCCAAACCTTGGCAAATCTCGTGAACAGCATGCCTCGACGTGTATGTGCTCTCCTGAATGCTCGTGGGGGTTACACGAAGTACTGAACTGTAATTTTACTGTCTGTAATCCCAGTCATAATTTAGCTTTTGTTTTTGTTGAAAAAAAATTTGGCTAATGTGCAAAATAAAGAGATACTTCTGGAAAACGTACAGAAATTTAACACAGTACTGTCCGTGAATTGAGTTCGATATCAGTTTCCATCACTTTCAAGGATCAATTTATTTGCTTCGAAATGTCAAATGTGGTTTTTGTTTCTTTTAAAGGTCACATTAACAAAATCTAGAACAATTTCAACATAATTCCAATGAACTTTTGGTTCTAAGTCATCTTGAAAAGTAAGTTCACCCCCACAAAAAAATATTCCATATTAAATGCCAAGTCTGTATATATATATACATATATATATATACATATTGTAACGATTTTGAGAAGTGTAACGGTTTTTTGAGAAGTGTAACAATAACAATGGTGCAGTAACAATTTTGGAGGAAGTGTAACGAATGTGAAAACGTTACAATGTGAACGTTACAAAAGTATGGTTTTGTTATGTGTAACATCCTCGTAATGTAAATAATGGTCGCAGCCGTCCTCCTAGTTAATTCCATGAAACTTACACGCAGGTCACGGTATATCTTTTAAATAGTGTATTTCCTTATTCCATGTAGGCTAAATATGTGTTTCCCACTAGATTGACTTTGCATTGTATCAAACAAAATAAGCGTAGGCCCTTCCAATTTCCCCAAACATCTCCGCTCTCCAAAGTTCCTTTCAAAAAGGGTGGGAGTTGTGTTCAATCCCGCAAGCCGCCATTGCCCATGTGCTAATCTCGGAGAAGAAAGGCGTGTCTCCACCTCGTCATCGAGGGGAGGAGTGAGCCAGAGGGTCGCATGGCCAATCAGCACCGCGGTGAGCGAACCGGTAGGCGTGCCCTCGCAGCCGGCGGCTTGATTCCGCCGCGAGTTATAAAAGCGACTGAAAGGGACTGCTTTACGAGATGACCTGGGAGAGGAGCGAAGAGGCGGCACCAAGAAGAGCGGTGAGATGCGAAACGCTCCAAGCCAAAGAGGAGAGGTACTCGGAGAGGAAACCAGCTTTGGAGAGACGCGCTGAAAGGAGGGAGACGGCTCCAGCACAAGAAGAGGAGCAGGTGTGCCGAACCAGCGCGTGACGTCTATAGCAGCGGATACGCGACGGAGGGTTTTCCCACCAAAAACCGCGAGGAATTGAGAGCTGCTGCCTCCGACCTTGCCTCCCTCTCAAGCAATCCACCTCAAGCCCTACCTGCCTGCAATATCCCCTGTGTAAGTGTGAACGTCCTGTCCTACTCGTTGTCTTGGGATTAAGTAAATTGAGTAGAATAAGCTAACGATGCACTGTGTGACTGTTTTTTCCATCCATTGCTTGTAAATAATTTTGGTCGCTCTTCCTTTTTGCTTGTGTGTGTATAATAAATCTGTTCTTCCTCCGTACTCTGTCTTTTTCTCTTTTCCTTCTCTTTCGGTCGCTTTAGAGGTTTCCCGATTGAATATCTGTGGGGCGATCTGGTCAACGTCGGGTGGAATCGGGTTCTAATCGGGGAGTAACTGTTCGGACGCGGTAATACACCACCGCTCGGTCAATATAACATCTAAAACCGCGTCTGTAACAATTGGTTGTCAGGAGTTGGATTCGGACCTGGGACTAAATTTGTTAGGCCCAAATTTTGGAACACCAATTGTACTATTAGAGTAACAATTGGTGTCGAGGAGGGAGATCGGACCCGAAATCGGACCCGAAGCGCGCTTAACGCGCTCAAAATTACAAGCTGCCGAAATTTATTTTGTTTTATAAAACCCGAATTTTGAGATCGCGCCATGGACAATCAAGGCGATCGGATGTCGGTGGGGGAAATAGACGGGTTAGGGGTAACCCAGGACTTAGGGAAAGAAAGGGAGGAGGAGAGCAATGAGGAGGCGGTTGAGGGGGTATCAGACGCACAAAATGGCGCCTCGCACATGGCTATGGCGGCCGCGCCCGCTGCACAAGTGGGAGGGATTGACATGCAGGCCCTCATTGCGCAGCTACAGGCAGCTGTACAGATGAGTATGGGGAGCCAAATTGAACGACTGGGTGAGCGATTGGAGGGCCAAATGGGACAAATGGGAAAATTAACTCAAATTTTGATATTGGGTCATTCCTCCTAAATGATTTGACTTGGTACCATAAAACCCATGTCAAGATAAATGTCTTTGTCCAAGTACTGCTAGGAATCTCGAGAGATTGTGAAAGATAACATCCATCATTATTTACTTTTGACGATGTGTATATATGCATCAGGGAAAAGATAATTGGCTCCGAGTCATTTATTGGCATAATTAGGCTGCTCATGGTGACATGAGACTTGAGAATTGCAATTCCATTGGGATTTACGGAGATCTCGCAGGATTGCGAGTTGGACAGGTGACACTGATGGCCCATGCCATGTAAGAGCTGCGTTGAACCACCTACACTACATGTTGAAACACTGGTTTCTGTGAAGTTGGTGATAGCGTGATAGGGGAGGGGAAAGCGTTAAATATTCCGCTGTTTCGCCGAGGTCATGAATAAATATTCAATGATCGATGTGGGAAAAACCGATCGCTTTTATGAACGGGAGGAGGGTGATGAGGGGAGAACAGAGTTGGGGTTGAGGAGAGAGCAGAGATGGACAGACTGGGGAAGGGGAGGTTGAGGCTTTGAGAGGAAGGGGAGGTGGAGGCTTTGGTAGGGAGGGGAGGTGGAGGCTTTGGTAGGGAGAGGAGGTGGAGGCTTTGGTAGGGAGGGGAGGTGGAGGCTTTGGTAGGGAGGGGAGGTGGCGGCTCTGGGAGGGAGGAGAGGTGGAGGCATTGGGAGGAAGGGGTGAGGGAGGCGTTGGGAGGGAGGGAGGTGTTGGGAGGAAGGGGAGGTGGAGGCGTTGGGAGGGAGGGAGGTGGATGCATTGGGAGGGAGGGAGGTGGAGACGTTGGGAGGGAGGGAGGTGGAGGAGTTGGGAGGTGGAGGAGTTGGGAGGGAGGGAGGTGGAGGCGCTGAGAGCGAGGTGGAGGCGTTGGGAGGGAGGGAGGTGGAGGCGTTGGGAGGGAAGGAGGTGGAGGCGCTGGGAGATGGGGTGGAGGTGTTGGGAGGGAGGGAGGTGAAGGTGCTGGGAGAGGGGTGGAGGCGTTGGGAGGGAGGGAGATGGAGGCGTTGTGAGAGGGAGGTGGAAGCGGTGGGAGAGGGGTAGAAGCGTTGGGAGGAAGGGAGGTGGAGGTGCTGGGAGGGAGGTGGAGGGGCTGGGGGGAAGGGAGGTGGAGGCGCTGAGAGCCAGGTGGAGGCGTTGGGAGGGAGGGAGGTGGAGGCGCTGGGAGGGAGGTGGAGGCGCTGGGAGGGAGGTGGAGGCTAAAGGGAGGGAGGTGGAGGCTAAAGGGAGGGAGGGAGGTGGAGGTTAAAAGGAGGGAAGTGGAGGTTAAAGGGAGGGAGGGAGGTGGAGGTTAAAGGGAGGGAGGTGGAGGTTAAAGGGAGGGAGGGAGGTGGAGGTTAAAGGGAGGGAGGGAGGTGGAGGTTAAAGGGAGGGAGGGAGGTGGAGGTTAAAGGGAGGGAGGGAAGTGGAGGTTAAAGGGAGGAAGGTGGAGGTTAAAGGGAGGGAGGTGGAGGGAGGGAGGTGGAGGGAGGGAGGTGGAGGTTAAAGGGAGGGAGGGGTGGATTATCCGATTAAAGATTTATGTGCAGATGGTTTCTTTATACCGTATTTATAATATGACGCAGGTGGAAGTCATTAGGATCCGGCATCGGCCCATCAAAGCCTGCGCTATTATTCCCAACCTATGGTCCTTAGTTCGTGCTCTGTCGTTTTTAAATGCTGAGTAGCAAATCAAGCAAAGCAGCAGCACAGACAGTTTTAACGTCTTTGTAATTGTTATGAGACTCGATCAGGATTCGAACCGCCGATCGCCCATGCTCAGAGTCTGCGTCATGATCAACTGTACAAGTTTTTACACTTTTTGACGCATGTTAATGTATTTTTAAATGAAAATGCCTTTCATAATAGAATGAGATTGGGTTACACGATCCAGGAAGCGAGAATCTCTGCAGCCTCAGGCCTCCCTTCACATCGTCGTATCAAAATGACAAGGCCTTGGAAGCCGAACACCGTACCTGGCAACAACTGTCCTCAACAGAGAGAAACGCCTCCAAGCTGCAGGTACTCCCAGCACACATAGCCACCGCGATCCTCACTTACAGTGATGGAGAAATGGCTTGAAGACTGAAGTTCAAACAGGAAACGTACACATATACCTCCGTGGAAACGTACCCGAGAACCTGAACCGGAAGGGGACTTTTCAAATGACGTTTTCCTCCACTTTGGAAGTCCAAAAGATGTCACAAACATTTTCCATACTGCACTGTAAATTTCGTTAATAATTCTAAGCGAAAATTACTCTTAAGGAAAATTTTAAAAGATTATTAAACAACAACAATCTTCTTCTTTCTGCTTCCTCATTATTATTATGCTTCTTCTTTTTACGTACATAGCACAAGCCTGCGAGGCAGCGTGAGCTTCCTATGAAACATGGAGTGTGTTCAGTTATCAAGTTTCTTGTAGAAAGTGGCTTAAGCACTCAAGCAAGCGCTCCATTCGAAACTGTTTATAAGGAACGGCTGGCTTGATGAGCGCTAGCCAGCTGCTTGGTAACGGAACACACAATGGATGACAATTCTTGTAAAGTTGAGCGCGTCTTGGGATTTCCTTTTACTTTTAGAGATTCTCTTTTACTTGTACTTGTAGACAGGCCGGTTTAGTGTTGTAAAAAAATTTTTTTTGTAAAACATTCTAATACAGGAGGAAATAACTCTCCGGATATGACGTAACAGATTACCGCCACTGATCTCTATGCTAACTGGATTGGAGGCTGAACGCCAAATCAACGCTAATCGGTCCATGCGCTGTGAAGTCACCGGAAGTAGATTCTTCGCCATATTTGTTCCCCCAGAAAATCTGCGTCCGTTCATTATCTTTATCAAAAGACAATGCCTGCTATATTTTACTAGTACCCGACTGCAAAGCCGCAATGAGCCGGCGAAGCTAAAGCCTCTTGCCACTATTTTACCCATCACCATGGCATCAGTAGGTTAGGTAGTTGGTAGTAGGTAGGTGTAGTAGCCGGCGAAGCCGGTGTTGTCAATAAACGCGTACGTATTATGTCGAAAACCAGATTATGCCTTGGCTTGAGAATTCCGAAGCTCAATGGAGGCCGCCATCTTGCGGATGCGGAAGTATGCATAACAAATTGAAAACGTTCGATAGGAGTTTCTTTCACCCGTCTTTGTTTGATTCACCATCTTATGCACCTCTAATTTATTACTAGTACCCAACTGCAAAGCCGCAATGAGCCGGCGAAGCCAAAGCCTCTTGCCACTATTTTACCCATCATGATGGCATCAGTAGGTTACGTAGTTGATAGTAGGTCGGTGTAGGTACCGTACCTGGTAAGACTTGGTAAAAGAGAAGAGCAGACAGTCCTCCCCAATACCTACATACAATAAATGTCACAAGAAGCTTAAGGAAGTAACTAAAGGATGTGCTAGCTTAAGGCCTATTTTAAGAAATTTTAACTGGGCTTAACATTCGTTTTCACAGTATGTGTGTCGTCTTCTAACTTCAGTCGCTGTCAGGGCTGGTTCTCTCCGGGCACTGCGGCTTCCTCCACCAGAAGAAGTTAGCTTGCAGTAAGATCAGTGCCGACAGATCAGACGATAGCGCCGTTTCAACGGCAATGTGTCACTGTCGTTAATCAAACCGAGCTTTCTTTTGTTTATGTAAACTGCTTATACCGTATTTCTGGCCGTGAAAAACTATCCCCGACGGCCGCGAGATTTCTAAAAAATAATTCTTCATCAATTTTAGAATATTTGATGCCGTTTTCAGCGTACGAAACGCGTAATAAGCTTTATAAAAATATTTTTCAAATGCTCGAATCTCATTGGTTCCCGTGTTTGGTGACGATTTTCGTTGAAGATAACGAGGTTGGTCTTAACGTATTTTAATTACAAACTAGAACGGGCACTCGGTAGAGCGCATACCTTCGCCGCAGCTACTGTTCTGTACTTGGCATGGGAGTGTATGCGATGTGAAACTTTATGTGAAATGCGATCGATTTTTAAAAATCAGAATTTGAGCAAATCTGTTTCATTCGTCTGTTAATATGCCTCCCCGATTGACAAATCTGCAATTTGAATTTCATTTGAGGTTGAAATGATTGCGGGAGATCGCGTTATAGTGATGACGTCTTGGATGGACATCCTCTTCTTCAGTCGCTCATAACTTTGAGTGAAATACGATCGAGTTAAAAATAGTCAGAATTTGAGCAAATCTGTTTCATTCGTTTGTTAATATGCCTCATCTCTTGACAAATCTGCAATTATAATTTTTTTTGAGGTTGAAATGATCGCGGGAGATTGCGTTATAGTGATGACGTCCTGGATGGACATCTTCTTCTTCAGTCGCGCATAACTTTGAGTGAAATACGATCGAGTTAAAAATAGTCAGAATTTGAGCAAATCTGTTTCATTCGTTTGTTAATATGCCTCATCTATTGTCAAATCTGCAATTATAATTTTTTTTGAGGTTGAAATGATCGCGGGAGATCGCGTTATAGTGATGACGTCCTGGATGGACATCTTCTTCTTCAGTCGCTCATAACTTTGAGTGAAATACGATCGAGTTAAAAATAGTCAGAATTTGAGCAAATCTGTTTCCCAAAATCTAATCAAATGTGTCCCGTATAATAACCAATCATCCCACCAAATTTCATGCAATTCGGTTGAATACTTTTTGAGTTATGCGATTAACATACACACACACAGACATACAAATAAATACACAGCGATCAAAACATAACCTTCCGCTTTTGCGAAGGTAATTAGAGGTGCATTAGATTGTGAATCAAAGAAAGACGGGTGAAACAAACTCCTATTGAACTTTTTCACAATTGTTTTATGCATACTTCCGCATCCGGTCGATGGCGGCCTCCATTGCGTGATTTGGTTTTAGAAATATTTTTTCAAATGCTCGAATCTCATTGGTTCCGGTGTTTGGTGATGCTTTTCGTTGAAGATAACCAGGCCCGTGCGGGCCGAGGTTGGTCTTAAAGTATTTTAATAATAAATTGGAGGTGCATAAGATTGTGAATCAAACAAAGACGGGTGAAAGAAACTCCTATTGAACGTTTTTCAATTTGTTATGCATACTTCCGCATCCGCAAGATGGCGGCCTCCATTGCGCTTCGGAATTCTCAAGCCAAGGCATAATCTGATTTTCGACATAATACATACGCGTTTATTGACAACACCGGCTTCGCCAGCTATTAAAATACTTTAAGACCAACCTCGGCCCGCACGGGCCTGGTTATCTTCAATGAAAAGCGTCACCAAACACCGGAACCAATGAGATTCGAGCATTTGAAAAAATATTTCTAAAACCAAATCACGCAATGGAGGCCGCCATCGACCGAATGCGGAAGTTTGCATAAAACAATTGCGAAAAAGTTCAATAGGAGTTTGTTTCACCCGTCTTTGTTTGATTCACAATCTAATGCACCTCTAATTTGTAATTAAAATACGTTAAGACCAACCTCGTTATCTTCAACGAAAATCGTCACCAAACACCGGAACCAATGAGATTCGAGCATTTAAATGCATAAAACAATTGCGAAAAAGTTCAATAGGAGTTTGTTTCATCCGTCTTTGTTTGATTCACAATCTAATGAACCTCTCATTTGTAATTAAAATACGTTAAGACCAACCTCGTTATCTTCAACGAAATTCGTCACCAAACACCGGAACCAATGAGATTCGAGCATTTCAAAAATTATTTCAAAAAAGCTTATTACGCGTTTCGGATGGTGAAAACGGCGTCAAATATTCTTAAATTGACGAAGAATTATTTTTTAAAAATATCGCGGCCATCGGGAATAGTTTTTCACGGCCGGAAATATCCGAAATTGAGACGGAATTCACCGAATTAATCAAGAAGAAAATTTAATAAATTTTAATTTCATCCAGAATGCAAATGGTGTCAATTTGAACTCGGTATGGTACCTACTACACCAACCTACTACCAACTACCTAACCTACTGATGCCAGAGTGATGGGTAAAATAGTGGCAAGAGGATTTGGCTTTGCCGGCTCATTGCGGCTTTGCAGTCGGGTACTAGTAGGTACCGTATCTCTTTCAAAATGACACCATTTGCATTCTGGATGAGATTAAAATTTATAAAATTTCCTTCTTGATTAATTCGGTGAATTCCGTCTCAACCTCGGATATTTCCGGCCGTGAAAAGCTATGCCCTACGGCCGCGAGATTTCTAAAAAAAATAATTCTTCATCAATTTTAGAATATTTGATGCTGTTTTCAGCCTCCGAAACGGTAATAAGCTTTTTTTGAAATATTTTTTCAAATGCTCGAATCTCATTGGTTCCGGTGTTTGGTGACGATTTTCGTTGAAGATAACCAGGCCTGTGCGGGCCGAGGTTGGTCTTAAAGTATTTTAATTACGAATTAGAGGTGCATAAGATTGTGAATCAAAAAAAGACGGGTGAAACAAACTCCTATTGAACTGTTTTGCTATTTTTGGTGCAAACTTCCGCATCCGGAAGATGGTGGCCTCCATGGAGCGATTTGGTTTTTTAAATATTTTTTCAAATGCTCGAATCTCATTGGTTCCGGTGTTTGGTGACGATTTTCGTTGAAGATAACCAGGCCCGTGCAGGCCCGGGGAACGAGGTTGGTCTTAAAGTATTTTAATTACAAATTAGAGGTGCATAAGATTGTGAATCAAAAAAAGACGGGTGAAACAAACTCCTATTGAACTTTCTCTCAATTTTTTAATGCATACTTCCGCATCCGCAAGATGGCGGCCTCCATGGAGCGATTTGGTATGTCAAAGCTTCGATATTCTCAAGGGATCCAGCAAAATCTGGCTTTTCAACATAATACGTACGCGTTCATTCACAACACCGGCTTCGCCGGCTAATATGACCCGACTGCAAAGCCGCAATGAGCCGGCGAAGCCAAAGCCTCAAAGTATTTTAATTACACATTAGAGGTGCATAACATTGTGAATCAAAAAAAGACGGGTGAAACAAACTCCTATTGAACTTTTTCGCAATTGTTTATGCATACTTCCGCATCCGCAAGATGGCGGCCTCTATGGAGCGATTTGGTGCGTCAAAGCTTCGAAATTCTCAAGGGATCCACCAAAATCTGGCTTTTCAACATAATACGTACGCGTTCATTCACAACACCGGCTTCGCCAGCTATAAAATAATTTCATCGAAATTTCAACAAAACATTCGATTCAAATCGACTTCAGACAGCAAGTTGCTGTGAGGAAAGATGCTGTCCTGCACAGCGTATGGATGTACGAACCGGGATGAGCGTGGGCAAAGAAGAGAAAAGAGATTAACCTTTCACAGGTAAGTTAAAATGTTCATGATGGAGGGTGTAGTCCAAAAAAACAAAAAAAAACAACTCTTGACCACATATATGGTACGTATACAAGTATTCACATACCAATTTATTTTGCAGATCCATGTTATATTATCAGCCATGAAAAAGTAAACGCAGTCCTATTTTCCTATTCTTTAATTTTTTAAAGAATATTAAATTACTATTGATATTTAATATTAATATGAATATAATTTAATATTTAATTTAATTTTTTTAATTATATTTAATTAATTAATTATTTAATATTTAATATTATTATTTATTATTAGAATATTTAATTTATTTAATATTTAATATTTAATTAGAAGGAATTTAAAGAATTTAATATTTAATTATCAGCATATTTCCTACGAAAATTCCACCTTCCCACTTTATGTTATTCCATTCCGAATTGATTTTAATCCGTTCCAGGGTTGAAAAAGCATTATTCCAGGATTGATGAAATGCCACCGCACGCTGCTTACGGTTATAAAAACCGCAGCGGTCGATTTGAATGAAGAAGAGGAATCACATTACATCGGTAAATGACATTGTTTTGGGGAATCGTGGGGGAGCAAAGATGGCGGACAAATGGCTTCAAAAAATGAGCTTCCCTTCCTATCCAGTTAGTATAGAGATCAGTGATTACCGCTCCTCGGACAGGAAGTGCTTGACCAGGTGGCAGTTAGATGGTTGATTGTGAGGCGAGTCAAAGAAAAGGAGGATTAATTCGATGTTTTCCGAACTGTTCATGGTTGATATCCACACCACAGAGATAATACGGTCATCCTGTATAGTCTGACCTTTTCTGCCCATCCTGTGTGAATAACGTGCTAGTCATGGCCACATCATATCTAGACCGATCCGATAAGGACGATCGTGCCCCCTTTGCCGATAGGCGGCGCTCTTGGCCTTGCGTCCGCCATTACTGGGAGGCGCCCCGATCCAAGTTCGGCGGATAATTCGTTCGGAAAATCGTTCTCAAGTGTTTCTCGATACGTGTTTGACGTCTTGTCGTCATGGGAGAGACTAAAGAAGGATCAGGAAAGCATTGTGCTGTTGTTGGTTGCACAAACAACAGCAAAAAACTCATAAAGTGGAAACTATCAGAGTGTGGAATTCACATGCCAGCGACTCGCCAAGATTGCCGGTGTCGACAGCCGTACCAAATGCATCGCTTTCCAAACGGATCTTCAAACATCCGCTGAAAACTTGAAGCAGTAGCTGAAACATATCAATCGTAAGGACTTCAGCCCGAATGCAAACAGCCGAGTAAGTTTCGTAAAAATAACTAATTTTTTTATACTGAAGGAGCCGTGCTCCCACGTCGATCGGAAGAATGGACGCGACAAAAAGCTGGAATTCGTCTGAGTTGCTTTATTCAAACAAAACAGCTCAGGTAATCTCAAAAGCCCGTTTATCGGGCAGCAATATATATACACACATTATCCCGGGGCGTTTGCCCGGGAACGGCGAGAGGGGGCGTGGCCGGGCATCCTGGCCACGGCCTGGCAAGTCGAGGGCGGGCGTGGCCGGGCATGCCCGGGCATGCCCGGGTGTCCCGGCCGAGGCCTGGCAAGTTGAGCGTGGGCCTGCCCGGGCGTCCTGGACGAGCCCGGCATGGTGATCGCTCCGCGTCCTTGGTAGGTGCAAGGCGATTGTGAAAACCCAGCGGTAGCCGCTACACACGTCCCCCCAGAATCGACTTGCACCGGGAGGGTCAATTTGAGGGGGGTCCTGATGACCCGGCCGAAGCGACCCCTGGCGGGTTGTGGGGGGGGTCCAGTATGGTGGTGGGCGGTCGAGTGGGGGGCACCGTGGACGGGGGGCGGCCTCGCCGCGGGGGAAGGGCCAACCGTGGCGGTTGGTCGATGTCCACATGCGCCGGCTTGAGGCGGTCCACCGCAATCCGGTCCGACCTGCCGCCGATGTCGATGACGAACGACTTGTCGTCCCGTCGCAGGACCCGGAAGGGCCCGTCGTACGGCGGCCGGAGTGGCCCCCGATGTGCGTCATGACGCACAAAAACATACTCCGCTGTGTGAAGTGCTGGGGGGGACGTAGGACTGGGGGTCACCGTGGTGGGATGTTGGCACGGGGGCAAACCGTCGGGCGGCCTCCTGGAGGTCCGAGCGCTGGCGAGCTGCGGACCAGGGACTGGTAGCGTCGGGCACGAACTCGCCCGGGACGCGTAGCGCCTGGCCGTAGACAAGCTCGGCGGTGGATGCCCGGAGGTCCTCCTTGGGGGCCGTGCGGAGGCCCAAAAGGACCCACGGCAGCTGGTCGGCCCAACCGCCGTCCTGAAGGCCGGCCATGAGCGCGGCCTTCATGGAGCGGTGGAATCGCTCGCACAACCCGTTGGCTTGGGGGTGGTAGGCCGTAGTACGGTGGAGCTTGACCCCCAGGTTGCGGGCGACCGCGCCCCACAGCTCGGAGGTGAACTGTGGTCCGCGGTCTGACGAGATGTGCGCCGAAGCGGGCGACCCAGGTGGCGATGAAAGCCTGCGCCACGTCGGCGGTGGTGGTGGAGACAAGGGGAACGGCCTCCGGCCACCGGGTGGTCCTGTCCACCATGGTGAGCAGGTGTGTGAACCCCCGTGACGGGGGGAGGGGGCCCACCAGATCCACGTTGACGTGGTCGAAACGTCGTTCGGGTACGGTGAAAGATGCCAGCGGGGCCTGGGTGTGTCGGTGGACCTTGGCCTGTTGGCAGGCTGTGCAGGTGCTGGTCCAATCGCGGACGTCCCGTCGAAGGCCGTGCCAGACGAATCGCGCCGACACCAGCTTCTGGGAAGCTTTCCGGCCCGGGTGGGAAAGGCCGTGGAGGGAGGCGAAGATGCGGTGTTGCCAGGTAACGGGCACGATGGGGCGAGGCTGGCCTTGGGAGACGTGGCAGAGCAGGACAGTGTCCGCGAAGGGGATGTCGGCCAGGCGAAGGCCCGTGTCCGCCGCCCGGAGGGCTTGCACCGTGGTGTCGGTGGTTTGGTCCGCTGCCATAAGCGCGAAGTCCACGCCGAGGTGGACCGCGTTCGCGCTGGCCCGAGAAAGACAGTCGGCCACGGCGTTGTTTTTGCCGGCGACGTGCCGGATGTCCGTGGTAAACTCCGACACGGCGGAGAGGTGGCGCTGTTGGCGGGCCGACCACGGCTCCGTGACCTTGGCCATTGCGTAAACCAACGGCTTGTGGTCGACGAACGCCGTGAAGGGTCGGCCCTCTAGGAGGTGGCGGAAATGGCGAACGGCCAGGTGTAGACCGAGGAGCTCACGGTCAAACGTACTGTATTTGAGCTCGTTCGGCCGCAACTGCCGGCTGAAAAAAGCGAGTGGCTGCCAAACCCCGTTCACCCATTGCTCATGTACGGCGCCCACCGCGTAGTCGGAGGCATCCGTGGTGAGGGCGATGGGAGCGTTGAGCACCGGGTGAGCGAGCAGTGTTGCGTCGGCGAGGGCCCGCTTTGAGCTTTGGAAGGCCGCGTCCATTGCTGCGGACCAGACGATGTCGTGCTTGGCCGGCTTGCCCCAGAGGGCTTCGTAGAGGGGCCGCATGAGTTGAGCAGCGCGGGGCACGAAGCGGTGATAGAAATTCACCATTCCCAGGAATTCCTGCAGGGCCTTTATGGAGCGGGGACGCGGAAACGTGGTGATGGCCTCGACCTTGGTTGACAGCGGCACGGCCCCGTTCTTGGTGATGTGGTGGCCCAAAAAATCAACGGCCGTCGTGCCGAAGTGGCATTTGGCCGGGTTGACGATGAGGCCGTGCTCGCTGAGGCGCCCGAACAGTGTTCGGAGGTGGAGGAGGTGCTCGGCCCGGGACGTGCTGGCGACGAGGATGTCGTCCAGGTAAACGAAGAGGAACGGCAGGTCACACAGCACGCCGTCCATCAAGCGCTGGAACGCCTGAGCCGCGTTCTTGAGACCAAACGGCATCCGTAGGAATTCGAATAAGCCGAACGGCATGATGACTGCCGTTTTAGGGAAGTCGGCCGCCTTGACAGGTACCTGGTGATATCCCCGTATGAGGTCGATTTTTGAAAAAATGACCCGTCCCGCCAGACGGGCGGAGAAGTCTTCGATGTGCGGAATCAGATACCTGTCGGGGGTGATAGCGTCGTTAAGACGGCGGTAGTCGCCACATGGGCGCCAGCCGCCCCCTGGCTTTGGGACGATGTGTAGTGGCGAAGCCCACGCGCTATCGGAGCGCCACACAATGCCGAGGTGTTCTAAAGCGTCGAACTCGGCTTTGGCCACGGCGAGCTTGGCTGGGTCGAGGCGGCGGGCTCTGGCGTAGACCGGCGGGCCCGTGGTTGGTATGTGGTGCTCGATCCCATGTCGTACTGCGACGGCCGAAAACGTCGGCCGCGTGAGGGCCGGGAACTCCGTGAGCAGGCGAGCAAACTCGTTCGCTGCCGGGAGGGCGCATGCCAGCTCGGTCGGAGCGGAGCTGCTCAATGTGCATACCAGGGAGCTGAAGGTTTCGGCGTTGATTAGGCGACGCCGTTGGACGTCCACCAGCAGTCCGTGTGCGCAGAGGAAGTCAGCGCCTACCAGAGCCATGGGCACGTTTGCGGTTACAAACGTCCAAGTAAAGCGTTGGCCGCCGAAGCAGAGGGTGACGTTGCGCGGGCCGAAGGTGTGGATGGCCGATCCGTTGGCCGCAACCAAGGAGGGGCCGCAAACCGTGGACTGCCTGTCCTGGTCAGAGGCGGGTATGACGCTCAGTTGGGCGCCGGTGTCGCACAGGAAGCGCCGTCCGGATGCTTTGTCCGTGATGAACAGTAATTTGCCCGTGTGGCCGGCGCTCATGGCTGGTAATGAATCGAATCACCCCATTTCCCGGCCTGCCGAAGGTGCACGGGGGTCGGCATGTCCGGGCCTTCTGTCCGAACCTGGCATGATAGTAACACCACGCTTGGTCAGGTGGAGGCCCCGGTCGGCGTGCTGGAGGTGGTCGGCTCGGCGTAGCGGTCGCCGATTGCGTCGGCAGTTCGGTCGTCGACTGTGCCGGGTGCTCGGGCACCATGGGTGTTGCGTGGGACGGCGGTGGGCCCCAGGTCGCTGCTGCAATGCGTTGGCCTGCCGCGGAGATCTTGTCGGCTTCCCTGGCGAGGGCACGGGGATCCGTGATCGTCGTGCTTGCCAGGGCGAGGCGTACCGGGCTAGGCAGCTGACGGAGGAACAGCTCCCGGGACAGGAATGCCGGAGAGTGCTCGCCGAGCAGCGAAAGCATGTAGTCCATTCGCTCGGACGGGCGCGTGTCGCCGAGCTCGGGCAGGTCGAGCAGGCGCCGTGCGCATTCCGCCGATGGGAGGGCGAAAGCGTCGAGGAGGAGCTTTTTAATCGCGCCGTATTTGTCAGCGGCTGGCGGGCTCTCGAGGAGGCTCAGGACGCGGGCCGCGGTGGCTGAACCGAGCGCTGCTACCACATGGTGGAAGCGGGTGTCGTCGGCCGTGATGCCTCGCAGGGCGAACAGGGAGTCCGCCTGTGCGAACCAAACCGCCGCGTGAGCCTCCCAGAAGGTAGGCAGTTTGAGGGCAACTGCCGTGTCCATGTCGGTAGGTCACCAATGAAGGAGCCGTGCTCCCACGTCGATCGGAAGAATGGACGCGACAAAAAGCTGGAATTCGTCCGAGTTGCTTTATTCAAACAAAACAGCTCAGGTAATCTCAAAAGCCCGTTTATCGGGCAGCAATATATATACACACATTATCCCGGAGCGTTTGCCCGGGAACGGCGAGAGCGGGCGTGGCCGGGCGTCCCGGCCGAGGCCTGGCAAGTTGAGCGCGGGCCTGCCCGGGCGTCCTGGACGAGCCTGGCATGGTGATCGCTCCGCGTCCTTGGTAGATGCAAGGCGATTGTGAAAACCCAGCGGTAGCCGCTACAATACTCACTATCATGACTAAATCCGTGCAAAAAAGAAAGAAAGAATAAATGCCAACCAACGCGGCGAGTAATTTTGCTTTAACTATCAACAAGATAATTTCCTTTTTAAAGCCAAGGATTTTTCTCATAAAAAAATATCAGTAGACGCTAGATTAAGAATGAACACAATTTGCCATTAATGATAATGATATGTCCCATGCCCATAGTTTGATACCATCTAAGTGGTAAATCAGGCGCAAGGCAGGGGGTTACGTATGTATCAAACTAGCATGCACCCACCCCTCCCACAAAATATAATAAATAAATCAAATAAAGCCCCTTGCACCTTGCGTATGTATCAAACTAGCATGCACCCACCCCTCCCACAAAATATAATAAATAAATCAAATAAAGCCCCTTGCACCTTGCGTATGTATCAATCTAGCATGCACCCACCCCTCCCACAAAATATAATAAATAAATCAAATAAAGCCCCTTACACCTTGCGTATGTATCAAACTAGCATGCACCCACCCCTCCCACAAAATATAATAAATAAATCAAATAAAGCCCCTTGCACCTTGCGTATGTATCAAACTAGCATGCACCCACCCCTCCCACATAATATAATAAATAAATCAAATAAAGCCCCTTGCACATTGCGTATGTATCAAACTAGCATGCACCCACCCCTCCCACAAAATATAATAAATAAATCAAATAAAGCCCCTTGCACCTTGCGTATGTATCAAACTAGCATGCACCCACCCCTCCCACAAAATATAATAAATAAATCAAATAAAGCCCCTTGCACCTTGCGTATGTATCAAACTAGCATGCACCCACCCCTCCCACAAAATATAATAAATAAATCAAATAAAGCCCCTTGCAGCTTGCGTATGTATCAAACTAGCATGCACCCACCCCTCCCACAAAATATAATAAATAAATCAAATAAAGCCCCTTGCACCTTGCGTATGTATCAAACTAGCATGCACCCACCCCTCCCACAAAATATAATAAATAAATCAAATAAAGCCCCTTGCACCTTGCGTATGTATCAAACTAGCATGCACCCACCCCTCCCACAAAATATAATAAATAAATCAAATAAAGCCCCTTGCAGCTTGCGTATGTATCAAACTAGCATGCACCCACCCCTCCCACAAAATATAATAAATAAATCAAATAAAGCCCCTTGCACCTTGCGTATGTATCAAACTAGCATGCACCCACCCCTCCCACAAAATATAATAAATAAATCAAATAAAGCCCCTTGCACCTTGCGTATGTATCAAACTAGCATGCACCCACCCCTCCCACAAAATATAATAAATAAATCAAATAAAGCCCCTTGCACCTTGCGTATGTATCAAACTAGCATGCACCCACCCCTCCCACAAAATATAATAAATAAATCAAATAAAGCCCCTTGCACCTTGCGTATGTATCAAACTAGCATGCACCCACCCCTCTCACAAAATATAATAAATAAATCAAATAAAGCCCCTTGCACCTTGCGTATGTATCAAACTAGCATGCACCCACCCCTCCCACAAAATATAATAAATAAATCAAATAAAGCCCCTTGCACCTTGCGTATGTATCAAACTAGCATGCACCCACCCCTCCCACAAAATATAATAAATCTCGCGAGATCACGGCGAGGTCACGTCTTTTCGAAGCTGTTCCATGCGCTCACGCTTTCGAAGCTAAGTGATCTTTCTCAATTGTGTTTTTGTCGAGACTGTATCCATCTTTCGGTGTATGTACCTATAGCGTATCTTTTGGAAAATTTTCGGTGCTAATTTTTCGTACATGTATACACAATCGTCGGTTAATGCGTATCGAGTATTCTGAGGCCTAGTACTCGTAGGCTTGGCTACCGTACCGTCTCCTAACTTGTGGTTTTGTTTTTCTCTCAGCGATTCGTCGAATGCGCTGCAATTATTTTCGTTCTCTGTTTCGTCCCAGTCGTTCACCCCATACCTCCTTGTTTAATATCTCTACTTAAAAAAAAAAAGAAACCCAAAAAATATTTCCTTCCCAGGTCTTATTCGTTTATTTTGTTGTTCTTTTTTGTTTGTTCGTTCTTCGTTCGCGATCACGCGATCACGTGGTGAGAAATGTATAATCTCTCCCCTGAACAACTATTTTCTCGCATATATTATAACACCCTTTTCTTCTTTTCCTACAAAAGGATGCTTTCATCTTGCTCACCAAATCTATTCATTCCAAAAAATATATATATAATACCATCTCTTACAGTTACTCCTTTCTACATTCCCTAAACTATCCAGAACTCCACCCCTCCTGCAGTGTCCTCAAACGTATTTTTGACTCGAAGGTCTCAAACTCATTTTGCAAAAAATGTTCGTTTCCCATGAATCGTACACTTTTCAAAATCCAATCTCACCCCTCCAAATCCTTCCCATCACCCATCCCTTTCAAATCTCCCCCCTTGCCCCTTCCCTCCCCTCCCTCCTAAACTCCCCCCACACCCCTCCCCTCCGAGACTCTCCCTCGCTCCTCCCCTCCTAGACTCCCCTCTCACCCCTCCTCCTCAAAGCAACCTCCCTGCTTCTTCCCCCTTCCAACTTTCACCTTCATCTCCCCCAACCTTCTGCCCCGCTCTTCCCCCTCCTCAAATAACACCTCACTGTGCCTCACCCAATCTCCATCAAACCTTTTGTCCGCCCCATTCTTCCCTTTCTCCAAGCTATTCTGAAATCTCTGAAATCTCTGACACACCTTCAACAGCTCTCCCTACCTCTTCCTCCTCTTCCACATCTTACCCTACCCCTCCCCCCTCCCCCCCTGTTCTGGACCCGATGCTCCCCCTTCCTCTTCATTAACGGTATGGACCTCAAACATCCGGGGCCTTCGCTCAAACTTGACTGATCTCTCCATACAGGTTGCTTCTGACAAACCAGATGTGATCTGCTTAACAGAAACTTTCCTCCTTCATGGTGTCTCTGATGCCTTGGTATCTCTCCCAGGTTACTCCCTCCTCCGGTATGATACAACTCTCTCTTCCTCATATGTGGTGATTTCAATTGTCACCATGCCAGTTGGCTGGGTGTGGGTACCTCTCTCACCAGCCATGGCTCTTCAGCAAAGGACTTCTGCGACTCACTGGGACTGACACAATCTGTCAATTTCCCGACCCGGATCTCAGTCAACGGAGCATCTTCTCTTCTGGATTTGGTTATGACAAACTTCCCTGAAAATGTCTGCTGCTCTTCTTCTGCTCCAATCGGCTCATCTGATCATGTGCTTGTCAAAGTGGACATCTCTCTGACCATTCTCAGAGAGCCTCCTCAGCGTCGACGAGTCTGGAATTTCACTCAGGCCAACAACTGGCACGGTCTTCAAGCAGCCATCAATCATCTGGACTGGTCTCCCATCTCTACCGCCTCTGACATCAACTCATCCTGGGAATTCTTTCAAAGTAAATTGCTCTCTCTCATGCACAGATTTATCCCATCTCGTCTTCAGTTGTCATACCCTTCCTCCCATCCATGGTACACGGAATCTTGTGGTGAGGCTGTTGCCCTGAAACAACTTGCTTTCGTCTCCTGGAAAGCAAATCCAACGGAAGGAAATCTCATTCCCTTTCACAAAGCCCAAAACAAGTGTGTGTCCACCCTCAGGAGAGCCAGGAAACAATATCTCACCGTTCTCAAGACCGAACTCTCTTATCTGTCTCCCTCTTCCAAATCCTGGTGGCGTCTGGTCAAATCTGTTTCTGGTGTTTGTTCCCCCTCCATCCCCTCCCTCACCTCAAACGGCTTAACGGCTGACTCCGCACGTGAAAAAGCTGAATGCCTCAACTCTGTGTTTGCCTCTAAATCTTGTGTCCCAAACCCATCCCTCTCTGTACCCACCGTACCCAGTCATACCCAGCTGCTCCTGGACTCTGTGTCCTTTCCTCCTGACAAGGTGGAAAAGTTTCTGTCAACCCTCGACTCTGATTCTGCAACTGGTCCTGACGGCATCAGCCCACGGGTCCTAAAATCATGTGCTTCCGCTCTTTCACTCCCTCTTTCTGTTCTCTTCACCCTCTCTTTTGCTCAAGGTCATCTGCCATCTGCTTGGAAATCAGCCAACATCACCGCTTTGCACAAAAAAGGTGCAAAAACAGATCCCAGCAACTACAGACCAATCAGCCTTCTCCCAATTATCAGCAAAGTCATGGAATCCATCATTGCTTCAGATATTAAATCTTTCCTCTTCTCCAATGGCTTGATCTCTGATCATCAATTTGGTTTCAGACCTGGTCACTCTACTCTGGACATGCTGCTTCTGCTTTCTCAACAATGGATGGAGGTCCTCAACGCCAAACAGGAAATTAGAGCCGTCTCCCTTGATATTTCACATGCCTTCGATACGGTCTGGCACCCTGCTCTGCTCACCAAACTCTCTTCCTTTGGTATCCATGGAAATCTCCAAGCATGGCTGGCGGACTTTCTCTCTGGTCGTAGTCAACGTGTGGCCCTGAATGGGTTTCTCTCATCTCCTCTTCCTGTTCAGGCTGGAGTTCCCCAAGGTAGTGTTCTGGGCCCTGTGCTTTTTCTGGTCTTCATCAATGATCTCTCTGACTCTCTTGAAAATCCTCTCTATCTCTTTGCTGACGACTCTACTCTCTGTCGCTCCATTCCTCATCCCTCAGATCGGCAGTCTGCAGCCTCCTCACTCTCTGCAGACCTGGACAAAATCACAGACTGGGCAAACAAATGGAACATGTCTTTCAATCCTGATAAATCTCACACTCTTACGATGTCTCTCCGAAAAGACCGACTGGAAAACCCTCCCATCCACTTTCTGAATAATCCTCTCCAAGAAGTTCTGTCACTCAAGCTTTTGGGTCTCACTATTTGCCATGATCTTTCCTGGGAAAACCACATTTCAAATCTGGCCTCCAAAGCCAGTCGCCGACTGGGCATCCTCCGTCGTGCGAAGTCCTTCCTTGGCACACCTGAGCTCCTCACCACATACAAGGCTTTCATCCGCAGCTCTATGGAATACTGCTCTCCCCTCTGGTCTGGTGCTCCTGCCTCACACCTAGCCCGTCTTCACGCTGTTGAAACCAAAGCGTTCAGAATCATTGGAATCTCCCGCGATGAAGCTAACTCCAAGGACCTTTCACTCACTCACCGCAGGCAGGTTGGTGGTCTTTCCGTCTTCTACCGACTCCTCTCTGGCCTTGCCCCCCCAGCCCTCTCTGGGCTCTGTCCCCCAAATATTCCTACAGGTCGCACAAGATCTGCCTGCAACCCTCTTATGGTTAAACTGCCAAAATCAAGACTTTCTGCTCACCTTCACTCCTTCATTTCTCTTTTCTCCCGCCTCTGGAACAAACTCCCTCACTATCTTCAATCCCACTCCACCCTCCAGGTCTTTAAAACAGCTGTTCACCACCATCTCTTATCCTCCCCCATCCAAAACCTTGATCTTTTCTACCCCTGCTAATTTCGGTCCCCTTGTGTTTTATACCTCTCCCCCCCTCACCCCCCCCCCCCCTCCGCTTCCCACGCCTCCTGCCCCCAAGCCCTCTCCCTCCCACACTTCTCCCTGCTCTCAAATGTTGTGGTTGTGTGCTTCCCCTTCTCTCCCCATCTTGTCTTCCGCTCCCTCTTTTTGTATATTTTGTTTGTCTGGTTGATTTGTTTGTGAAATAAATGTTAGCTCTTTCACAAGCCTCGATTCAGTATACAAAAAAATAAAAAAATAAAAAAAATAAAAATAAAGCCCCTTGCACCTTGCGTATGTATCAAACTAGCATGCACCCACCCCTCCCACAAAATATAATAAATAAATCAAATAAAGCCCCTTGCACCTTGCGTATGTATCAAACTCGCATGCACCCACTCCAACCACAAAATATAATCAATAAATCAAATAAAGCCCCTTGCACCTTGCGTATGTATCAAACTAGCATGCACCCACTCCTCCCACAAAATATAATAAATAAATCAAATAAAGCCCCTTGCACCTTGCGTATGTATCAAACTAGCATGCACCCATCCCTCCCACAAAATATAATAAATAAATCAAATAAAGCCCCTTGCACCTTGCGTATGTATCAAACTCGCATGCACCCACTCCTCCCACAAAATATAATCAATAAATCAAATAAAGCCCCTTGCACCTTGCGTATGTATCAAACTAGCATGCACCCACCCCTCTCACAAAATATAATAAATAAATCAAATAAAGCCCCTTGCACCTTGCGTATGTATCAAACTCGCATGCACCCACTCCTCCCACAAAATATAATCAATAAATCAAATAAAGCCCCTTGCACCTTACGTATGTATCAAACTAGCATGCACCCACCCCTCCCACAAAATATAATAAATAAATCAAATAAAGCCCCTTGCACCTTGCGTATGTATCAAACTAGCATGCACCCACCCCTCCCACAAAATATAATAAATAAATCAAATGAAGCCCCTTGCACCTTGCGTATGTATCAAACTAGCATGCACCCACTCCTCCCACAAAATATAATAAATAAATCAAGTAAAGCCCCTTGCACCTTGCGTATGTATCAAACTAGCATGCACCCACCCCTCCCACAAAATATAATAAATAAATCAAATAAAGCCCCTTGCACCTTGCGTATGTATCAAACTAGCATGCACCCACTCCTCCCACAAAATATAATAAATAAATCAAATAAAGCCCCTTGCACCTTGCGTATGTATCAAACTAGCATGCACCCACCCCTCCCACAAAATATAATAAATAAATCAAATAAAGCCCCTTGCACCTTGCGTATGTATCAAACTAGCATGCACCCACCCCTCCCACAAAATATAATAAATAAATCAAATAAAGCCCCTTGCACCTTGCGTATGTATCAAACTAGCATGCACCCACTCCTCCCACAAAATATAATAAATAAATCAAATAAAGCCCCTTGCACCTTGCATATGTATCAAACTAGCATGCACCCACCTCTCCCACAAAATATAATAAATAAATCAAATAAAGCCGAGCCCCTTGCATCTAAACTATTCTGCTTGTGTCTTTTCTGTTATTACCCAGGTGTGCTCAGTTCACTTCTGTGATGGAAGATCAACTTCAGGCCATCCATATCCATCTTTGAACATGGGATACAAAAGATATGTAAGTTTTGAAGAAAGAAAAATTGTATGAAAAAAATGTAAATCATAAATTGAAGTTCTATTGTGGTTCTTTCTTACCATAATGACTCTAACAATCCTTCCATGACACTTCATTTTATATTCAATTGTATATCCATTTTCACAGAAGCAGATGACACCAGGAAGACCTGCTCCACAGCAGCGTGTCTCCACTCTCACTCCGCATGCAGAAATGGCTAAAGCTGATATTGAAGAACATGAAGAAATTACAATGGATCACCTGGTGTTAGAGCCTGGTGTTGGCTTAGCGGTTAGGGTGCCGGCTTGGGATCCTCGGATCCTGGGTTCGAATCCCAGTCGATCGCTAAATTAACGCCAGGGGGGACTCAGCCTGTCATCCTTCCGAGGTCGGCAAATTGAGTACCAGCTTGCTGGGATGAATGATACCGGTGTGTACCCCGGTTTAGAATAGGTACACCGTATCCCTGCGCATCGTAAGAGCGTGACCAAGGGTTGGCGTCAGGAAGGGCATCCGGCCATAATAACATTGCCTCAAACAGGGAACCATGATTGTCATGGGGCCCGCAAGGCTAACCCCCGCTCTAGCGGGGAAAATGGCCTTAAAACGATCATTCATTCATTCATTCACCTTGTTCATACATCGGTCCAGACAAACGAGCCAGAGACGAAAGACGCAAGCATTCAGTGGTATGATGCCACAATTTGCCATCACAATTATACCAATAAAGATACTGTAATTAGTACTCAATCAAGGTCTGTTCAGACAGATCACTGCCCTGAAATATCAGTACCCTGTTTAGATGATTCTGGAGTCCAATTTTATACTGGATTAAGTACAAAGGTATTTTGGGCTTTTGTGAACTCTTTGCTGATGTGCTTGTCTATACAACCGAAATTCAGACTCGCTATACATGACCAGGTGTTGCTGGTTTTGATGAGATTCAGATTGGGTCTCATGTTCACAGACCTTGGGACAAGATTCAAACTCTCCAGATCAACTGCTTGTGATATCTTTGCAACATGGCTGCCGGTCGTCGCAAAGTACATGAAAGACAATCTCATCTTCTGGCCACCGCGTGACACTTTATCAAGAATACGTCCAAAGTGTTTTGCAACATCTCACTCAAGGGCTGCTTGTATTATTAACTGTACAGAAATATTCAAATTACAAACACCATAACACATACAAGGCATTGTATTGTATTGCTCCAAATGGTTTCGTGACATATGTGTCAAAACTGTTTGGTGGCCGAGCCAGTGACACATTTATATCTGAGAAGTCGGGATTTGGTGAACACTTGCTTCCAGGTGATGAAGTATTGGCAGATCGTGGATTTACCATTGCAGACATTCTGCCTTTACAACCATGCTTGATCAATGAAGGGAACGATGGTCATACGGAACTCGAAAAATATGGTACGGTACGGAACTGAAATAGGTACGGGACTCGGCAAGCCAAAGAAGGTTGCAAGGAACGTCTGTTCTGTATCAGATGCTGAAGATGGCCCAGTGGTGAATGTCTAGAGGGCCCAGAGGGACCACAGTCACCAGTGCATCATACTGCAACCTGCAACCTCCTTAAAAATCATCTGAAACCAGCAATCGGATCAAAACGTTGTGGACTACTCACTACCGGTGTTTTGCTGCAGCATGGCAATGCTCGAAGCTCTGGAAATGATGAAGATGCAGTTGTACCAATGGATGTGGATTTGGCACTAGATGAGGATGATATGCAATGGTGAAGTCACATGTTTGAGTTTGAAGAGCTTGTAATATATTCTTGTAATATGACTTGTAATGCAGATATGCATTCTCATGTAAACGTGAGATGGCTTTGAAAAAAAAAAGGTGTATTATGAATGCAATTGAATGAATAAGTATGAATAAAAGTCATGAAAACAAAAGTTTGTATATCCTGTTGTCAATTTCTCACAATTCTCTCTCGGTCTATCACAAAATGTCACATTTATATTTATATATAAATACAACACTCCTGTTCTCAATTTCTCGTAATCCTTTCTCAGTCCATCACAAAATATCAAATTCCACACGCTTTCATCCACTCAGGCTCCTTCAAATAAAACACAAAAGAAAGTAAAATTATACATTTTGAATGTGTATTTCTACATGTACTTCCACCTCCATGTATACCTTACAGTTTATGGAATGGCTTGACAACTTTGAGTTCTCCAGAACAGATAGAATCTGCGAGTGCTGGGAGCAAATGCTTTAAGTAAAATCTACGGAGATGTGTCATCCTCTGACGAACCCACACAGCATCCAGGTTCACGTCAATAATTAAGTAATCTTTTGGTGACCACACCATAAATTTACACTTTGAACGTTGAGAACAAATCATAGCTAGCTGTACTTGTGTGTAGTAGGCCTACCCACTCGCTGCTGTTGTTTGGCGAAGGAAATATTGACCATCCTTGAGACGAACGTCGTATGTTCCACTCTCCACTAGTCCCTTAACGGTACCCCCATGTTTTGCTAGCTTTTGTTCAGTTGGACATTTAATTTCGAGTATGGTCTCATGGTCGACGATTCCATCAAGACCTGCACCAAGCCAACTCTCTTCCGGAGGAACAACTAGCCCTGTCGTGCTAACTTTTCTTCCTGTAACTTTCTCAAACAGCTCGCGAGCATGTGCCTCATGTTCCTGTCCACACTTTGTTGCGGCATTGCCTTGAAGGTTGGATTAATGTGGTTTGCAACCCATTTCGCGGAGTCTGCTTTGTTCGGTACACTAGCTGCTGTGCTACTGGTGATTCTTATTTTTCTTTGTGATGTCCATAAGGCAGAGTTCTGGTTTGTGAGGCTAGCTCAGTGGCCTCCCGTCCTGTCAGCTTAACATGATCCTTTGACGTGGCTTTGCAGGGTTCACACACAAGTTCACTGCTGTGATCTCCATGTTCAGGCATCCTGGTTGTCTCGCTTTTCAGCTGGGGGCTTTGCCGTCAGTATGTGGTTAAGCATTGTCCCTGGAATGGCAGCAGGTACTTGCAAATGTGGCTGATCAAGATGTTCCTGTAAACTCTTGTCTGTTTCAAATGCGAGTACATTGTTGGCCGTGGACTTGTTGCTATTACCACAAATGTTCTCAATGCTGTCTGGTACTACGTTCTCTTGTGTGCTGCGGTTCCAGATACAGGACCGGTCAGTGCATGAAACGCCTACATAACCTTTCTTGTTGGCCTCGTTGATCTTGAAAGCTACCCTTGCGGAATGGCTACAACAGTACAACACCTGCCTTCTGATGCAATGCAGTCACATTTGACGCAAATAATTGACTGCTTGTCCTTGTCCATGGTAAGTTCAACATTGTGGTAACTGTTGATCATCTGAGAATATCGAACTTGAGCTCTCAAAGTGATGCTGTTCCTGTCTGTTGAACAAAATCGATGTTGAACAACACCAATCCATCCTGAATGAAGATAATTCATCCCTTCGCCGATGCTGCGAAAGTTCCTGTTTGGCTGGTCATCGCATGCCGGCGCACAGACAAAATACTCGTAAATATCTGAAAATGAGATTAATGAGAAAAAAATTCATTAGGTTTTATCTCAGTAAAACATTTAAAATGATTTTAAAATCAAGGTAGAATACATCTTATTTTACAAATCAGTTGTATGATTAGACTCAAGTCAGTTGGTTGTGCCCGTCCGCTTCCTTTGTGAAGGTCGCCTGTTAAGTAGCAAATCTTCATTTGTATCAAGTGAATCAACAAACAGCTTAATGTGTATTTTTCAAAAAAGTTTAGATTGAAATACACTTTGGAGGCTGTTTTTACTCTTTGGCAGGTGGATAGCATATACTAATATATTTGCAAGAAATCATATATCATAAATAAAAAAGGAATAAGTGGAGCAAAAATTGAGACAAACTCTCGGCACACAATCCACAATACACGAATACGAGCACATGGGACTACACGACATAAGATGGTTCATGGTACAAACATGACATATAAGTTGCGTTTCGTCATCAAATAATAAAATACCTACTTTGAAATTGCAGCCGAGGCCACTCACGAACGTCATCAGTCCACGATTCCATCTTCTCCGATTAATCTAACAAACAAATATATTTTGTATCGATATTCTTTCGGCAAAGTGAACTGAGACCGGTAACTGCATGTAATCTGAACGCTGGAGAGCAAGCCGAATGAAGCAGACGCCTCCCAACTATGGCGGCGTCTATAGAGGGCGACCGTCCGTGAACCCTCCGTCGGATCGGTCTATATCCTTGATGTATACTGGTTAGCCATCGATTTTCCGTTTGCTTTACTTTAACATTGGCAGCACTCCTCATCAATAAAACGTTCATCTGTCTGATGAATGTTGTGCCTAATTGTCTGTCTGATTAATGTTGTGCCTAATTGTCCATGCGAGTCTCGAATGACTTCACTGGTGTCAGGAGTGGGATAGGCACATGATGAGGAAGGAAGACGATGGCTAACTCAGTAGAGGGCTGCTGGACAACCGATAAGCTCTGGAATTGCCATTGTTGAACGGGATTCACCTGATTGCAATATTTCTGCCCGGTGGACTCCAGCTGGATGTGACTGATGCTTCATGGCTTTTATTTAAACAATCGGGTATTAGAGAAATTGCACTGAGAGTATAGTAGTGCACTGTCATTCGAAATTACTTACCTCTGATTTTCGTTTTTGTCATTGTCATAAGCAGGTGTACATAAGTTCTGTCCCGGAGAAGGAAGAATGCCAGGTAAAATGAGGAGGAGATGCAGGAACTGGAGAGACAACTTGCAGAAGTTCATTGGAAAGAGACCAGGAGCGGGCTGCTTTCAAAGCCTTAGGGGAGTCTGTCAGTACTGAAAAGCCAAAAGCCAGGAATTTTGCTGTTGTTAGAGTGGAAGTTGCAACGGTATAATGAGCAGGGCTTATGATTGGATTGATGATGCACATAGGTTACTTCGAGCAGAAGACCTCAGTGGCGCCGAAGCTGTGGACTATTTAGCCTTTTATTTGAAAGACCCAGCCAAAATTGAAATAAGGGGCCAGGACTGCATGGCTGAAGGAGATGTCTTTGAGGTATTGCGCAGGCTGTTCGGGGAGCGTCTTTCAGCCTCAGTTATTGAGAAATTTATACGAGAGGCAGCAACAGGAAGGCGAGTCTTTGGCTGATTTCTTCCATGCACTCGTGGGTATCTTGGACCGCCTCGCTCGCATTGCCCCCGAGAGAATCACTGACAGGAACACAATGCTGAATGAGCAGTTTGTCGAGAGTGTCGCAGATGTCCAGCTGCGGTGGGAGCTGAAGAAGCAGGTGAAAGCAGACTCCTCAACCACATTCTTGGATATGCGTACATTTGCCATGAACAACTTGGCTGAAATAGGCACGGAACTCAGCAAGCCAAAGAAGGTTGCAAGGAACGTCTGTTCTGTATCAGATGCTGAAGATGGCCCAGTGGTGAATGTCTAGAGGGCCCAGAGGGACCACAGTCACCAGTGCATCATACTGCAAATCTGTAACCTCCTTAAAAATCATCTGAAACCAGCAATCAGATCAAAACGTTGTGGACTACTCACGACCGGTGTTTTGCTGCAGCATGACAATGCTCGGAGCTAAACTTCCCGTGCTACAGTTGCAACAATCGAGGACCTGCATTTTGAGTGTCTTCCTCATCAACCCTACTCGCCATACCTGGCCCCTTTGGATTACCACATCTTTGGGCCACTTCAAGAGGCGCTTGAAGTGTGGTGCTGCGCACACAACTTGCTTGCCAAAGAGGGAGGCCACAACGCGTTTGATAAAACCAAAAGAGTCTTTATTATGAAAGCTCGAACTGCAGCACTGGGCGGGCTCGAGCTTAGAGCCCGCATATATGTGCCGAGGCCACGCCTAATCCCCGGGCGAGGCCGCTCGGTCGAAGGACAGGGCATGTGCCATCGGTCCCCACCTGGGCGCTCGCGCCACCCACTGGTGCGCGGAATTATTGCCCCATGTGCCCGCCACACGCGCCCCCCCCATCATTCCCGTGCACCTGAAGGGTGCGTTTGCGGGGAAGCCGGATGACCCGGCCGAAATGCCCCATGGCGATGGGTGCAGGGCTGGGGGGCAGCGGGCCGGTGGGGCTGAGGGGTGCCGGGGGTCCGACCGCCGGGGGGCGGCCTCGACGCAGAGGCAGCGCTGCCGGCGGGGGGTGGTCCGGATCGAGGTGGGCCGGCTTGAGGCGGTCCACGGAAATGCGATCCGGGGCACCGCCGATGTCGACCGTGAAAAACTTGTCACCGGTCTTAAGCATGCGGAAGGGCCCGTCGTACGGGGGCCGTAGCGGTGCCCGGTGGGCGTCGTGCCCGGATGAACACGTACCTTGCCGTGCGAAGCTCTGGGGCGACATGGGAAGGCGGACAACCGTGGTGTGCCGTTGGCACCGGGGCGAACCTCCGGGCGGTCTCCTGAAGGGCGGAGTGCTGTTGCGCCGCGGACCAAGGAGCCGTGGCGTCGGGGATAAATTCACCCGGTACCCGCAGTGGTTGCCCGAAGACCAACTCCACCGAGGACGCGTGCAGGTCGTTCTTGGGCGCCGTCCTGAGGCCCAGCAGGACCCAGGGGAACCTGTCGACCCAGCCGCCGTCGCGGAGGCTGGCCCAGAGCGCGGCCTTCATAGAGCGATGAAAGTGCTCACACAGGCCATTGGCCTGGGGGTGGTAGGCCGTGGTGTGGTGTAGCTTCACCCCGAGTCCTCGCGCCACCGCGGCCCAGAGCTCTGAGGTGAACTGGGGGCCGCGGTCGGACGAGATGCCCGAGGGGGCACCGAACCGGGCAACCCAAGTGGTGATAAAGGCTTGCGCCACCTCAGCCGCAGACGTCGCCGCCAATGGGACGGCCTCCGGCCAACGCATGGTGCGGTCGACCATGGTGAGGAGGTGGGTGAACCCTCGCGAGGGGGGCAGAGGTCCCACCACGTCGACGTGCACATGGTCGAACCGCCGCTCAGGCACCGTAAATGGGGCCAACGGTGCCTGGGTGTGGCGGTGGACTTTTGCGCGCTGGCACGCGAGGCACGTCCTGGCCCAGTCGCGGACATCCTTCCTGAGGCCATGCCAGACGAACTTCGCCCCGACGAGTTTCTGGGATGCCTTCGCGCCAGGGTGGGACAGGCCGTGGATGGCGTCGAACACTGGGCGCTGCCAGCCAGCGGGCACGATGGGGCAAGGCCGGCCGAGGGAGACGTCGCATAGGAGGGCCATGCCCGCGGCGTTGAATGGCACCTCGGTGACGCGGAGGTCCGTGACGGCGGTCCGCAAGGCCTGGACGCCGGGGTCGGTGGTCTGGGCCTCCGCCATCCGGGCATAGTCGACCCCGAGGTGGACCGCGTGCACGACGGACCGGGAAAGGCAATCCGCCACCGGGTTGTCCTTACCCGCCACGTGACAGATGTCCGTCGTGTACTCGGACATGGCAGAGAGGTGGCGCTGCTGTCGTGCCGACCATGGCTCGGCGACCTTGGCCATCGTGAACACAAGGGGCTTGTGGTCAACAAAGGCCGTGAACGGGTGGCCCTCCAGCAGGTGGCGAAGTGTCGGACCGCCAGGTGGAGCCCGAACAGCTCGCGGTCGAAGGTGCTGTACCGGCGTTCGTGCGGGCAAAGCTGCCGGCTAAAAAACGCCAGTGGTTGCCAAGCACCACGCACCCATTGCTCGTGCACCGCACCCACCGCGTAGTCCGACACGTCGGTGGTGAGGGCGATCGGTGCATCGGGCGCCGGGTGCACCAGCATGATGGCGTCGGCCAGAGCCAGCTTTGCGACCGCGAACGCCGCGGCCATCGGCTCCGACCATGGGATGTCACCTTTGCCCGGCTTGCCCCGAAGAGCCTCGTGCAAGGGGCGGAGGAGCCGGGCGACGTGGGGCACGAAGCGGTGGTAAAAGTTTACCATGCCCAGGAACTCCTGGAGCCCCTTGCTCGTGCGGGGCCACGGGAAATCCCTGACTACCTCCACCTTGGCCGGTAAAGGGACGGCCCCGTGCTCGGTGATGCGGTGCCCCAAGAAGTCGATGGTGGCGACACCGAAACGGCACTTGGCAGGGTTGATGATTCGGCCATGCTGGCCCAGGCGTTCGAAAAGTGTGCGGAGGTTGAGCAGGTGATCCTCCCAGGATGCGCTCGCAACTAGGATGTCGTCCAGGTAGACAAACAGGAAAGGTAAGTCGTGCAAGACGCTATCCATAAGCCGCTGGAACGCCCGAGCCGCATTCTTCAACCCGAAGGGCATCCTTAGGAATTTGAAGAGGCCGAAAGGGGTGATGACGGCCGTCTTCGGGACGTCGTCCGGTTGGACGGGGACCTGATGGTAGCCCCGGATGAGGTCCACCTTTGAAAACACGGTTGTGTTGGCCAACCGGGCGGAAAAGTCCTGAATGTGTGGGACCTGGTAGCGGTCGGGGGTGTTGGCATCATTGAGCCGGCGGTAGTCCCCGCACGGCCGCCATCCCCCGCCGGGCTTCGGCACGATGTGCAGCGGGGAAGCCCAAGCGCTGTTGGAGCGCCGTACGATCCCCAGCCGCTCCAGCGTGGCGAACTCCGCTTTCGCCACGGCGAGCTTCGTGGGCTCGAGTTGGCGTGCCCGGGCATAGACCGGCGGCCCGACCGTGGGGATGTGATGCTCCACCCCGTGTTTAATGGCCACCGCTGAGAAGGTGGGCCGCGTGAGGGCCGGGAAACTGGCGAGGAGGCGGGTAAAGTCGTCCGCTGCCGGAAGCGTGCAAACTAAACTCGCCGGGACGGAACCGTCCAGCAAGCCGCTTGACAAGCTGCTCGGTGAGCCGCTCAGTGAGCCGCTCAACGAGCTGCTCAGCGAACAAGCGAGCAAGCTAAAGGTTTCGGCCTGGACGAGCCGTCTGCGCTTCACGTCGACCAACAACCCATGCGCACATAGGAAGTCCGCACCGAGCAATGCCATTGGCACGCTGGCGGTCACGAACGACCATTGAAAGCGCTGCCCTCCGAACCGCAGGGAGAGGCAGCGCTTCCCGAATGTGCGGATGGGTGTACCGTTGGCGGCAAGCAACGCGGGGCCCCGGCCCGCGGTTCGCTTGTCGGACATGTAGGCTGGGATGACGCTTACCTGCGCTCCTGTATCGCAGAGGAAACGGGGCCTGGACAAGGTGTCCGTGATGAATAGGAGGCTGCCGGAATGGCCGACGCTCAGGACCGCTAACGAGCGCTGGCCCGGTCGTTTCCCGACTTGTCAAACGAGCACGGCGGGCAACACTTCTTAGCCTTGTGGCCGAACCTGGCGTGGAAATAGCACCAGGCTTGCGGTAGCGGCGGCCGCGGCGGCCGCGGTGTTCTCGGCGGCGGTGGTGGTGGGCGCGGCGCGGCAGCGGCCACGAGGGACGCTGTAGCCTCTGCCCCGGGATCCACGACGGCAGCACCGTAACTCGACCGCGTGTCGCAAGCCGCGAAGAACTTGTCGGCCTCTATGGCCAGGGCGCGGGGTTCCCTTATTTCGGAACCGGCCAGCGCGCGGCGTACCTGTAGAGGTAGCTGGCGTAGAAAAAGCGCCCGGAATAAGAAATCCGGGGCTTGGTCACCCAGCAGCGACAGCATATAATCCATCCGCACGGATGGTCGTGTGTCGCCGAGTTCGGGAAGGTCCAGGAGGCGGTCGGCCCGTTCAATCTCCGTGAGGCCGAACGTGGCGATGAGGAGACGTTTGAGCGCCCTGTACTTGTGGTCGGCCGGCGGGTGCCGCAGGATGGACACGACTCGGGCGGCGACCACGCGGTAGTAACGGGTCTCGTCCGCCGTTATGCCTCGAAGCTGAAATTGCGCTTCGGCCTGCACGAACCACACGTCGGCCTGTGCTTTCCAAAACTCTGGGAGTTTTACCGCGACGGCGTTGTTGGCCATGGCGCGTTCCATGGTCAGCAATGGCTGAACCAATCGGGGTCACCAGTGAAGTGTGGTGCTGCGCACACAACTTGCTTGCCAAAGAGGGAGGCCACAACGCGTTTGTTAAAACCAAAAGAGTCTTTATTACGAAAGCTCGAACTGCAGCACTGGGCGGGCTCGAGCTTTGAGCCCGCATATATGTGCTGAGGCCACGCCTAGTCCCCGGGCGTGGCCGCTCGGTCGAAGGGCGGGGCATGTGCCATCGGTCCCCGCCTGGGCGCTCTCGCCACCCACTGGTGCGCGGAATTATTGCCCCATGTGCCCGCCACACGCTTGGTGGAACCACTTTCTGATCCGATGAAGAGGTCCAAGAGGCGGTGCACGAATGGCTACACACGCAGCCAAACTATTTTATTTTAGAGGAATCTAGGCCTTCGTAAAGCGCTGGAAAATATGCATTGAACGCAATGGAGATTATGTTGAAAAATAACACAGCAATTAACACACATACATGCAATATGGTAAACGAGTTGTGAAAAATATTTTTAGGCTACTTATTGAATGCCCCTCGTATATTGTATTATGTATATGAAATTTGAATTCCATATAAATGTGTTCTATATATATATACTGTATTGTTATTTCAATACCAACCAATGTGGCGGTGAAATGGTGGCGGTTTCGTAGGAGGTGAATTACTGTGTTGGATATATATATCCATGTTGGTCACATCGCTCTAAACTCTGGTCACTATGTTGCACGATACAAATATCGTAATAGTGAGTGATTATGCTTTATTTTAGGATATCAACTTTAATTTCAATGAATCAACTTAAATCACAAATGACACAAAAGGTCAGCGTAATTCGATGACGTTTACTGGTTTAGGGAAATGACGTTGGTTTCATGTGACCCATCGAAGGAGGTTTTTTGTGGCTGTCAATAGGGGTTCCTTGGCGGGTTTCTCCTCCAAACATGGATTCCGGTTTATTCATCGTGTGTTTCATTCTTGGCATGTCCATGTCGTTTGGATCGGTGATCGAAGCATTTCCTCATCGAAGCGGTAAGATCATTCGCGCTTAGCCTTATATATTTATTCCTCTTCATGTATTATTTAATTTCCTGTAAAGGGGAAGGAAGTCATTTCACGATTTTCACGTCTGGTGCTGAGACTAGGTTGTGTTTTTGTTGTCGTTTGTAAAGTCTTCGAGTATTCACGAACTGGTTACTCGAAGGAGTCATGGCCACAGGTACATTGATATAATAATCCCGTCACTGATGCGCTGAAAGGAATTTGTTCAATGTAGTCTCATTCCCGTATTCTATATTTATTTATTTATTTTAATTACTGTGTGTGCGATCCGTCCTTTGGTGACTTAGAAGGTCATTTGACCCATTAACACTGTGCTACATCCACACATATTTTCATATTTATTTTTTTTACACACCAAGTTGTCCATATAGTCAGGTTCGCTATGTTTTTTCGTTCAAAATCATGGTAGATTAGCAAACCTATACATTTTTGGAAACGTTATTACATGTAAAATCTGAAAATCAATGTTTACATTTACCAATTCCGACCAATTCGATTCGACCAATTCGACCAATCGACCAATTCCATTAGACCAATTGCTTCGATCGACCATTCGATCGATTCGATTCGATTCGATTCATCGAATTCGATTCGATCGACCATTCGACCAATTCGATTTGCCAATCAATTTGACCGACCTTTGCTTGTGTGGAACGGACTGTGAAAACGATGCGGACTATATTGTCGGATACGACACACAGGACAGTGATGACGAACTCTAAATGGCATATTCTGTAATCGTGTATGTTTGATGCCATTGACTGCCTGTGTATATTTTGTCATTGACTGCCTGTGTAGATGTGAAGTTATACTGACTGCATGTGTATATATGATTTTGCTGACTGCCTGTGTATGTTTGGTGATATGAATTATTGTGACACATTTTGATGTTATTAACTGCCTGTACAAAATGATAACATGTATTTGATTATGCAACTTATCGCGAATATAAAGACAGTATTTTGCAATTCAAAACCTTTGATTCGTGTCTTACCATTCCCCATAGCACTAATTTGATACTTTCATTGGATTCCTTGTGCCTGAAAATATAGGTTTAGTATATTTAAAAAAGTTTTTAGGGTAATTAGAGGCAGAAATAGAACAAAATATGTATTTTACAGTGGCCATTTTGAAAATCCAAAATGGCCGCCATACAGGTATCTCTCCAAATGTAAACATTGATTTTTAGTTTCCTTATGCTATAACCTTTCCAAAAATGTATAGGTTTGCTAATCTACCATGATTTTGAACGAAATGTAATTTATTGACATAGTGAACCTGACTAATAAATTCGTACACAATTTTTAGACCCAGAATCGATTATATCTTGTCATTTCTGACAACTTTTCTACAGAGTAATATTGCAGAAAAAATTATTAACGGAGAAAATACGAAAATAAATTGCCTCCTTCCGACGAGAAGGTGCCAATCATAGAGCAGTGACACATCATGTGATCATATCGGCCAATGAGCGGCCTTCCCGGTTAGGGTTAGGGTTTCATTTAGGTTAGGGTTACAGGAGATTCATTTAAATTTAATATTTATTTCGGTCAAAATAACTCATTTTAGCTCACCTGGAACGAAGTTCAGGGGTGCTTATGCGATGGCGCGTCGTCCATCCATCCGTCCGTCAGTCCGTAAACACTTGGAACTTCTCCGAAACCACCAATGAGATTGTGACCAAATTTGGCCCAAATTATATTTGTTGTGTTATGACTAAAGTTTGTTCACGGAATTAAAAAAAAATCGGGGTCTAAGGGGGTTTACCGGGGTCAAAGTGGATCCAGGTTTCACCCCCAAAATAGGAATTTGATTTTTTTCCTGAAATCACACACGCAATTTCGATGAAACCTCACCACAACCATCATCATCCATGATGTACCAATGTGTTTGTTCAAGGCATTACAGAAATTGGGGTCTTAGGAGGTATATGGGGTTGGGGGAGGGAGGGTTGCCCCCCAAAATAGGTATTTTTTTTCTTTGTTTAAAGTCTTATGATTATGTTAGTATGATTCTACATGCTGCTCAGTCTTCCAGCAACCATTGAAATTGGTTTAAAATACCCTTGGTCGATGCAGTATACTGTTTATTCCACCAGGTGAGCACCAGGGGTATTGCCCCGATGTTTGATGATTGGGATGGGAGGTCCCATCTCAAAAATGAGTCATTTGCTGACGAAATGAATATCAAATTCGAATGAATTTCATCAAAAAACATCGAAAAAACCTAGGTTTGATGTGAAAAACTATTATGGGCAACTTGTTAAAATTTACCCACACCATATTAATTTGATCTGTCAGTTTATTGATTTTTAGTTCATTGGGGGTGATGAAGTGGAGCACAAGACCTCTCAAATTAATGTCCTTCCTTTCATTCGTCCATCAAAAATTAAGAACCTTTCGAACATGCAGTGTTTAATTTTAAATGGTTCTAAAGTTTAATTCTAGAGGTTTCTAATTAGAATCTCTAGAATTACCCTCCAGAACTAATTACAATATCTATAATTACCCTCCAGAACTATACTAGAATTGATTAGAATCTATAAAATTAATTGGAATCTCTACAATTACCCTCTATAATTAATTAGAATCTCGAGAATTACCCTCTAGAATTAATTAGAATCTCCAGAACTATACTAGAATTGATTAGAATCTCTACAATTACCCTTTAGAATTAATTATAATTTCTAGAATTAGAATCTCAAGAACTATACAAGAATTGATTAGAATCTATAAAATTAATTGGAATCTCTACAATTACCCTCTAGAATTAATTATAATCTCTAGAATTATCCTCTAGAATTAATTACAATCTCCAGAACTATACGAGAATTGATTAGAATCTATAAAATTAATTAGAATCCCCACAATTACCCTCAAGAATTAATTAGAATCTCGACAATTACCCTCTAGAATTAATTCGAATCTTTAGAATTACCCTCTAGAATTCATTAGAATCTCTAGAGTTACCCTCTAGAATTAATTAGCATCTCTCGAATTACCCTCTAGAATTAATTAGCATCTCTCGAATTACCCTCTAGAATTAATTAGCATCTCTCGAATTACCCTCTAGTATTAATTAGCATCTCTCGAATTACCCTCTAGAATTAATTAGAATCTCTAGAATTACCCTCTAGAATTAATTAGCATCTCTCGAATTACCCTCTAGAATTAATTAGCATCTCTCGAATTACCCTCGAAAATTCATTAGAATCTCTAGAATTACACTCTAGAATTAATTAGCATCTCTAGAATTACCCTCTAGAATTAATTAGCATCTCTAGAATTACCCTCAAGAATTCATTAGAATCTCTAGAATTACCCTCTAGAATTAATTAGAATCTCTAGAATTACCCTCTAGAATTAATTAGAATCTCTAGAATTACCCTCTAGAATTCATCAGAATCTCTAGAATTACCCTCGAGAATTAATTAGCATCTCTAGAATTACTCTCTAAAATTCATTAGAATCTCTAGAATTACCCTCTAGAATTCATTAGAATCTCTAGAATTACCCTCTAGAATTAATTAGCATCTCTAGAATTACTCTCTAAAATTCATTAGCATCTCTAGAATTACCCTCAAGAATTCATTAGAATCTCTAGAATTACCCTCTAGAATTAATTAGCATCTCTCGAATTACCCTCTAGAATTAATTAGAATCTCTCGAATTACCCTCGAAAATTCATTAGAATCTCTAGAATTACACTCTAGAATTAATTAGCATCTCTAGAATTACCCTCTAGAATTCATTAGAATCTCTAGAATTACCCTCAAGAATTCATTAGAATCTCTAGAATTACCCTCTAGAATTAATTAGAATCTCTAGAATTACCCTCTAGAATTAATTAGAATCTCTAGAATTACCCTCTAGAATTCATCAGAATCTCTAGAATTACCCCCGAGAATTAATTAGCATCTCTAGAATTACTCTCTAAAATTCATTAGAATCTCTAGAATTACCCTCTAGAATTAATTAGCATCTCTAGAATTACCCTCGAGAATTAATTAGAATATCTAGAATTACCCTCTAGAATTCATTAGAATCTCTAGAATTACCTTCTAGAATTCATTAGAATCTCTAGAATTACCCTCAAGAATTCATTAGAATCTCTAGAATTACCCTCTAGAATTAATTAGAATCTCTAGAATTACCCTCTAGAATTAATTAGAATCTCTAGAATTACCCTCTAGAATTCATCAGAATCTCTAGAATTACCCTCGAGAATTAATTAGCATCTCTAGAATTACCCTCTAAAATTCATTAGAATCTCTAGAATTACCCTCTAGAATTAATTAGCATCTCTAGAATTACCCTCGAGAATTAATTAGAATATCTAGAATTACCCTCTAGAATTCATTAGAATCTCTAGAATTACCTTCTAGAATTCATTAGAATCTCTAGAATTACCCTCAAGATTTCATTAGAATCTCTAGAATTACCCTCTAGAATTAATTAGAATCTCTAGAATTACCCTCTAGAATTAATTAGAATCTCTAGAATTACCCTCTAGAATTCATCAGAATCTCTAGAATTACCCTCGAGAATTAATTAGCATCTCTAGAATTACCCTCTAAAATTCATTAGAATCTCTAGAATTGCCCTCTAGAATTCATTAGAATATCTAGAATTGCCCTCTAAAATTCATTAGAATCTCTAGAATTGCCCTCTAGAATTCATTAGAATCTCTAGAATTACCCTCGAGAATTAATTAGCATCTCTAGAATTACCCTCTAGAATTCATTAGAATCTCGAGAATTACCCTCTAGAATTCATTAGAATCTCTAGAATTACCCTCTAGAATTCATTAGAATCTCTAGAATTACCCTCGAGAATTAATTAGCATCTCTAGAATTACCCTCTAGAATTAATTAGAATCTCTAGAATTACCCTCGAGAATTAATTAGCATCTCTAGAATTACCCTCTAGAATTCATTAGAATCTCTAGAATTACCCTCAAGAATTAATTAGAATCTCTAGAATTACCCTCTAGAATTAATTAGCATCTCTAGAATTACCCTCTAGAATTAATTAGAATCTCCAGAATTACCCTCGAGAATTAATTAGCATATCTAGAATTACCCTCTAGAATTAATTAGAATCTCGAGAATTACCCTCTAGAATTCATGAGAATATCTAGAATTACCATCGAGAATTCATTAGAATCTCTAGAAATATACTAGAATTGATTAGAATCTATAAAATTAATTGGAATCTCTACAATTACCCTCTAGAATTAATTAGAATCTCTAGAATTACCCTCAAGAATTAATTAGAATCTCTAGAAATATACTAGAATTGATTAGAATCTATAAAATTAATTGGAATCTCTACAATTACCCTCTAGAATTAATTAGAATCTCTAGAATTACCCTCAATAATTAATTAGAATCTCTAGAATTACCCTCTAGAATTCATTAGAATCTCTTGAATTACCCTCTAGAATTCATTAGAATCTCTGGAATTTCCCTCTAGAATTCATTAGAGTCTCTAGAATTAGAATCTCTAGAATTACCCTCGAGAACTCATTACAATCTCTGGCATTACCCTTTAGAACTGTAGTTTAACATGTTCCTGCATGCATGCTGAGCATTCTGTGGCGGATTATGTCATTTTGAAATTCCCGTATTGGGAAGCATGGATGAACATTTCTCTGGCTTTGTGAATGTTCCTGCAGAATGTGCAACGTACAGCAATACAAGCTGTGAGCGGTGTCTGAAGAACGTGTCGGTGAGTCATACAAGTGGAAAATGAATTTCTAACTGTCCCCTCCACGAGACATCTTCCTTTGTCGTTCACCTCAAACGACCACACAAGATGATGAGGACAATCTTATCGATGTTTACATCATAATGTAGCTTCCGTGCTGCTCTTTACAGTGCTTATGGTGCTTTGTGGACAACAGCTGCAAGGACTACCCTACAACTAGAATTTTACCCATACATTCCTGCCCGTTGTCAAAGGCTCGCTGGGGCGTGTGCTGGGGTACGTACACCTCCAATTCACATTCTCTACGAATTGCTTCCATGACACTTTGTTGAACCAACTTCACTTCTGGGTTTAGAAATTCCTAACTAGTTGCATTGTATTTGCTCATTGTGTATTTTTACCTGTAGAGTTGAATTTTCTGAACATTATCTCAGGCTCATGGATGAGGTGTAGCACCAGGTCATGGAGTACACCGGGTACTGATGACATCATGTTGTGATGTAGTCAGCGGGAAATTGAGGAATTTGAATTTAAAATCTCCTAACTCCCCCCTTCGTAATGGGATTCTTGTTTGTCCATGCTCTCTCCACTAAATGCTGGACATCAAGCAAGGAAACGGCATGTACCCTTTCATATTACTCGGCCGGTGTCTGAATCCAACCACAGACCTCCAAGACACACAGTGTACGCTCTAACCACAACGCCACTGACTGGTCATTAGGCTGTTATTTATAAAAACGAACTTGTAAAATCAAGTTACTTATCTTGCATTTCCATGAAAAATTTGCCTATTGTGGGTGGTTTTTTTTGTTTTTGTTTTTTTTACATTATTTTGAAAAATGTGGACATAGCTGAAGTTTGCAATCGTACAACCCGAGCTATTCCATGAGCCTTGGCGTGTCGAGAGAAAACAAAAGTGGCACTTTTTTTTTTATGCCTCCGCTCCGAAGGTGGCCGGAGGCATTGTTTTCGGGTTGTCTGTCCATATGGGCTAAACCTCGTTTTTCTCAGCAACCACATGTCCAATTGAGGTTAAACCTTCAGGGTAAGAGACACCCATGCAGAATGTTATCACACGTGTGACGTCATAGGTCACGTGGTATTGCAGCCATCTTGGAATAAACACAAATAATAATAAAAATATTTCTCGGAAACCGCTGAATGGAAAAATTTGAAACTTGGCACATTGTGAAGTACTCCCAATGGGGAACAAAATGGTGATAATGATTATATCATAGGTGAAGTCGTATACCAGCCAAAAATTATAATGTAATTCCTTATCCTAAAAATATGAAATTGCATGCACATGATCTATGACCTATTTGTATTGTAATATTAAATGTATGACATCATAGGTCACATGGTTTGGCAGCCATATTGGATTTAACCTAAAACCTTTAAAAAAACATCTTCTCCCAAACCACCAAATTGATTGACTTGAAACTTTACATGTGTCATTGACTGGGCATGGTGATTAAAAGATGATCACAAAAACATCATTGGTCTCATGGTGTGGCAGCCATATTGGATTGAAGGAAAATATTAAATAATTATATCTCTGAAACCGCTTACCCTATTGATGCGAAATTTTACAAATATCATCCAGCACAATTGTTGCATATAGTTTGAAAATGATATTGTAGGTCATGTAGTTTGGCAGCCATCTTGGATAGAAAATCGAACTTTATCCGATCAACACAAAGCTTCACAAACGTTATCCCCTACCCATACATGTGCAGAGTGTACATTTTTAAAGGGCATATGTCACGTGGTGTGGCAGCCATATTAGCTTAAAAGCCGATATTTTAAATAAAAAAAAACCTTCCTGAAAGTGCTTCAACGATCGATGTGAAACCTTTCAAGGCTGGTGAAAATGTGATACTTCAAAACAGCTGAAGGGGTTTAAATCAAACTTGTTTATTTTCAGGACAGTGAACGAGGGCATCTACCCATTGTGGGATTATGCGGAGGCATATTGACAACACAGTCGCATTGCTCGAGTTTATTTCAGTTTTCAAAACTATTTTCTTCCATAGAAACCCTTTTGCCTTTTTTCATTTTGATACCAAAACTGTTGTCCTGTGACCCTGAGGTTGTGATGGAAATTGTGGATCTTGGAAATTTGAACTCATAATGGGAAGGGATTGGGGGAGGAAGAGGTTGGGATTTCACCAACAGGTGAAGGGAAAGGTTTTAAAGGTTTGGAAAAGTGATGAGAGGCTGATGCTTAACCTATTGATTGTGCTGTGATCTCTGCAGTGAACTTTGAGGCCTTGATAATTGCCATGGCAACAATGGCTGGACTCATTCTGCTCTCTATTACCCTCTGTTGTTGCTGTTGCTGTCGTCGCAATTGGTGCAAAGACTGCTGCAGGTACTAGTGAACTTTGTATAAGAGGAAGTTATCGATTACCTCAACCTTGTACACCACTGATGAAGATGACAAAAGCAGTATTGGTGTTAGCAAAAACCTGAGTAATTCTCTTCATAAAAAACCTAATCTGAAAGCAGTCAAATAATTTTAACAAAATGGCCACAATTCTATGAACATTCTTTCTGGTTATCTGCACCACCTGGCTTCCCACTCCCGAAGTCATTGCCTTGTACTCGAAAGGCTGCCTTACAATAGCCAATGTTTGCCAACAACGTAACAACATTGTCGGTGACGAATCTTGTTTTGTCGGAGACTGCCGCACACTTGACTCGCATTGCTCGATTGTCAGTGTCAGGTTTTTTGGTAAATAAAATGGTACCGAAGAACAAATACAGGGAGGGGATGACAAGGATAAAGGTTCTGAGCACTGTTGCTTTGGACCTTGTGCTGATATGTTGCCGACGTCATGCAAGGAGAAAGAAGCATCTGTGGGAGAAATCCTGGGTGGAGAGATGGTCGGCTCTGGGACTGTAAAACAAACTTGCTCGTGGAAATTGCTATAGAAGACGAGGGAGTTTATATTTATATTTACTAGGAAATATCCATTCCCTTTGGGAATGTGCCGCTGCATTAAACTCTCGTTTCCGCTTCTTCAATTCCGGAAAGGCGCTTTAAAAACGAGCATCTTCATGTTTAAACGGACATTAATTTTTGTTCCAAATAATTTGATTATTAGCTTTCAAACGGTGCCATCATTTTGAGAGCGAGTCGCAATAACCGTTTTTGACCACAGTACTGTTGCAGTGACTCTACACACACACATGCGCACACACCAAGTAGGTACCGATCAATGTAATAAGTTTGTATGACTGTGTCCTGAGACTTGGTCTTGGTTTCTAAAGGGTTGTTAACCCTTTGAGTACGGGATTTTTTTTTGATAAAAATACCACCGGTACGGGATTAATTTGCATTTTGGCATGGGAATGCAACCACGTACTGACGATCTATTTATAGGTATAGTCGATGACGTGTAGTAACGTCATCCGTACACAAAACTTTTTCGCAGGTTGTGGCACTGGACGTCATCCATACTCAAAGGGTACCGAAGTATAGGAAACAAGGATAAAAAGACATAAAATGTCATAGCCCCGGTGGTTTTAGTAATTTTGCTGTACGGAGCTAAAGGCCGTCAGTTGACCATCTTTGATTGAATTACAAAACAAAGTCTTCTGCATATGTATACTCTCATGTATTGTCTTTGTGCCAAGTTTGAACACAGTTGGTCCATTCATGTCTGAAAAATTGTTGGGGACACCTTTAAGTAATAGAATGGCTACCAGTTGGCCATCTTGGATCTGATTTCAAAATAAAATGACGTGCATGTGTAAGCCATCATTCATTATCTGTGTGCCAAGTTTGAACAACATATGTAAATGCCTGTCTGAGAAATGGTTGAGGACGTGTTCAACATTGGGTTGTTGTTTTTTTCAACTAAAATGGCCGCCAGTCGGCCATCTATGATCGATCACATAGTTAAACAAAATGACGTGCATATGTATACCGTCATATATTGTCTTTGTGGTTAAGTATGAACAGAATCGGTCCATACCACTCCGAGATATGGTTGTGGATGGACAGACGGGACCCAATCCATAAGCCCCCGTTTTGGACTATGTCCAATGGGGGCTAATAAAGGGCAGGTTCTGGCTATTACATTGAAGTTTCCTAATACCTCTTTTGCTTAAGTTCACAAAAAGTACAATTTTTTATTATTATTATTAATGCTGCAGATGATATGACACTTTAGCCAGAAGCCAATGAAAGCCGAATTTTAATTGGTCAATACATTCTGCCACTTCTGCGATTGTTGGAGAACGCTCAATCGTCCTTCTTTTTTGATGGACATTTCATCTTTTATCCTTCAGCTACTTCTCAAACTTTGGTGCTTTATTAAAAGGAGGATAGCCTCAGTTATCACTTAATACCCCGCACTTATCACTTAATACCCCCTTGTATGTGGTGAGGAGCTCAGGTGTGCCAAGGAAGGACTTCGCACGACGGAGGATGCCCAGTCAGCGACTGGCTTTGGAGGCCAGATTGGAAATGTGGTTTTCCCAGGAAAGATCATGGTAGATAGTGAGACCCAAAAGCTTGAGTGACAGAACTTCTTGGAGAGGATTATTCAGAAAGTAGATGGGAGGGTTGTCCAGTCGGTCTTTTCGGAGAGACATAGTAAGAGTTGATAAGAGGTAAGAGGGATACCTCGTTGTAAAAGTTGAACATGTTTAAATTTTTACCATTGTCACCGATGCACCTGAAAAGAAGTTGATGAGGCTCATCAACTGCCACACATTACAGGTTAGAAAAAGCTGTCGCCGACTGAAGTGTCACTGAAAATGTTGTTGCATTATGTCGATTTAGTGTGGTTGACTTGGACAAAACAAATCAAACAAAACGTTGTTGAAAACGAGAAAAAGAGTTATAGTAAGAAATCCAGGGTAGAGATTAAAGTGAATCAAATTAATTTCTTGAGCATGGTGCATATGTATTAATTGCATTATTTATTTTATGCTAAGTCCAATGAGAAGTGTTATGATTTATGGGAGCGAGACATGGGTAATGAACGTAGAGCAGCAACGAAGGCTGGAAAGGGTGGAAATGTGAATGGTTCGGTGGATGTGCAGAGTATCATTGAGAGAGAGGAAGACAAATGATGAATTGCGAAAGATGATGGGAATAGAGCCTGTGATGGATGCTGTGAAGAGAAAAAGGTTAGGATGATTTGGTCATGTGTTGAGGAAGGATGAAAGTGACTGGTTGAGAAGAGTGATGGAAATGAATGTAGAAGGAAGTAGAGGACGGGAAAGACCGAGAAAGACTTGGCTAAAGATGGCGGAAGAAGAAATGCGGGCAAGGGGGTTAACAAGGAGAGATGCAGAAAATAGGGCAAAATGGAGAAGATTGTCATGGGGCAAAATGGAGAAGACCTCCCATGGGGATTGTCTAATTTATCTATTTACCGCAAGGCTAACCACCGCTCTAGCAGGGAAAATGACCTTAAAATGCCTGTTTTGTTGTGTTGTATTTTATGCCTCCGTTGACAGTCTCCATTGGCATTGTTTTCGGTTTGTCTGTCTGTCCGTACGTCCATGATAGGTTTTTGCTATCGCGATAACTTAAGAATGGCTGAAGGCAACCACACCAAACGTGGTACAAGTATATATAATGATGTAAAGATGAACTGATTAGAATAAGGGGTCAAGAGGTCAAAGGTTAGAGGTCCCGTTTGATTAAAAATTCTGTTACTGCACTAACTTGTGAACCAGTGATGGGATTTTGACCAAACTTGGTATAAGTATATATTGTGATGAAAATATGGACTGATTCGATTTTGGCATCAAAGGTCATGGCGGGTAAAAATGTGATATTTGAGAACAGCTTAAGGGATTAATCAAACTTGGTACAAGTATGTATAATGATGTGATAATGTGAGCAGAGGCGTTTTGGTCAAACAAAGAGGGATGTTCTAATTTATCTTCCATTTACATGCCTTTAAAGGTTTCCTTTTTTGCTTTGCCACTTGATATTGGTGTGGAAGGATTGCAAACCACTCTGATTGCAGTGCTGACAACACCAACATTTTTTCACTAGACTCTACTTCAGATCTGTTTTAAGTGTACCTTCGTGTTTGTAAGTGAAGAAAAACAGTTGAGTTTGTACATTGCAGCATCAATCATCCAATGATGTGTTGAGGTAAGTGGGGGTTTAATGGTTTTGGGATTGTGAAAGCAGTAATACACACATTCGGACGAAGTCCAACAGGGCTCTTCCAATTTCTGCTTCTTCGGAACCAGGCTTCACAAAGAGTCACCAAACATTTGGGGATGTTTAAAGGGGCAGTGGTTAATTTGCAGATGTTGAAAGGGGTAGTAGTTAATTTGCAGATGTTGAAAGGGGTAATGGTTAATTTGCAGATGCTGAAAGGGGTAGTGGTTAATTTGCAGATGTTGAAAGGGGCAGTGGTTAATTTGCAGATGTTGAAAGGGGCAGTGGTTAATTTTCAGATGTTGAAAGGGGCAGTGGCTAATTTGCAGATGTTGAAAGGGGCAGTGGTTAATTTGCAGATGTTGAAAGGGGCAGTGGTTAATTTGCAGATGTTGAAAGGGGTAATGGTTAATTTGTAGATGCTGAAAGGGGTAGTGGTTAATTTGCAGATGTTGAAAGTGGCAGTGGCTAATTTGCAGATGTTGAAAGGGGCAGTGGCTAATTTGCAGATGTTGAAAGGGGCAGTGGTTAATGTGCAGATGTTGAAAGCTGGATTGGTTAATTTGCAGATGTTGAAAGCGGTAGTGGTTTTGTGGGTTGCCCTTACAATTGTGTACTTTTGTTAGTGTATGATGGGTTGTTAACATTCACCTTCAAATTCTTGATTTTGTTTTCACTTCCAACTTCCGATTTTGTTGTCCCCCGTCGCACCGCGGAGCAAAAGGGGGACTGTGGTTTACCCCTCCGTGCGTGTGGGCGTGCGTGCGTGCGAGGACCGCATTCGAATTTGGTGTGTGGGTGCAACCCACGTCAAAATCCAAGATGGCCGCCACCATGTATGCCTGAACCTTGTGAGCGGAATATCTTGAAAAACAAGCATTCTGAGTATTGCGCTGCAATACATGTCCCCTACCAAAGTTCAAAGTGCCATAACTTTGTCAAAAATGATCGAATATGCAAATTTATGCACGGTTGATGCGGGTTTTCAAACTTGATCTGAGGTATGCTGAGACATGTGTGTCACGCCTCGCCTCGTTGATAAGCCCGCAAGGTCGCTCCGTGGAGCGGTCTGCACGTATTGCACTGTGTGAATTATATAAATTATTGCCAACTCATGTACGAGCGATTCAAGAGATATCCATTAAAAAAAAATATTTTCGTTTAATTAACGATATCTGCCAAACCACATGCCCCATCGCAAATTCCAAAAGGACATTTTAGTGGCCTGACATGATGAACAGATCTGTGAAGTTTCCCCTCGATTGGATCAAAAATGAGGGAGGGGCTCGGTTTTAAAGGTTCGTGCTTAAAAACGTCATAACTCTGAAACCATCAGTAATTTATTATATTTTCCGGTTCACGATCAATGATCGATGTGTATATATATATATGTTGCTCGGCTTGGTTCCGCCCCTCCGGAAAGCGCGTGCTGTGTCGCGCTGTTGACGTTCGCGAGACGAGGCTGAGGACGTGCAGTGCGGCTTGAGGAGAACTCGAGAATAAACAAGAGATATCCATTTAAAAAAAAAAAAAATTTCGTTTAATTAACGATATCTGCCAAACCACGTGCCCTATCGCAAATTCCAAAAGGACATTTTAGTGCTGAACAGATCTGTGAAGTTTCCCCTCGATTGGATCAAAAATGAGTGAGGAGCTCGGTTTTAAAGGTTCATGCTTAAAAACGTCATAACTCTGAAACCATGTGAAGGATGACGTCATGCTCGTTGACCTTTTTGTTCGTCATGGGTATGCGATTCTGCCTGCAAAGTTTGGCCTCGATCTGTTCAGCCATTGCAGAGAAAAAGGGGTTTTCGTGTTTTCATGAAAAACAATATGGCGGCCGAACCACATGACCTGTGACGTCATAATTACCATTAAAATATTCTACAGACCGAGTCTATCATATGGTGAAAATTCTATCTCAATCGGTCCTATTATTGCAGAGAAATTTGTTTTTAAAGGAAATTAAAACTTAAAATGGCACTGAGTTAAGGATCATCAGAATTATCAGAATTCCCAAAGTTCTAAGTGCCATAACTTTGTCAAAAATGATCGAAACGTCGTGAAGTTCGAACTTGACCAGTAACTTATCATGAGGAAACCATGTGCCAAGTTTGAAATCATTAGCATTAAGCGTTTAGAAAAAAAAGTCCGGAAAACTGTTCTTTGCATGACGGACGGACGGACGGACTGACGGACTGACGGACTGACGGACTGACGGACTGACTGCAAACCTATAGTCCCCTCCGGTGTACACCGGTAGGGGACTAATAAGCGAAGTACCAACTTCTAATCTGGTGTGTGGGTGTATCTCGGCATAAGGAAGAACCCTATTGAAAATTGGGTCGCCACGTCAAAATCCAAGATGGCCACCACCATATATATGTCTGAACGTTGTGAGCGAAATATCTTGAAAAATAAACGAACTACTAACTTCTAATTAGGTGTGTGGGTGTATCTACACATAAGGAAGAACGCCATTGAAAATTGGGTCGCCACGTCAAAATCAAAGATGGCCACCGCCATGTATGTCTGGACATTGTGAGCGGAATGTCTTGAAAAATAAGCGAAGTACCAACTTCTAATCTGGTGTGTCGGTGTATCTAGGCATAAGGAAGAACGCTATTGAAAATTGGGTCGCCACGTCAAAATCCAAGATGGCCGCCACCATATGCATGTCTGGATCTTGTGAGCGAAATATCTTGAAAAATAAACGAACTACTAACTTCTAATCTGGTGTGTGTGTGTGTATCTACGTATACGGAAGAACGCTATTGAAAATTGGGTCGCCACGTCAAAATCCAAGATGGCCGCCTTGCGTCTTCCACTTTGTCAACTCGCATCACTTCAACGATGGCGGACCGAGGCGTAACGCTTGTTTTCAATATGACTTTCAAAATGACGTAATCTGCCCCAGAATGCTCGTTTGGGCATGCACAGAACCCCCAAGAAATGGCGGTGTTCAGGTGACAAAGTATATTGTGTGTTCGAGGTAAGGATTGTTAAAATGGCACAACGCTTCTAAAAGAAGCCAAAAATACTTGGAAAAATACCTGCCAGAAAGGGATGTGCCTCTGCACAACAAAAATTGGAGAAATTTCTCAGTTCACCCAAAAAGCCAAGATCTTGCAGCTTTCCGTACTGCAAAATGCCAAGTGTTACGTGGTCCCCTCGGTGAATACCTGGTCTCGGTGACCCCCGGACCGTGAGAGGAACTTCGCCAGAAAGTTATATTATATATGCGCTTTCGCCACGCAATCCATATGAATTCCACCCAAGAGACAACTGATGTTCAAGGATATATTTCAATGGTAATGATACCATACAATTTCAATGATACAACCACGGAGATTTTCCCCGAGCAATCAACAATAAACCACCATACACAATTCCCAATCCACAATCAATTCCCTATGATTAAGATGGCCATCTTATATGTGTGTGTCCCCGTGAGTACTCACGACCCCCTTTTGGTCTCGGTCCCGCACAAGGTCTCTGGGCCCCTCCTGACCAAGATGATGGTCGGCGTCGCCGCACTCGGGCGGTTGAACGAACCCCGGGTGGACGTGTTTCCACCGGGCAGGTATCGTACCCGGCACCCCGGCTGCAGCCCCTCGTGGCCACGCGAAGCGGGTACGGGAAAGCAAGCCGAAAGCCCCACGCCGCTTGCAAGGCATGTTAGGCCCCAACGGGCGACCCGTACGCGTCTTTTTAGACGGTGTCGCGAACGGTGCCAAACGCTGGGTCGGTGCACGGCCACACGACAGTTTGACGTCCACCGGGCAGGTATCCGTCCCGGTAACTCCTCTCGCCAGACGGGCTCGGGAACGCCGCTTTTCCACACGGCTCAATCAATCCCACCTTTCGTCAGAGCGGGGCGAGGAAGAAGAAGAATACTCGTCGTTTTTCTTCCTCGTGTCTTTTCTTCTTCCGTTTCCGGTCACTTCCGTTTCCGGACACTTTTCAGAAGGGCTCCTGACCCTCCAACCACAACAACCCTTAATCTATTGAACATGGATAAGCAACCCTGAATGGTAATTCACATACATTCACATAAATATGTAACACTCCCCCCCTTCAAGAAAGAAAGTTTGAACCCAGCGAAAACTTTCTTTGCCGGCCAATTTGGAGAAACAAACCAGATAACTCAACCCCCCCACATTATCAGTTCCCCCCGGGCACAGTTATCACTTAAAAATAAAGCAACCAAAATTTCACCACAACCCCTCCAGATTACTCACTCTGGACTAAGCACCAGCAACGACATTGTCCCTGCCAAATCAAACTCCATCTCATGACCCTCTGACTTTGACCGTCAGTTTCTTGTGAATGAAGGTTAAGGGGTTGATCAAAGATCCAAAGTTAAGCCACTCGATAGCACTTTTTCCGGGAGGCCAAGCCGAGTATTCACTACATGGATGCCTTTAGGAACGTGGAGTTCACGGTTAGTCCGTGCAGGAAAGTTCTCTACATGGGCGCCTTGAGGAACGTGGAGTTCACGGTTAGTCCGTGCATGAAAGTTCACTACATGGACGCCTTTAGGAACGGCGTTCACGGTTAATCCGTGGAGGAATCTTGGCTCGGCGGCTCCGCCGCATTCAGTGCTTCAACTTCTCAGAACTTCCCTAATACTTAGGGTGGGACCACTTGTCCCTGTAGTCCCATGAATAGCGGTCTCCTTCTCGGCCACTACTTTGCCAATCCTTCCTTCGGGAGCGGCCGTAACTCAGGGAGCCTCCATAATAATATTGATTGCGGCCACCACCAAAACTACCGCCCAGTTGTCCTCTCCTGTAAGACCTCTCGACGCCTACGAAATGCCTTCCCTACTGTTATGGTCCGACCCTCCAAATCCTTGCCATTCCAATTCTTCTCTGCCTCTCTGGCGTCTTTTGTGCTGGCAAACGTGACAAAGCCGAACCCTCTTGACTGTTGCGTTTCCCAGTCTCTTACCAACCGCACTTCCACCAGCGGCCCATATCTGTTGAAGACAGAGGTCAGAACTTCTTCCTCTGTTTTGAAGTTCAGTCCCCCTACAAATAACTTGGCACTTTTGTCGCCATCCCGAGCTGGTGTGGCGTTATTTTCCCTGCTGGGCTCTTTACCAACCCTCAGGTTACCATAAACTTGACCCCCGGCCAAATCATTCCCGATAACCACAGATACACCCTCTACAGGAAGCGTGGCTTGTAAACCGACGGTGACCGGTCCTGACACCAAATCGGACTCCAAATGGATGACATGAAGGGGAGCACTAACACCGCCCCCGATCCCCTGTAAACGAACACTATCCCCCGTTGCCGTCTCCTCGGACCATGGCAAAATGCCTTCAAGTATTAAAGATTGATGTGCCCCTGTGTCCCTCAATATCCTAACCGGTTTCCGGTTAGTCGAGGCTCCATCCCGTGACACAAACCCCTCGGAAATAAATGGTTGGTAACCCTTTTGATGGCGATTTCTCACAATGGCCATTGCGTTTGGAGTCGTAGTAGTCGGACTCCGCTCTGGGTCTTCGCTTTTCATGCGGTAACAACTGGACCTCAAGTGTCCAGGTTTCTTGCAAAAAGCGCAAGTAGGCCCGGAGGAAAAACTCGTGGTCTGCCTCGGGCCCCCCGAACTATAAGTTTGTCTTGGGCCCGCATCCCTCTGATTTCGAACAGGTGGGGTATCGTAGTTGTCCCCATAATCATCTCGAGGCCGCCGCCATGTATGGTCGTTCTCCGCACCTGCTGTTCCCCACCTCCCCTGCGGAGATCTAGGCGAGGAGTTAGGTTCGTGGACCCCTATTCGGTGGGTTAAGGCATAATCATCTGCCATGGTGGCTGCGTCCCACAACTTTGGTACTTTCTTTTCCTGCAGGTACACTTTGATGTCCTCGTGGACACACTGCTGGAATTCCTCCACCAGGATCAAGTCCCGCAATGTTTCAAAGTCTTTCCCGACTCCTTTTGACTCACACCACCGATCAAACATGTTTTCTTTCACTCTGGCAAACTCCACATGGGTCTCACTCTCCCTCTTCCTGGCATTCCTGAATTTTTGCCTGTAAGCTTCCGGAACCAACTCATAGGCTTTGAGGATTTGCTTCTTCAGTACCTCATAATCTGCACATTGGTCCATTGGTAGCGCCGAATAAATTTCCTGAGCTTTCCCCACCAGCACACTTTGCACGAGTATGGTCCAGGCCTCCTCCGGCCAGTTTAATTGTCGAGCCACTTTCTCAAAGTGTGGAAAAAATTTCGCGACTTCCTTTTCACTGAACGGTGGAACCAGCCTCACATGTCTGCCCACATCCCAGGTTTTCTGGTTAGGTGTCGACCCCGTCAGCAAGGGTGGTGCCTCTCCCCGTTCTCTCATTAACTCCAGCTCCTTGAATTTGATTTCTTGCTGAAGCTCCATGTCACGTTCCTTTAATTCCCTTTCCGCTTTTCTCTCCTCTGCTTCGAGGTCCCTTGCAGCTCTCCTCTCCTCTGCTTTTCTCCCTTCTAACCTTTCCTGGAGTTCTCGTTCCACTCTCCTTTCCTCTGCTTGTTTCTCTTCTCTCCTCGCTTCTGCTTTCCTTCCTTTCTTCTTCTGATCTTTCCTTTTCTGCTTTCCTTTCTTCTTCTGCTAACCTTTCCTGGAGTTCTCGTTCCACTCTCCTTTCCTCTGCTTGTTTCTCTTCTCTCCTCTCTTCTGCTTTCCTTTCTTCTTCTTTTAACCTTTCCTGGAGTTCTCGTTCCACTCTCCTTTCCTCTGCTTGTTTCTCTTCTCTCCTCTCTTCTGCTTTCCTTTCTTCTTCTTTTAACCTTTCCTGGAGTTCTCGTTCCACTCTCCTTTCCTCTGCTTGTTTCTCTTCTCTCCTCTCTTCTGCTTTCCTTTCTTCTTCTTTGATCCGTTCCTGGCTCCGTAATTGCAACTCCAGTTTCCGGAGCTCAACGTCTTCTGGTTCTTCGGGTAGCCACTCCCAGGCTATCTCGTCCCATGTTCCTAATCCCACCATAGATTGTATCACCGTGGCCTGCAACTCTGCCTTCCTCAAATTAGTTCGGACCTCCACGTTAAAATGTTTGGCCAATTTCAAGAGGTCCGACTTTAGTAACGCTCGGAACTGTGCCTCACTCGGTGTTACCGCAAAGTTCTGTGCCACAAACGCCATGGTGACTATCGTTAACACCTGTTAACCTTCACCCCAAGACTTTACCCCAATTTCCCCAAAAATTTACCAATTAATACTTAATTAATAAATTTTAATTAATAAAAATATTTTATTATTTTATACAATTTTAGATCCCGGACGTAGACCCAATTGCGGATCCGCAAATCGTAATTTGGACGAGCCCCCAATTCTGTTACGTGGTCCCCTCGGTGAATACCTGGTCTCGGTGACCCCCGGACCGTGAGAGGAACTTCGCCAGAAAGTTATATTATATATGCGCTTTCGCCACGCAATCCATATGAATTCCACCCAAGAGACAACTGATGTTCAAGGATATATTTCAATGGTAATGATACCATACAATTTCAATGATACAACCACGGAGATTTTCCCCGAGCAATCAACAATAAACCACCATACACAATTCCCAATCCACAATCAATTCCCTATGATTAAGATGGCCATCTTATGTGTGTGTCCCCGTGAGTACTCACGACCCCCTTTTGGTCTCGGTCCCGCACAAGGTCTCTGGGCCCCTCCTGACCAAGATGATGGTCGGCGTCGCCGCACTCGGGCGGTTGAATGAACCCCGGGTGGACGTGTTTCCACCGGGCAGGTATCGTACCCGGCACCCCGGCTGCAGCCCCTCGTGGCCACGCGAAGCGGGTACGGGAAAGCAAGCCAAAAGCCCCACGCCGCTTGCAAGGTGTGTTAGGCCCCAACGGGCGACCCGTACGCGTCTTTTTAGACGGTGTCGCGAACGGTGCCAAACGCTGGGTCGGTGCACGGCCACACGACAGTTTGACGTCCACCGGGCAGGTATCCGTCCCGGTAACTCCTCTCGCCAGACGGGCTCGGGAACGCCGCTTTTCCACACGGCTCAATCAATCCCACCTTTCGTCGGAGCGGGGCGAGGAAGAAGAAGAATACTCGTCGTTTTTCTTCCTCGTGTCTTTTCTTCTTCCGTTTCCGGTCACTTCCGTTTCCGGACACTTTTCAGAAGGGCTCCTGACCCTCCAACCACAACAACCCTTAATCTATTGAACATGGATAAGCAACCCTGAATGGTAATTCACATACATTCACATAAATATGTAACAGTGCCATAACTTTGTCAAAAATGATCGAAACGTCGTGAAGTTCGAACTTGACCAGTAACTTATCATGAGGAAACCATGTGCCAAGTTTGAAATCATTAGCATTAAGCGTTTAGAAAAAAAGTCCTGAAAACTGTTCTTTGCGTGACGGACGGACGGACTGACGGACTGACGGACTGACGGACTGACGGACTGACTGCAAACCTATAGTCCCCTCCGGTGTACACCGGTAGGGGACTAATAAGCGAAGTACCAACTTCTAATCTGGTGTGTGGGTGTATCTCGGCATAAGGAAGAACCCTATTGAAAATTGGGTCGCCACGTCAAAATCCAAGATGGCCACCACCATATATATGTCTGAACGTTGTGAGCGAAATATCTTGAAAAATAAACGAACTACTAACTTCTAATTAGGTGTGTGGGTGTATCTACACATAAGGAAGAACGCTATTGAAAATTGGGTCGCCACGTCAAAATCAAAGATGGCCACCGCCATGTATGTCTGGACATTGTGAGCGGAATGTCTTGAAAAATAAACGAACTACTAACTTCTAATCTGGTGTGTGTGTGTGTATCTACGCATACGGAAGAACGCTATTGAAAATTGGGTCGCCACGTCAAAATCCAAGATGGCCGCCTTGCGTCTTCCACTTTGTCAACTCGCATCACTTCAACGACGGCGGACCGAGGCGTAACGCTTGTTTTCAATATGACTTTCAAAATGACGTAATCTGCCCCAGAATGCTCGTTTGGGCATGCACAGAACCCCCAAGAAATGGCGGTGTTCAGGTGACAAAGTATATTGTGTGTTCGAGGTAAGGATTGTTAAAATGGCACAACGCTTCTAAAAGAAGCCAAAAATACTTGGAAAAATACCTGCCAGAAAGGGATGTGCCTCTGCACAACAAAAATTGGAGAAATTTCTCAGTTCACCCAAAAAGCCAAGATCTTGCAGCTTTCCGTACTGCAAAATGCCAAGGACGTGGACAGGTGCAAGGCCTATGGACGGCGTGTTATATCCGACATCCCCAATCATCCCTGTCAGTGAGGGAAGGTCATATCTGGGGCTTGTTGATGCACATGGTACATTAAAAATGATATTTACTATTAATCGTTTGGGAGTAGGGGTGGGAGTGGATGCCGTATGCATTGTGAGGGCTGTTATAAATATATATTTGGTGTGATTCTGGGGCCACAAGATAAATTGTGCTAGATTTTTTTGCATCTATTGGTAAAAGGTGTGTGTGTGTGTGTGCGTGCGTGTGCGCATGTACACGCGTGTGCGTGTACGTGTACGTTCTATCCACTGCCAACATTAGCTTGTATGAACAGGAAATTCATGAACCCGACACCACTTATCCATAAATATATCTCGTTTTTCAACTCTTTTGTTTAAATGCTGAAAATTATGTTTAAAAGACTTTGAATCACAGATTTCATGCTAGCAACGGCAGGTTAAAGTGTTCGGCGAGTATAACGAGTCACTGAAGAAGCGCACACACACACACACACACACACACACACACACACACACACACACACACACACACACACACACACACACACACACACACACACACACACACACACACACGATGCATGCATGGAACGCCTTGCTAGCATTCATGCGTGCGTCATTTCAAAAGTCACGTATTATCACTTCTCAAAGTTGGTGTTTTATCCAGGGTGTCTGAGAGCTACTGCTCCTCTCTACTTTGTTCATGAATTTCATCATCAGACTATTTTTGGAGGAATAGTAGAATGAGTTGTAATGCACAAACTGTGAGCACTGCCATGTACTGGAACAGGATCAATCATGATCATATAAATCTTGCTATTCATTGTCATAATTAGGCTTTTTTTTCGTGTTGAGGTTTAAGGGTTAGCCATTTTGTGTAGTTTAAGGGTTAGCCATTTTGTGTCGTTTAAGGGTTAGCCATTTTGTGTAGTTTAAGGGTTTCCAATTTTGTGTAGTTTAAGGGTTAGCAATGTTGTGTAGTTTAAGGGTTAGCAATTTTATGTAGTTTAAGGGTTAGCAATTTTATGTAGTTTAAGGGTTAGCAATTTTGTGTTGTTTAAGGGTTAGCCATTTTGTGTAGTTTAAGGGTTAGCCATTTTGTGTAGTTTAAGGGTTAGCCATTTTGTGTAGTTTAAGGGTAAGCCATTTTGTGTAGTTTTAGAGTTAGCAATTTTGTGTAGTTTAAGGGTTAGCAATTTTGTGTAGTTTAAGGGTTAGCCATTTTGTGTAGTTTAAGGGTTAGCCATTTTGTGTAGTTTAAGGGTTAGCCATTTTGTGTAGTTTAAGGGTTAGCAATTTTATGTAGTTTAAGGGTTAGCAATTTTGTGTCGTTTAAGGGTTAGCAATTTTATGTAGTTTAAGGGTTAGCCATTTTGTGTAGTTTTAGAGTTAGCAATTTTGTGTAGTTTAAGGGTTAGCAATTTTGTGTAGTTTAAGGGTTAGCAATTTTCAGTTGATGGTACTCGGCTTTTGGAGCTGTAGGCTGTGTGCAAGCTAAAGAGAGATTTTGCAAATGGAACATCAAATCTCATTCTTCTTGTCTTTGAAGAAATTCCAATGAAGATGAAAGATGGGAACAGGAGAGGAGGGCAAGATTGGAAAAGCAAGAAAGCAGGTAACATTGCATGCCAATTAAGTATCACATAAGTTTCGGTATTAAAACATGTTTGTCACCTCTCGGTCAATGGAGATACTCGTTTTGTTTCCAAATGACTCATTCATTTTGTTGCTTTATCTGTAACCAAGTGGTGAAATTGTCATCAGAAATGGATTGAAATTTTTTTTTTTAAACTATTATTATTTACAGGAAAGCGGAAAGGAGAGCCAGATCAGATCAAATTCGCAGGAAATACGGTAAATGAAAACTACTTTTTTTTTTACTCCGATGGATAGTCGTACCAATCTCTACCTTGGTGAAATGTTTCATGTTTAACTACCTGCCCTTCTGTTTTCACAAGTGAATTCACATTCTTGATTTGTCCATTTTCAAATTATTATTATTTTATTTTTTTCCCCACGAGTTAAACATTTATAAGATCAAATAATTTGTTCCTAAGGACTGGTTAATTCCCCCAGAATTTGCATATTTTAGTAATACTTGTAATACTCCCTGCCCCTACTCCCTCCCCCCACCCCCCCCCCCCTCCTAAAAAAAACAACCTTCCTGAGTACAACTAGTTTTCAACTCGTTCAGTCTAGCGGTTCAGGAGTGCAAAGTTACACGCGCGCACACACACATTGAAAAGTTCAACACACTACCAAATCCAATGTCTTTGGAAACACGAAGACGGAAAACCAAAAAGCTATTTCTAACTCCACTTGCAAAACGTTTCCAAAGACATGTGCGGATATAATGTATCATACATGAAACCGTAATAGCAACGAATACAGCCCCAACAATTGCAAAGATAAAGACAAAAAGATCTGCAGGGAAGAAGGAGATTGAAGTGTTTGGAAGATTGATCCACAGGTGGGAAAAGAGAGGTGTAAATGAGTGGATGTGAGAAGTGGTTCTGGATTTAGGCAGCTTGAAGGTGCAGTCACACTATGACGTTTTAGAGAAACTTATATCTAGCGTATGAAAAATCATAAAATAATGTCAACACGTCGGCATGCGCCCAAAAAAAGCATCAAATTCTACAGCATGAATAAATTGGGCGTATGCATAATGTATTGAACGTATACATAGCGTATGTCTAACCTATTAGTAACCTATCACTAACTTATATATAACTTATGACAGCGTAGGTCCAGCGTTCTCGACTTATGCCCAACGTATGAGTAACTTATGAGAAACCTATGCGCAGCGCGCTCGGCGTGTTGCCGACGATCACGTGACGTTCTGCATAAATACGGCGCCGATCTCTACAGTACCGCGAGCTATCAACATCAACATGGCACCCAAGAAAACGAAGAAGACAGCAACCGAGACGTCTGCCAGGGGTCGAGGTAGAGGCAAGAACACATCTACACCATCATCCTCACCATCATCGTCCAAAGCCGCCGATCCATGGTCTGACCCAGACCTTCCCCCGTCGTTGACCTCTTCTCCTCCTCATCCTATTGGCACGGATCTAGTGAAGTGCCAATTCGATGATGTCATACTGATGTTGGAGAACGACTAGTTGGTATTGTTGTCGAAGCCTCTCAGGATCCTCCATCTTCTCTGATGACGGGTGGAGAAGTGATGGTGAGCTACTCACAGGCCCCCATATATACAGTGACCACAAAACGCTGGCAAAACACCAATAATACGCTAGTTGTACGGTAGAAACACGTTCAATAAGTTACTCCATCGTCAGACATATGTCTAATACGTCTGAATACGTCGATATGCGTTGCAGATACGTCAGATATAGGTTAGATATAGGTTAGAAGTAAGTTACTCATAGGTTATCAATAAGTTAGCTGTATGGTACACCTTCATGCCAACGTATCTCGACGTATGAGTAACCTACCTTTAACGTATGTCTAGCGTATGCCGAACGTATGCCTAACCTATGAAGAGGACGTCGGCATACGCCCAAAATTTTTGTGCATGCACAAAAATTTATTTCGGCCTCTGCGTACAACAACGTATGCCAGCTTATACCAGCGTGCTTTTAACGTATACAACTTATACCAAACCTACCCCTAACTTATGTCAACGTACACCACCGTGTTGGTGAAAATTCACATACGTCGGCATAAGTTACTGCTATACGTTATAGTGTGACTGCACATTCACAAGGAGGAGTGGCAGAAGACACCTCTGACCTGTTGTCCTTGATGAGCCTTCCTTTTCAATCATTGTACTTCAATTTACTAAATGATGTACAAACTCCACCCATTCGGAGGGGGTCGGTAAACTGCGAGTAATCCTACTATATTAAATAAGGCAATTCTCTATCAATGTACAGGTGTGAGTGATGGCACGTGCAGGAACTTTCTTCCATCTGTAACATTTACATGCACGCAGCCATGCAGTTTGCTGTCGAGTTGTCGTCACTGAAGTGCACCAACATTAAAGTTGGTGATCAAAAATGTATATACAGTGAAGTACATTTTGAAAAGTACATAAGCGAGTCATAACATTTTAACGTAAAACGACACTCGGTGGAGCGCGTACCTCCACCAGGCTTAACAGTTTACATTTTGTATCCCACTGATGGGCCGGATCTGGATTCGGACCTGAACCAAAATCTAATCGGCTTGTTCTTGTCGCCTAACCAACTCATCCACCAAGTTTTGTCATGTCGTCCACAACGTTTTTGAAATATCTTGTTATAATATCGATTTTGGCCCCATTTCTCACTGGTGAAGAATCACTTGTATGGTAGTATCCGGATATTTACTATAATCGAATCAATTAGTCCGTGTCACACACCCAACCTGTCTACTAAGGTTTCGTCTGAATCTGTCCATAACTTTGCGATATCCGACAAACAGGGGTGAAAACGTGACCTTCGTCCACCTTCGGTGTAATGTAAAATGTTGTAGGAATGGTATGCCTAATATTATAAATAGTTTGTCTTCAGGGATAATTCTTCTCATCACACACACTTTTTGCCTTTCTCCCTTTATATTTTATCCCTTCACCTTAACACTGATTTGATTTGCTAACGAGCTGACCTTCACTTTCCCACACCTCTGAAATAGCTTTGCACTTCCCTTTGATTGGGTGATTCGCTTCATGCGTCGTGCTCCTGGTATTTTACCGCCCTTGTCCTTTGCACCTACACATGCAGTGCACGTCATCCATTACTGAAAGGAGAAGCGTCTGTAATGCTTCATGCCAAAGGGTTACTGCTGTCATGTAATAATACAACGGTACCGTTGGCCGATAATAGATTTATTTGGTTGGAAAGCTGATAATTGATTTACTTCAAACAAAAATTGTCCACTTAACCCCCGGTTTCTGTTTTAAAAGGCCGTCTTCCAGGGACTGAAGAAGACGAGGGAATGGAAGCTTAATGCAGCGATTCCAACGTTAACATTTGTTCTGGGACAGCAGGAACCCTTCAGAAGTGTGTGCGTATTTTTTAATTTGTGTGTATATATATATATATATATATATATATATATATATATATATATATATATATATATATATACACACACACATATACACACACTACCGGTCAAAAGTTTTAGAACACCTCAATTTTTCCACTTTTTATTGAAATTTAAGCAATTCAAGTCCAGTGAAAAACCTGAAATGGTACAAAGGTAAGCAGTAAATTGCTCGAGGTTCAAAAAAATTTAGGTTAGCAAAAACGGGAAAATAATGTAAATTGCACAGTTTCCAACACCATCAAAAGGCACTTGGAAACTGGAGGAAACTCTGACAGGAAGAGGTCTGGCAGAACCAAAGCCACAACAGAACCAGAAGACAAGTTTCTGAGAGTCAACAGCTTGCGTGATAGGCGGCTCACAGGACAACAGCGTCAAGCACAGCTTAACACTGGTCGAAGTAAGCAAGTCTCAGTTTTAACTGTGAAGAGAAGAGTTTGAGCTGCAGGTTTGACAGGTCGAGTGGCAGTAAGAAAGCCATTGCTAAGATGGCAAAATAAGAAAAAGGCTTGCAATAAGAATAAATAGCACCGCAAAGCGGGCATAACCCCTCAGCCCATGCATGAGAACCACCTTTAGAGGCCATTTTCCCCGCAGAGCGGGGGGTTGGCCTTTTTCGGGCACCGTGGTCCCCTTTTTGAAGCAATGTGTTATGGCCGGATGTCCTTCCTGCCGCCAAACCAATTTCAAGATGGCTGCCATGGTGGCCATATTGAAAATCGCAGCACGCCCATTTTTGAAAGGAACCTTCCTCTACTCAACCCCAACACACACTGCAAAAATGGATTTAATCAGACAAGCCGTTCTGCTTGACATTGACGGAAACCAATTTCAAGATGGCTGCCGTGGCGGCCATATTGAAAATCGCAGCACGCCCATGAACCTTCCTCTACTCAACCCCAAAACACACTGCAAAAATGGATTTAATCGGACAAGCCGTTCTGCTCGAAATTGACGGAAACCAATTTCAAGATGGCTACCTTGGCGGCCATATTGAAAATCGCAGCGCGCCCATTTTCGAAGGGAACCTTCCTCGACTCAACCCCAACACACACTGCAAAAATGAATTTAATCGGACAAGCTGTTCTCCTTGAAATTGACGGAAACCAAAAGTTCACGGACGCCCGGACGACGCCCTTGACGACAAATTGGGCTGAGGGGGTGAAAACTGGAAAAATTGAGGTATTCTAAAACTTTTGACCGGGTGTGTGTGTGTGTGTGTGTGTGTGTGTGTGTGTGTGTGTGTGTGTGTGTGTGTGTGTGTGTGTGTGTGTGTGTGTGTGTGTGTGTGTGTGTATATATGTGTATGTATGTACTGTATGTATATGTGTATGTGTGTATGTATGTATGTATGTATGTATATATGTATGTATGTATGTATATATGTATATATGTATGTATGTGTATGTATGTATGTATATATATATATATGTATGTGTATGTATGTATGTATATATGTATATATATATATATATATATGTATGTATATATATATGTATGTATATATATATTGTTGTGAATATGAGAATGTGTTTTTTTTTTATTTTGTGGTGGTGGTAAAATGTTGTAAAAGGTTGTTGTAAAAGGTTGTTGTAAAATATCACCCCTCCTCCCTCCGTTGTGGTTGTATAAAGGTCAAAGGGCGTTCCCGTAGTTAGTCCATAGAAAAACATACATGTAGGTCACGATATATCTTTTCTTTTGATAGTTATCTCTTATTCTGTGTTTTAGGATAAGGCTGTGTCTCCCATTAATTAAAAGTACTCCATTGCACCAGTGAAAGAGAATAGACCCCCTTTCCTTCCCATCCCCAAAAGCCTCGATTGCCCATATTACCTCCCCTCCGATCCAATTGCCGCCATTGGCCACGAGGCAGGGTTGGGGAAGAAAGGCGTGTCTCCACCTCGTCATAGAGGGGGAGGAGTGAACCAGCCCCGCTCGACCAACCATGAGCCAGGGGTTTGGCTACAGAGGGCGGAGGAAGAGCGGTGGGGGAGGTTCGCAAAGGTTGAGGGGCGGGGGCCTATATAACCCAAGGCAGGGGTGTGGCAAAGAGAGATGAGTTGGTCTGAGTCGGTTGCCAGAGGAGGGTCAGTGGTTGCGGTGGTGAGGAGTGAGAGAAAAGAAGAAAGAGTGAGGGTTTGGACCAGACAGGCAGACGGGAGATGAGCCTTTACCGAGAGACGAGAGGGAGTCCAAGGAGTTGAGTCCAACCAAGAAGTCCAGAGTTGAACTGCAGCTCGAGCCACCGCAACTGCATTTGCTGCAGCTGGAGCCACCGAAACAGCAGCCACAGCAGCGTGAGGCCTGGACGGCAGTTTGGAGCACGGCCGCGGAGGAGCGGCGGCTGCCCAACGAGTCAATCGTGCTGAAGGACCAGTGGACCTCCCTATCCCGCCAGCCATCCATCTCCCGCCAGTCCTATCATCAATTCCCCGCGTGAGTCAGTGTTCTGTTTGTGCTGTCCTGGGTTAGTTAAGTCTGTAGATAAGCTAAATTTGCACTGTGTCATCTGCGTCTTGTACTTGTAAATAAACTGAATTGCTTTTTGTTGCTTGTGTGTAAATAGTAAATAAATTCAGTAGTAATATTTCAAACCTTTTGTCTTT